>NC_056744.1:199178857-199353857 GCF_019279795.1 Protopterus annectens
CTCAAAGTACTCTTTCCATCTCCTCAACACACTCTCCTCACTTGTGAGTATGTTTCCCTCATTATTCTTTATCACCTTTACCTGCTGCACATCTTTCCTAGCTCGGTCCCTCTGTCTAGCCAATCGGTACAGGTCCTTTTCTCCCTCCTTAGTGTCCAACCTTTCATACAACTCTTCATATGCCTTACTCTTAGCCTTCGCCACCTCTCTCTTTGCCATGCACCTCATCTCCTTATACTCCTGTCTACTTTCTTCATCTCTCTGACAATCCCACTTCTTCTTTGCCAACCTCTTTCTCTGTATACTCTCCTGTACTTCCTCATTCCACCACCATGTCTCCTTGTCATCCTTCCTCTGTCCAGATGTGATACCAAGCACCTTTCTAGCCGTCTCCCTTACTAGCTCTGCTGTAGTTACCCAACTATTTGGTAACTCTTCACTGCCACCCAGTGCCTGCCTTAACTCATCCCTGAACTCCACCTCACAATTACCCTTTTTCAATTTCCACCACTTGACAATAATGATATTTAATTTAAAATACATAGGTATAATTATTAAGACTTACCACGTTATAAATATGTGTTATGAACAGTATGTCTTGTGAACGATGTATGTAACATACCCTGATATACCTTACTCAGGTCATGCAACTCAGTGCATCTGAAATGTATTGACAACCACAAATGCTATATTTTTCAAGTAATGCAGTCTCATGACTAGTTAAAGGCACACACATGCAGACATCTCAAGTCTATCTCCATTCATTCTGAAATGAGTATATCTCTAATTTCCACTTTAAAAAGGGAAGTCTCCTGTGCCAATAAACTATTCAATGTTACTAGTGGGTAAGTCCCAAAAGCACAATATGTCACAAGTCATACCATTTTTCCTGCAACCAACAATGATTACAACAAACACCACAGAGCATTTCAGTGAGTAACATTGCAATGTGTCAATAGGTTGACATGGCAAAATCTCACTGCTATATTTCACAACTTCCATGCTTTGTCATGTTTTAATGTAATCACTGACAATGTATCTGCTATGCCACTTTTGTGCTTTCAGTTCTACAAATGTAGCTGGCAAGGCTGTGTATCTTTGCAGACAGGCTGTTACACATGAGATCTGAACTGGTCACCAATTCAGACACATATTTCTAGCTTGACTTCTGTAGACATTGCTGGCAAAGGTGAGGATGATGTTCCATTTAGAGCTCAAAGGTGGGATGGTAAGGAGTCCAGAATGCTTGTGACACTCCTTATCAAGTGCTACAGCCAGAGGTTGCTGCAGAGAGATTATACCAGGTCTCAGTATAAGGGTGAGACTTGGACTAGCTTGGTCAAGCCTGTCTCCAGTGCAACTGACTTTCTGCACACTGGCAATCTATGTCATCGCCATTACAGTGACATGAAGAGGCAAAAGCAGGACCTCCTAAGCCAATTGGAAGATAAACTTAAATCTGCAAACACCTCTAAAGTTGTACAAATATAGTGACCCATCACCAGTGTATAATATAGCATCGGTTAATCAACCAAGACAGTTATTCATTATGCTTCAATGTATTTTTTTCTGTTCTCTACTGCTATCTGCAGAAGAGATAGCAGAAAATTGTAAGGTGCATCAGGAGAGGCTAACTAGTCTCAGAGAGTCATGGGATAAGTATGCATCATGTCTGAATGCAAACCAGATAAGTATTTTCAGTGTCTCACTCTATATCACTTTGAGCAAGTATACCATAACTTTTATATTGACTATACATGCCTACTCTAGTAGCTCTTGGTGCCTGCATTAGGCAATAAGTATACTGTCTTAAGAAACAGATATTATGTTTTATTACAGGATAGTATTTGTAACTTATTGACTGCAATACTACATGATATTAACAATTCAACTTTTGCAAATGCAGGTATTAACTCTGAAAGCATAAATCTGATATGGCATAGTCAAATAGCTGTTTATATTTCCATATCATAGCACTGTGATTGATTTATTTTATGACACATTAATGCCTTCACAATATATCTGAATGTGGCAAAGGTGAACATAAGTATGTGCCATACTCATAAGTTCATGGGTTGGTACTAGGCTATAGGCCCTAGGGTCTATACAAGCCTAGCCATAACAATTCCCTGGCAATTCCCTTGGTTTATGTAATGAAATAATACAATGGTGTAACATGACATTGATCTTAGTTTCTCTGTTTTGTCTTTCCCAACCCTATCTCTCTTTTTTAGGTGGAGTGCATTGTTGCTGAAACCATAATGACCATCAGCACAGGGAGTTAGACTGGCCATTGATGTCCAACATGCAATACCTCCACAGACACCCAGCACAACTGGGCCGCAACCTGTCAGCATTGCCTCCCCAGTTATTGTCCAATCTGCTCCACCTGCATAAAGTAGCTCTGCCGTAGCCGCTAGTTCAATGATACTATCCAGGAACAGTACTAGTGGAGATGGTGATTATGTTTCTCATCAGGAGCTCACAGGGCTGGTGGAGGATATAATACAGAAGGGCCTCAGTGCCTAAATCGGCAGGGTTGAAAAAGGTCCTACATCATATGACACAAGAAACAATTATGACAGTTCTGAGGGTGAGGATGAGATTCTTACAGTCCTAAAGCTGGACATGGATGCACCTTTAATCCCCCTTTCCTATCCCCGACCTTTGAATCCATCAACATCCCTGTGTGTCTTGTATAGCCTGTATATCTGCATTTGCTATCTAACCTATGCTACATACCTAATCCTCTCATTCCTAAGCAACTTCCCCAAAATGTATCTCTGTAAATGAAAAAAAAATGGCACCTGTCTCCCAAAAAAAGTTACACTCCCGTACATAACTCTCCACTTTGATTTAGTCCAGTTGGCTATACAATATTATTTTGTTGTTCTCAGTGTGGGTGACTCTCCAAAGTCATGACATTATGTATACAATTCTGCATTTATGTTGAGAAGAAGTGGATAGCTATGGTGCTCTCCCACCACCTTCTTGCAAATTCCTGTATTCTTTTACCTGTGTCCTACCATGTTCTTGTCCCATCACCCTCCCCCATTTTCACCACTGCCCTCTCAACCCCTTTTTCACATGCTTAATCTGGTCAAAAAATACACATGGCCAGAAATGGACCATCAAAAAGCTTTCCCTTTTTGTCCTCATGCTTGCCTTTGCACATAGTAGTCTGGTTGTCTTCACAAACACACTGCACTGGAGGAATATGGGGTAAAGGACCACATCACCGACACCACATATTCGACGTCCATAAACACGAAACCACACATAACCGAAATAACCAAAATAACAAACCACAAACACAACAAACACCCCATACACACACCACATAAACACCACAAACAAAACAAAACACAACACCACACCACACACACAACACACACACAACAACAACAAAAAAACACCAAAAACCTTAACCTTACCCCTTCTACCTTCTCCCCTCCTGTCACTATACCGACACTATCCCACCCTAACCTACCCCGCTCCCCTAACTCTAACTCTTAACCCCTAACCTAACTCCCCCCCCAACCCTAACTCCCCCTAACCAACCCAACCTTAACCCACTTAATCCCTTCCCCTACCCTTAACTAACCTCTAACCTAACTAACTCTTCCCCTATCTATACCCTACTAACCCTAACTCACTTACACACACCCTATCCCACCCCCCCCGTCCATCTCCACACTTACCTGCCGTCTCACCTCCTGCCACACAGCCGTCATCCGTCGTGTCGGTCTTCTACATTCGATGTTCTGCCACTCACGGGATTCAGGGTCTTCTTTCGATTCGATCTTCTCTGCAGCCGATCTTCGCGGTCTCTCTTCTGGCGACGGTCAAGTCAGTAGAACCAAAGGCACAACTTTAAAACAGATACTCCAACAGTTATTAGGCTGCTGGATGTAATGAATTAAGAGTTCCTATGTGATGTGTTGAGAAAATTCATGTCTGGAGACATGTTTTTGCATAGTGTCAAAGATTCAGTTTTAGATGCATGTCTAAATATTATTTCATGTCATTTTATATTCTTATTAATTCTTCTGTATTTCTCTCCAGTTACAACATTTCATGAACCTAATAGGACCTGTAAAATATAGCATAGCATTTGACCAGTGGAGCAAAAATGTATTTGCAAAAGCATTTCATCCCCAAAAGGGAGACTTATTAAACCAATAAATAAGACAAAAAGCATTTCTAGTTGTTTGAAGACTTATTAAAGCACACTTATCCTGTTTATGTCTTAATCACATTTCTACTGTCCTACCCCATCTTATTCCCTATAACAAACACTTTATTGTACAGAACATGCCAGATTAATAATGAGGAAACATCTAACAGTAACACATCATAAAGATGGTGCTAAATATCCCATAAGCATCACTTTAGGTATTTATCTCTCTCCATCTCTTTATCCCTCTCTCCCTCATTTTACTATTGCATGTTTATTAGGTGGATGGATGTAATGTTATCTTATCAAATTTTATTATTGGGATTACTGTGATGAAGCCTAACACCTACATCCTCCCTTGCTTCAATAAATTGTCACTGTCCCTTTAATTGTGTGATGTTAACTTTGTGAATTAGAAGTTCTGTTGTGGTGTACTGAGATGATGCTCAGATCTACAGATGGATTTTTGCATCATTTCAAGAGTTCTAATCCAGAACTATGCCAGACTGTTATTGATTGCTTTAGAAGACTATTTTATGTTTAGCTGTTGCCTATAATATTTATTGAGTCATCATTATCCTGCTTTTGTCATGATTTACCTGCTCCCTGCCTCCCTCTCCCCTCTACATGTTTTTGCCCACTCAGCATCATCAGTCTGTCTCCTCAGCATTTGCACAATGCCTGGCACTGAGCCGCACCTGCATCTTAGGAGAAATGGCAGTACACAGCTTATGGCAAAATCTTGTGTGTTTTGCCTTTGGCCACATTCATTCTGGACCCTACATGCTACCATGCTAGCCTCACTACACTATATACAGACAGGCAAATAGCTACAGTTATTATCTTATGTGACTGCAGAGTTGAATGGTCACCATATAGGATGTACCAGTTGCAATATTGGTATGAAGCATGCTGCTTAAAAATTCCAGGCTTCATGACAAGTGCATAAATCATGACACATAACACCTTCAAATAACACATGCCTATTTTGCATTAAATCATTTATTATGTTACTGGCCATAATCTACACCTTAAATAATGTTATAATTGTCATTACTGTGATGAAGCCTGATGCCTACATTCTCCCTTGCCCTATTCTTTTGTGATTGTCTCTTTAAATCAGTAAAATTAATTTTATGAAGTAACATTTCCTTTGTGGTGTGGTTTGTTGATATAATTCATATATATGTAAAATGCTTTTGGCATAGTGTCAAGGGCTCAAATCCAGAAATATGTGAAAATCATATTTCATGCTTTATTTATACTATCATTATATGTGTAAGTGTTGTCTACATATCTTATTAACCTACCATTATCCTATATCTTCATCATGTTTCTGCGTTTTGATCCCACTTGCAACCTATTAGCAACACTTGATTGTAAATAGCACGACAGATTACTTGTCAGGAAAAACATAACAGGAACATATCACAAAAATGTTAAAAATGGTCCAGAAAAATAAAAGATTCTTTGTCTGTCTGTCCTCTCTCTCCCTCTGAGTCAATCTATCTGTTCCCCCTTCTGCAGCATCACTTTTTTATTGTTGCATATGTATCATGCTACTGGATATAATGTACACATTATGGGATTTTACTATTGTCATGAGTGCAATGAAGACTAATACATACATTATCCTCTGCTTCAATCTTTTGTCAAATTTGAAATTTGTGAAGGAGTTCCTACGTGATGTGGTGAGATAATCTGGGTCTGTAGATTTTTTTTTAAATGCTGTCAATGATCCAATCTTGATGTATGTCAAGGTGTTGTTGAATGTTTTGTATGACTCCTTTGTGTGTAAGTGTTGGCTGCACTTTTGTGAACACACAGCTATCCTGCTGCTGTACTAACTATTGCATACAATAATCTTAGGATGAATAGTCATGGATGTTTGCTTGACAGTCCACTGTTTTACAACTGTGATTGTCATTGAAATATCATACTGTGAAACAAGTACATGTCACTCACAGTAACACAATGTACATGAATAACAATACAGAGATGTTATCAGAGTAATATGTAACTACATGGGACATGTACATTGCAGTTATATCAGCTTGCTCAGACACATGCATTTTCCACAAAACCTTTGATGCAGACTAACTGTTCTTCAAAACACTGATTTGTTAATACTTACAAATATACATTTTCACACCTTTAAAGTCAGACTCCTGCTGTGGTTCCTGCAATTAATACAGTGTTCTACCAATTATATAACTAGTTAGGTAGATGGTTTGAATCTAGCAGTGGTGAGCTTGTCTGGGGATAAGGGTGGGTGTGATTGTAAGAGGTTTTGTGTCACATAAGTTCATAGGTTCATAGGTTCATAGGTTCATACTAGGCTATCTGCCCGAGGGCATTTACAAGCCTAGCCCATCGTTTTGTGGCTTAGGCCACCCCTTTAGTATGGGGAACTATACCCATTATTTTTCTGTGCCTCTGTCGAGCAGTGACACTGAGGTAATCCCTGGGGTATATCTGCGATCTCCCATCCATTGGTCAAGATTTCTCTTGAACAAGGCCAGCGAGGTGCTCTGCCTCACATGTACCGGGATTTTGTTCCACAGCATAGGGAGTCTTTGGGTGATGAATCTATCCCTCCAGCACGTCCTATTAATAGCCGTGTCAAGGTTTAAGTCTCCGCCCTTGTGGCTCTGATGGATCTAGATTTTTGAGGTGAAGCATATTCATCAAATCTGGGTTTGACATGGCCTTGTATGTTAGGCAAAGGTCACCTCTGAGCAAGCGGTAAGACTGAATAGAGCTGGAGTTCTTTCAGTCGGGCAGCATAGGACAGATTTTGAGACCCTTTATCCTTTTGGTGAGGAACTTTGTGGCCTCTCCAGCTGCTGCAAGTGTCGGGTCAGATACATTCCGAATGGGGCATTGTACTCAATCATTGGTCTGATGAGTGATGAGTAAAGGGAGACTATGACCTCCCTTGATCTAGATGAGAATCCCTTCATGATAAGGTGGGCAATGTAGAAGGTCTTCCTAACTACTTTAGCTACATGGGTGTCGAATGACAGACTACTATCAACCTGGGTCCCCAGGTCCCTGATAACTTCTTCTGTGCTCAGTGGATTGCCACCTATTTGGTAGCTAGGGGTAACCTTGTTTTTCCCGAAGGGTATCACTATGCATTTTTGGCATTTAACTTTAGGCCGTGGCTCTGGCACCAGTTATCCGTTTCTGTGAGACCCTTCTGAAGGATATCTGTGTCAGATGTGTTTTCTACTATGGCCCAGTTTGCAGTCATCTGCAAACTTTGTCAGCCATAACCCTCCTGTGTTTGCTTGTACTGAAAAGTAGATGCCAAACAAGAGTGGGCCCAGGACTGAGCCCTGTGGGACACCACTTGTGACAGGCTTTGAGTCTGACATGGCGCCAGCAGCTCTGACCCTGTGGGTTCTGTCACTCAGCCAGTTTGCAACCCATCTTGTGATGTATGGGTTGACATTTAAGCTGATGAGTTTTTCAATGATACCCGAATGGGGTATTGTATCGAAGGCCTTAGCCAGATCGAGGTAGGCTGTATGGACTGCCTTTCCCTCATCAATGGCTTTGGTGACTGTTTCAAAAGTCAACCAAGTTTAAAAGGCATGATCTGCCTTTGACAAAGCCAAACTGGGTTGGATCCAAAGTCTGCAAATTCCCTATGTCTTTATTTATGAGGTCCATTATGATCCTCTCCATGGCTTTGCAGATAAGGCTTGTCAAGCTAATGGGCGGTAATTTCCAGGGTCGGTGGAGGCACCGCCTTTGTGAAGTGGTACCACAGTTGCAGTGCCACTCCTGGGTGCGTATCCAGAGGTAAGACTTTGATTAAACAGCTGTCCTAGCTGTGGGTTTAATTCCTCATTGAGTTCATGGAGCACACAGCCGGGGACACCATCAGGTCCCATGGATGCTGTGTTTTTGCTTTGGAGAGCAGTTCTCACTTGGGCTGGAGATGTTTGGGGGCTGCAATCGTTTGGTATAGATATCTCTCCTTTTGGGGAGGGGAGAAGTTTGCACTGAACCTGTCAGCCAGTATGTTGGCAATGTCTGTAGGATCAGTAATCTTCACATCATTTTGAACTAGCTCTGAGCATATCTGGGAGTTTCCTCCCAGGTTTCTAACATAGCTAAAGAAGGCCTTATGATTGTCTTTTGAGTCTTTAGCTATTTTTCTCTCGAAATTTGCTTTGGATGATTTTATGAGAGCTCTTAGTTTTTACTTATAGTGATCAAGGGTGTCTTACCTTTTAAGGATTTTGCTCTATCTTGTAGTAGCTTCCTCCTTTTGTTGTAGAGTTTGTTTATGGCTGGGGTCCACCAGACTGGATGCTTGCCTTTGGTACAAAGAGTCTTTGTTTTGCTTGGGATTGCCTTATCCATGCAGTCCTGCAGGTGCTGGTAGAAGGCATTTGTAAGTGATTCAGCGGCTTGAGTACTGTTTTCCGCCGCCGGGGGGGCCTTAAAGGAGACCACACTAGTCTTTAGAAGTGTGAAGTCGGCTTTTGAGAAGTTCTTTACTGTGGTCTTTTTATTTCAGGTGGGGTGGGATGAGGACCTCCAGCGAGATTAGTTTGTGGTCTGATCTCACCAGTGAGGGGTACACCTCCGTGTTGAACATTGTGCTCCCATGTTCGTGATGATGAGATCAAGTATGTTATCTCCTCTTGTGGGATGGTGACTAGTTGTTCCATGGCATTTGAGTTTATGAATTCCAGGAACTTTTGGGCTAGGGTGTTTGGGCTTGAGTAGTGTTCCCAGTCTATATTAGGGTAATTGAAGTCACCTAGTATGATGGTGTTTGGTGATACATTTATCCCCTCTAGTGTTTTCAGGAAGGCCATGTGAGGTTCCTGAGTTTGTGAGGGTGGCCTGTAACATGCTACAATTTGCAGAGCAGTCTTGCCTATGGTTAATTGCACCTGGATGGTCTCCGATGCATCGTGCGTTGCCACCAGTCTTGAGGTGTGGGTGTCCTTGATGAATATGGATACCCCCCCTCCTTTCTTGGTATTGTCCAGATTTTGGGGCCGGAACGCATGATATGAGGTAAAGCTTCAGCAATAGATGTGTCATATCCACTTCCACTCAGAAGAAAACTTTAACTTGGGAGACTCCTTCCTCTGCATTTTACCCCACTTTTACCACAGACATCTTCTCTGAAACACATTCATGAAGTCATCTTCTCAAAAGTGCATTATATCCCCTTAAAATTCAGATTTCTCCAGTGGTGCTTGTCATTCATACTATGTACTCTAAATTGTGTAACTAGTTAGGTAGGTTATTCAAATCACAGTGGCGAATGTGTATGAGTGAGTGGTTTTAGTGTCAGGTATGTAAAGCTTCAGTAACAGAAGTGCTGTGTCTACTTCCCTCAGGAGAAAACTTTAACATTTGAGAAATATCCCTCTGCACTTTATACCACTTTTAAGAAAGCAGATACGGCTGCTAGGAATAGCATAATATATAAAGTGTCAAGTCCTTTTTGTATGATTTATTGATGGACTCATCCATTTCCTCTGAGCTATATAACTGCATTTATATTGCTAACCCTGTCACTCCAGCAATTTACTGATTACTTAAGATTCATAAAAATTTAGACATATCACCTATGAGACCAATAGTCTCTGGCAGTCTATGGGTGACCAGTGTTATATCTAAGTATTTAGAAGAGCAGCTTTATGGCTTATTATCCCATAGCAAAAGTTTTATTAAAGATGCAAATGATTTTCTCAATGAACTATATAGACAAATGTAATGTGCGATATCATGTTGGTTGCAATGGACATAAAATCTTTATTCACATTCATTCCAAATGATCTAGCTATACAATTTGTAAGAGAATTTCTATGTCATCATAACAACTTTACCACTGAAAAAATTGAAATGTGCTGTTCCATGCTAGATGTAGTCCTGAATAGTAACATCTTTATGTTTAATGATGAACTCTTCCATCAGTTATTAGGTGTGGCAATAGGCACACCTGTCGCCAATAGCTATGCCAGTCTGGTTCTTGCTAGATGGGAGGAGATGTATATATTTGGTAACAGTTCTATATATTTGAATGACCATCTAGTATTTTACAAGCAATTTGTGGATGACATCCTCCGTGTCTGGACTGGTAAGCTTGAATCCCTTAATCAGTTTGCATCTGACTTACAGAAGACTACAGATGTTTTGGTTTTTGAAGTTAGTTCTTCTGAAAAGATAAATTTCCTTGACATTATTATTACATATGGACACTTTGACATAGAGATACATAGGAAGAATGTCCCAGCTACTTGATATGTTCACTTTGATAGTATGCACCCCAAATATATAAATAATAGTGTTGTCCAAAGTCAATTTTTGAGAGCTAGCAGACTAAATACATCAAGAGAAAACGTCCTGCAAGAAATGAAAGTATGGTCAGAGACTTTCAAATCAGAGGCTATAATCCTGAGTTAGTAAAAAATAATAGGGATTTTGTCACTTCTGAATGTGAAAGTTTAGGGGTACCCTACTTCTCCGACATTAAGAACAATACTAGAGGTAAGAAAGAAAATAGGATATATTCTGTGGGATATCTTACTAAGTACAGCAGGCATACTAATTTGATTAGACAAATAATTCAGAAGAATTGGATTATCCTGCAATCAGATTTTGAAATTAAAAAACTAGTTGGTGATAAACCACATTTATATACAAGAAAGAGAAACTTTTAAAGTGTAATCTATGTTACAAAGATCAAGGGGGGAATTCAATAAAGCCTACATGGACTTATTTTTCATGTAGGCATAGTGGCATGGTGCTTAGACAGAAGTAAGCAGAAGTGCGAGCCAGTAAATGGAGCTGAGGGACGTGCATGAGTGTGCAAACACAGAATTGTGAATGGCATGCAAATCACCTCATAAGCAGGTGAAATGCATGCAAATGAGTGTGGTGGAGTGATCCAGAAAACAGATAGTCAGTTCTGCAGACCCCATATTGGTATCCGTAATGTACACGGAAAAATTCCATCTACAGGATGTAAAAATGACACCAGGGGCTGTAAAAGAGTACTTAGACTGTCAGAAATAGCATAGTGGACACAGATATGTGCAAAACTATCCACCATGTGTCCAAAAACCATATGGAAAATAATGTAAAATAATTTTATTTTTTTAATACCCTGGGTATGTTTGCACGGTGTGCTGCAGTGCACAAACATGCCTTTATGAAAAAAAAAATATATAAAAAAGTGTAGAAACCCGAATTTGTGTGTTTGTAACAGTAGTGCATTATAAGACCCAGTGTGGAGTATGTATAATGTTACACAGTTCTGGTTGCTAATGAGGCAGGGCCTGGAACTGTATAGTTCCCAGGTTGTGTGCACAGATACCTATGCAAATGAGCTGGGGTTACTGAATAGGACAAATGGGTATCTGTGTCTGCAGATCCCATCCATGTAGGGAGAGTACAATATAGTTGTCCACAGAAGAGGTAGCTGACATCAAAGGGGGGGGTGTTCAATTGCTTGTAAGCTCATTGGAGGTCAGCAGCACCTGTTTGCACTGTGCACTGCTGAGCTGACCAGGGGGGGGATGTACACTGGCTGCTAAGATGCGTTTACCTCTGAGGCGCGTGTTTCATCTTGTTTGCATGGCGTACTGCTGTGCTGAACATGACCTTCCATGGGGTGCATCTGTGGACTGCTAAGCTCTGTTTATCGTTGTGGTGCAGGACTGCATGGCGCACTTCAGTGCTCAGTAATGAAGGCTGTCAAAAAAAATTTGGCTGAGAAAGACCTTGATATATTAATTACTGATGAGCCCTGTTTCACTTAAACTAGGGAAATTAAAAACCCTTAGTGATGTACCTGGCAGGTAGAATGCATCATAGGTAGCCAATTACACAGGCTACACCTACAGCAGAGCATTATAAAGTATGCATACACCCTGCAATCTGATTTTTCCTACATACTCTGCACCATTGGAGTACAGGCTTGGAAATTTTAACTGAAAGAATGCAAAGGGCTGCTGCAGGTCTACTACATATGTATGTGCTAGATGCTGAGGTCAATGCAGCTGCTTCTGATGCTGACCATAGGCCTAGACTGAGAAGGAGAAGAGTGATCAGGTCCAGTGTAACCTACCAGGAGCTACTTGAGCTGGAGATTGTATAGCACTACAGGTTGGACAGGGACATACTACAACTCACTGAGCTCTGCTGACCTCAACTCAGACCCAGAGCCAACAGAGGGGAACCCATCCCAGTAGAAACAAAGGTTTGTGTAGCCCTTAGGATACTAGCTACAGGTACTTTCCAAAAACTAACTGGGGACACATTGGGGGGTCTCACAAGCATCTGCTTCCAGAGTACTCTACCAGTTTATGGATGACAAGCTACCACATGCCAGTGAGCACATTCCCCACACCCCTGAGGAGAGGGCCAGCAGTATGCAACTCTTTTACCATGTAGCACACTACCCTGAGGTACTGGGTGCCATAGATTGCACTCATGTACACATCAAGGCACCACCCAGTGAGGAGGGGAGAATCTATGTGAACTGCAAGGGCTACCACACCATCAACTGCCAGGTCATATGCAATGCCCAGAGCATTATCCTGAATGTGTGTGCTGGCAGCCCTGGCAGTTATCATAACTCCCATATCTGGCATGCATCACAGCTGTACCAGATGTTTGCTATGGGGGACATTCCACATGGCCATTTACCGGGGGATGCTGGCTATGCACTGGATCTGTGGATGATGAGACCCATTAGAAATGCACACATACCCACTGATGAATGCCATAATGAGGCAGATGCCCAAACTAGGAACATCATGGGGTGTGTGTTTGGGCTGTTGCAATGGTTCTGGTGCCTCAGTATATCTTGTGGAGCCCTGCAGTAATCTCCAGTCATATGTTCACAGATGTTCACAGAATGTGCCATGCTACACAATATGATCCTGTGGAAACAGCTGCAGCAGGATCAGCAAAGGGAAAGTATACACAGCCCCCCACCAGTGCCTAGGTCACCACAGCTGCACCCACAGGGAGACTCAGGGAGGAACCCCCTGAGGCTGTCCCTGTAGGCAGAAGTAGGCATCCCCAATATGCCCTGGCCTTGGCCAAGAGACAAGCATAGCACATGCACTGATAACCTAGGGCCCTAAGGACTGACGCCTTACTCTGTCTCACATACATATTAGTAAAAATGATGCCAGACAGACCACACATCCTGTACCTCACCATGTATTGGTTGTGGACTGAATGCATCAGACAGAGGTAGCCCAGAACTACAGATCTGTCACCTACTGCATTCGCAAGTTAAGTCACTCTCCTATACACCACTTGTAAGGGGTACTACAATATGGTAGCATAGGTATGGACCTGCCTGCCACATGTATGCAAGGGAATATAGTGACCTATATATAGTGTGCTACTGGGCTACTAACACAGATCTATACTGGACTACTGAGTTACTTGTACAGATCTAACAGCCACTTGGGACAACAGGTACTCTGTTTACAAGTATGTGCCACAAGATATCCACTAGGCCACATGGCTGGAAACTCCACTACATTATTCAAGGGAGATGCCAAACATTGGGGTCACAGGATAGTCACATGACTGTCTGTTCCAGCAGAACATGGGCTGGTCGTCCCCCACCCTAAACACATCAGTGTTCCCATACAACTGCTGTAACAGTAAGTCTGCAATAGTATATCAGCAGACCAGACAATTCCTGTATGTTGTCGATAGTGTGAGGAATGAGATCTCTCTGTCTAATGGCTGCTGTGGCTCACTGGGCCAGGGAAAGTAGCATAGGTGATGGTGTTGATGGTTCAAATCTGGCAGCATCCAACATCTTTTGCATGTGAGGTACTCATATGGTGATATTCCCACAGATTGTCATAACCCCTCAATCTGTTACTGCAATAAAGCTGGACAAAGCCAGAGTGAATGGGGGACAAAGGGCCATACCTACAGACAGACATTATACATGCTCTGAATAACCTAGCATGTGGCTAGTATAACAGCAGGCTGCAACAGGTCAGATTAGCTGCAGGATGTAAAGGCTATCACTGAAATGTGTCAGTAGTTACAGTGCTTCAGTGACCGCTGTTTATAGTATAGTACCAGAAAACCACAAATGTATGAGGAACAGAGCAGATATATGGGGCAAAATGCTGGACATTCTGCAAAAACATGTACAGGGAGAGGTAGGCAGACTGTCACCCTGTGTGTGGTGTTCCATCTTGTAGCCCAGTCATATCATACCTCTCAACCTCCTAGAGCAGGAAATCTGGCCAAAGCCATGAATAAAAGTGGGAACAAGGCCCACAGATAGGGACATGTTTTAAATATTTGCTCTTACAAATATAGAATGTCATAAGAATAACAGGCCTTGCATTAGTTTGAATCTCCTGATATGTATGGAATCTGAAACTCAAATGTCTGTCATTATTTATTGACTTCAATCTTCACTGATTTGCTGCTAATTTGCCAGAAAACTATATTATGTAAAATGGACAAAACATATGAGGCAAAATGCTGGACAGTCTGTGAAGCTCTGTACAGTTCTGAGAAGGTCAGCAAACAGGTGGGGAATGCCTTAGACAATATCAGGGAACTGCAGTACTGTGGTAACAGGTGCAGCAGCCAATAGCCCACAGCACACATAATTCCGAACTGGAGTAGAGGTAGCTCTGGCCTGGAGTCACCTTATAAGTACTGACAGTCACACTGAGCATGCTCTTCCACTTAGCTAACATGAGCCTAAGTCTGTCGTCTCTACTGCCCAAAGACCTGCTATGTGGAAATATGTCTGTACATACATACAGCTACCTATACATATCTGTCTCACCCTATCCTCCCTCACATTTGATGAGTGTATATATCAGTATTGAGCACACACACACACACACACACACACACACACACACACACACACACATATATATATATATATATATATATATATATATATGAATGAGATAAGATGTATATATAGCTATATAAAGTACAATGATACATAGACTCTCCACATATACGTAAATAATACATTTGCATAACATACACACAAAACAGCATTTAAGGAGACATTCCTGTCATACACATTTATATAGATAGGGATGGGGATGTACAAATATCCCCACATACCCCTGAATGCTGCGGCTATCTACACTTACACATCACAACAGCTGTCTGATAGAACCAGACTGAGGCTGCAACAGTACATAAACCACTCATCCACAGACAGCTGTGCCTGTGGACTGTCACAATCTAGACAGACACAGGTACATAGGTGGTGTAATGTACAAAAGCTGCAATGCATGCCTTGGACAGGCCATATTGTCTCTGGACACATGTCTGCCTATCAAACTGCAAACAGCCACATATGGCCAGACTGGTAACTGTATACAAATAGCAAGGATATTACCAGGTATCCCACCCCTAGGACACTAGATACAATGACAGTACCAAGCAGTATCACTCTGCAGGCCACACATGCTGTCTAACACAAGGCCAATTTGCATACTCCACAAGTACTGTGCCTGCATCAACATATACAACAGACGTAGCCTGTGGTGCATGCAATAAGTCCTGTGAGCTGTAGTGTATAATCCTAGATAGGTAAGGGTCCTAATCTCAAATCATCCAAGTGTGTGTGTGTGTGTGTGTGTGTGTGTGTGTGTGTGTGTGTGTGTCAATATATCCCCGTGGACATTCCCCTATAGGCAATCTCCATAAAACAGTATGCATTTTATGGCTCTCTGACTGGCTGCTGGCCTCTGTATTCCCTCCTCTACAAGGCCTGCTGATGTCATCCACCTTAAGAGCACTGGGTGACAATCTAGTAACAGGTAAACTCTGTGACACATGTGATAAGTACTGCAAACTGTAGTGGGTAACAATAGATAGGTAGGGGTGCTATTCTCACATCATCCAACTTCTGTGTGTATATACATGTATTTCTTTGGGGCACTACAGACATGCTCATGTCTGTGCAATAGTTATGCATTTTGAGGTCCTGTGACTAGCTGATGGCCTCAACATTTACAAGGCCTGCTGATGTCATCCACCTTAACACTGCTGGCTGACACTCTGGCATCTGATAAAGTCTGTGGTGCATGCAATAAGTGCTACAAGCTATTGTGTGTACTACTAGATAGGTAGGGATTCTAATCTCAGAGCATCCAACATGTGTGTGTGCAAATATATCCCCTTGAAGCACTAAAGACTTGCCTATCTCTGTTCAATGGCTATGCATTTTATGGCCCTGTGACTAGCCACTGGCCCTAAATTGCCCTCATCTACATAAGCATAATTGATGTCCGCCACCATCTAGATTTGTACATGCAGACTACCCAGGTGACATGTATCAAAGGTAGCAGACCTTGTCACAGGGTATAAAGCATGATGATGCTGACTGTCTCCATTGTCTATGACGCACTGTTCTACACATATGCACCTAGGGAGCCATGCAAGTATACTGGCATACCTTGCTGAAGGTATATTTCTGCTGTGCTACCTTGTCATCCTGTGCCACTGTATTGCCACCATGTGTCCATAGTTTAATCACTCAGACTGGTGGAACAAAAACATACATAGGTCAATGACACACCTGTCATTCTGTAACATCACCACCAGTGTACCATCACGCAACAAAGATACACATAGTTTGATGTGTAGTCATGGCACATGCCAGCATACAGTACCTATCATGGTCCACAACTGACATGCCATAGCACAATTGCACTACACAAACACATGTAAAGTAATATAGTAACTATGTGCATCAGACACATATTTGCAGGTCCCTGTATTGATGGCATGGATGGCAGGGATGTGGCGCAGGTATCATCAAATGCACAGGGTGTGGTGTGGGGGTGCCAGAGGTCTAGGCTGTGCCAAACAGTTGACAGTATGTGTGTGAGTCAGTAAAGGATGCTGGTTAAATGGGCCATGGAGAGGTGCTGTATGTGTCTGTTGATGGCCTGCATGTGATGTGGTATTAGAGTGTGCACATGTACACACTCAAGCCCAGTGCTAGCCCTACATATGTGTATGGTGGACAGCTGTGGACCATACAAACTATAGTGAACAGTTCACCATCACTGGCCATGAACATGGGAACTGGCTTCACCAGGAGTAGCACTGACACCACCATGCCCAAGGTCAGATGCGATGATAGTACCTGATGATGACTGCTGTCTACTAGGCCCATGTGCTCCATGGGACTGCCCAGAACCTTATGCCATTTTGTGGTGTGGACATCACACTTCCTTCTGTAGTGCTGGAGGTGCTGCCACTACAGGAGTGCGAGTGTGCACAGCCACGTGGACTCTAGGTAGATGATGTTGCTGGCCTACGCCCATGTCTCCAATGCCCAACTCCAACCAGATGTTCCAGCACAGACAATGTACTGTCAAAGACAGACATTGTCTCATCCCACCATCTGTCCACTACATCAGTGAACCAATCTAGGATGTCACAAATTCAGTAGAGGCACCCATGGATGTGAGACTGTGCTGCATCCATAACCCTAAACATCCATCTGGTATTGCATTCAGAATGTGCCTGTGCCTCCATGATGGCCCAAAACATGAGGAGAGTGACTCGTGATATGACACCTGTGACAGGGGTTGGGTGGGCATCATTCTTCCTTCGAGCACCCCTGTCAATCTGCCTGTGTGGGACCTCACCAGCTCTTTGGCAATGGCCATTGTCTACACTCACTGATGTCATAGTTGTCACACTGTCCTCTGCAATGTCATCACCCTGTGACTGCCCAATATCTGTGGCCTCTGGGGGCAGGATATGTGTGGGCATACTGACTGCATGTGGGGACAATGGGGGCAGAAGAGGAATCTCAACCTCTGGGACAGTTTTAGCCCCTGACAACCCCACCTGTGCATCATTATGGCCATCATCATCAACAGAGTCCGATGAGACACTGGCATCAGGTTGTGAGGAGGACAGACGCCAACCCCCTAGTTCACCTGTGTGAAGCAAGAGAAAAGCAGTACATTACTACCTGCACTATTATGTATGGTAATCCACAAAGACTCATACAGATGAGGATCCACAGCTGCATTACATGTGCCACATCTTCTCATCTCTGCTCCCATGCACAACAAACTCACAACATACATAGACAAGTCAGGCCCCTTATAACATGCAGTTCTGCTACATCCAGTTAATGTTGCCAGTACAATACACCTGTGAGGTGTGCAATATGACAGTGTATATAATAGAATTACACATACCCAGTACACCTGTCTTGAGAATGATATGCCAGTTGTAGTATCACTGCCTCAGGTATGTATCATCTCCCTATTGTGTTTGAACAGGCATCTTGGAATAATTGCCTCATGTATAGCAGGCTGGGTAGTCTCTCAAAACTATAAGTGCAAATGTGTTAATGTTTGTACAAATACACAGTTATGATTACCCAGTCTATGCACTGTATTTAACTGTTCTAGACTGGAACATACAAATAGTCTACTCTGGTTAAGCAAAACAGTTGTACATAGGGCAAAATGCTAGCCCTTAACTGTCTTAGGGTATATATGATCTGTAAAACAACAGTATCACACTTACCAGGTACAGGACTATGGGCTTCTGCCACACCTGATGGACCTATGAAAAGGTGAGGAAGAGATGTTGTCAGCATCACCAAATGCTGGAGTGTTACAAGGTAATATGTGCATATATCCACATGTACAGTAGCTACTGTGATAATGGCTATATTGCTGACATGCTGAGTATATGTGAAAAACTGTGCATAAAACCCAACCCTCTCCACTGCATATAGATCTGACACCCATGTACTGGTATGTAAAGCCTACCACAGTGGCTGATACAGTAATACACTGGTGAACAAAGTAAGCTTACCTGGATTTCCTCTTTTGTGGATGCTGTGGCACCCACTTCCAAGATGTTTGGTATGATGGATGCCTGGGTGCTGTTGGTTGATCCTAGGTTTGCCAGGAATTCTTCTGTGGCTGAGAGTGGTTGTTCCATTGCAGGCCCTCCACCGAGGGCACTACGATCCCTGGCAGCAGCAGCTGTCCTATGATGTGCAGCATTCACCATATGTGTGGCTCGGTGTCAGATCTGCTCATAGGTTCTGTCATGTGGCCAATCTGATTAACAGCCCGCACAAGGTCTGCTCACAATGCTACCTGCTGTTCATGATTGTGCCAAGCCCTGCTAAGCAGGAAGTGATGTTGGTGCCCAAGGCCATCCAGTATTATGTCATTATCTGCAGTTGTGAATTACAGATGTCTCCTGTGATACATGGTTCCTGAAAGAAAACAAGAGGGGAATACAATACATGACCAGATATGAAGACATCCACTGTGTACAGATCCTGCATGCCCATAATGGCTTGCACTATCCACTGCTCCCTCACACATCATACCCCACAGTCTGGAAATACATTACATGTGTGGATATCATCAAGATAGTAGCAATATTGGGTTATGTCCCTGTGTTCAGAGACAGATTCTGTTGTATGTCCCTGCACCCATCACTGCCGTCTACTGTGGTGTGTCCCCTACAGGCAAATTCCACTAATATGTCATACAGCCACTGTCAGAAAAATAGCAGAGTGCTATTGCAATAACTATATGGGGACAGTCCAGCAATACCAGTGTGCCAAAAATGACAGAAAGCAATGCAAACCTTTTGTAGTATATGTCCCCTGTAGGCATCATACCTCTCAACAATATAGATGGTTGCAGACTGTCAAGATGTTTGCCTCATGCATATGGTCTTACTTACATAAACCTGTGGATGTCTAACAAATGGTTGCCCAATCATTGATGGTTGATGTCAGAATATGCAGTCAGATTCTGACTTTCACACATCATACCCTTCAGAAATAGTTATGCTACAGTAACATGTGTTAGTCTACTTACGTTCTTACATTGTACGGGCAAAATATATACTCTATCACTGAGTTTGGCCCTTTGGCCCACAATTAATTATGGTTTTGTCCTGATTTCCTGCTGTAGAAGGTTGACAGGTATGTTAGGCATAGCTCTCAACCAAACTGGGACACATGTCATTGACACAGGAACATAGCCAGAGTACAACAGGGACATTCAGGGACTCTTTTACAATGTCAGAACTATGTATGTGACACATTCACAGAATGAGATGGGGGGTCATTTGATGTTAAAGGGGTGTTCACCCTTAGTTATTATCACTATGTACTACATGTAATCTACTAGCTTTCCTACAACAGCCGACAACTGCAGGAGGGATTGATAGGGACAGAGCTGAGCTGTGCTGGAAAGCAGGGACAGGTGTGAGATGCCTGTAGATGTAGGACAGCAGAGTATCAATGACACCTCAATACCATAGATCTATGACAAGCCTACTGCTGTACTCTCTATTCCCCACACCTCCATCCTCCCATCTTCATCCCATTATATGGAGACATATGTTACATACCTGGTGGAGTGCAGTATTCCTTTTTTGAATCTTTCCTCTGGGAAAGCTTGTAACATACACCATATGTGTGCCTGAAATCTCATACAGACCTGTTCCCCAGCACCAGTTGCTTACCTTTTGAAGGTAATGCTCATTAGCAATTAATTGCCTCTGCACCAATTAGTGGCTCAGAATTGCTAACTGCAGCCAAAACAGATAAATTGCAGTATCAGTAGCCAATGACATGTCACCACAGTGCAATATATATATAAGGCCTTTATGTAGGCCATGGCCCATTTCTTACTGTTTGAGATGGACATTATTGATGCGTAGAGACTACAGCTTCACAGAAAGTAGATACAACTACTGTCCACTGTAAAGATTTGTGAAGTATGTGCAGTTTTGCCTCATATGTTTGGTCAGTGTCCCATGACATTGTGGTCATCTGACAGTTCACTGGCAAACATTGTGGGTTGATGTCAGTAAGGGAGGAGAGACATGTGAGTGTCACACTTCATACCTGTCGGAATATGAATGCTAATGCAGTAGTTGTTATTCTGTCAACGTACTATCTTTGTAGGGGCAAAATGTTGAACATGTTGGTACCTCTCAACTGTATAGATTTTCACAGAATGTCCAGATTTGTGCCAGTTTTTCATAAAATTGTGGTTTTCTGACAAATTACTGGCAAATTATTACAGACGGAAATTAAAAAATAATAACAGACATTGAGTTTCAGACTTCATGCTATTCAGAAAATTCATGCTAATGTAAAACCTGTCATTCTATCAACTTTCTAAGTTTGTAAGAGCAATATTTAAAAATTGGCCCTATTTTGGGCCTTTGTCCCACTTTTATTTATGGCTTTGTCCAGATTTCTAGCTGTAAGAGGTTGAAAGGTATGACATGTCCCTATCTCTGGCCCTTTGCTGCTCTCACCACTAAGTATGGTTGTGTCTGAATCCATTGTTCTAGGGGGTTGGGAGGTCTGTAGCTGCTACTTTTACATACAGCTGTGTATGCTACAGGCTGCAGCTATTGCTGCAGCCTAAAACACATGGGGGTGTTGTTAACACTTTCTTAGACAGCAAGCTGTACATGTAATTGTGGCAGTTGTGTCAAGACTGTCATTATGGCGGAGCAAGGGTAAGGGTATTCTATAAAGTCCAATCAGTGCATGTGCATAAGGTATGTCTGTTATGCAACAGTGAGAATAACATAGCAGTAGGCAACATGTAGTTAGGTGATATGGATAAGTGCATTGTGTCTCTGCTTGCAGGCCTTTATCTTGCAAAACTGGGTAGCAGCTAATTAAGTAGCAGTAAACTGTCTGCACAATAATGTAATTGAACAGCATCACAACACTGGAATCAAACCCAAGACTGTGTGTGGCAAAATGTGCTGCATGCAAGACATTTAACAGACTGAGCTACTGAGACACTGCAAAAGTGCATGTATTTGCAAGATATATAGTGCATGCACATATACAGGCTGTGAGAGACATTTCTACAACCATGAGTATGTGCGTGGCTTTATATGGTTGTATTTCTGCACCAGGGTCCCAGTTGTACATGTATTTTGCCATAGCTGCCTTAGCAGGTGTCTTTCCACAAGATGCTGATAAAAGGCCACATATACCTGCTATCACAGGCACCAGGGTCCAAGGTGCACTCCTGTTTTTCCCATTCCTTTTCTATATCATTTACATGCTTAATGACAGTAGGCAGCAGTCAGTATGCATTGCTGGAAACACCTGTGTAGCATGGTGGGTTAATGCTCTGTACTACAGTTGAGAGGGGCCTGGGTTTAAGACATGGCAGAGGTGTTTATCTTGTACATGAGAGTAACACTGTAATAGATACATATAGACATTAGAGCTCATTTAAGCTAAGCTAAGTGGTGCAGCGAGCAAACCTGCACTAAAAAATATAATGAAAAAAGAGGAGATAAGAAAGTGGTGAAATGGGGGCAAGCGGGGGGGGGGACATAGTGAACAGCAGGTAGGGATGTGCAGGATGGGTGTACGAAAGAACCATAGCTATCCATTTCTTATACAGCAACAGCTGCACATTTTGACAGATTTTGTAGATGAATTTGGACTCTTAAACAACAGAGAAAAGGGTGAGGACAGCATAAATGTGTTGTCAAGCCAATTAGACAAAATTAGTTGTGTCCAGTGGACATGTGTACAAAATGGAGAGCAATGTATGCAGCGATATTCTTTTTGTGGGACAGGTGCCCATTTGTTTTTAAGGAGAGAATGGAATGCTGGGGAAGGGACATAGGTACATGTGGGGTGGTCATTTGGATAGGAGAGGATGCAATACCAGACAGACAGGACAGCAGATAGGGTGGTGGATGACACATGATAGGGGTAAACACCTTGGATGGGGAGGGTGCTGTGGAATCAGAGATGCATGTGTCTCCAGATGCATGTGTCTCTAGATGGCAGCAGCATGACTGAGGTCCCTATACATGGGCAGTCGACATTGCTCCTTCACTGCCCTAAAGGTGACTGTGCTGGAGGCTGGGAGCCAGGGCCAGCCTGCCCCACCAGTTTGGCCAGTGTGCCCTCAATCTGTCACAGGCAATATTCATAGCTCCGATGAATGATCCTACACACCATGGCCAGTAGTTGCTGGTGGGTGACTACCGCACCTCCAACACTACTCCCAGGGGGAGGCCAGGTGGTGTCTCCTGAGGCAGTTCCACCCAACACTACAGGTGGTGCAGGGGCAGCGGAGGAGGTACAACCAGCCTGGGTCCCAGATGTGCCAGGACCTGGTGCCACAGCCAGTTGAGGTAAGGTAGGTGGATCACCGGGAGCTGGCCTACCCTGACGTGCTGTGGTGATGGAGGTATAGCAATAAGTATAGGTTAGTTATGAACAAAACATATTATTAGTAATAACAGCATGCCAGAACAGTGGTAATAACCCAAGTACATAACAATTCATATTATGTGAGACACAACAGTAAATAACAGAAGAGTCAGTATAACAGCATGCCAGTAACAGTTACGGCATAAGACCAACAAAATAGGTAATTCAACAAGATATGTTAATATGCAACTATTATAATACATAACAATAATATACACATGCTCCAAAATACAGTCAATTTAACAACATATGTTAATATTGAGCCATAAATGATGAATAACAATAATAAATAAATGAAGATAAGGGGTGTGGAGGCAGAGAGAAAAACAGGGCATTAGTACTATTATTGGCTATATACTTGACAATAGTATTACTATCACCTTTACAGGTCTGTCCTTTCTTCATGTGTACAAGTCCCCTATAGCTGCTGTAGCAGGTGCATACCTATCAAGCTATCCATATGGGACAGTATGGGCCAAGCAATAACAACTGCAAGTACACAACTACACAGAACATGTGCACATCAGGTGGACCTATATAACTGCCAAGGTGTACTGTGGGCTTATGTATTGATACTCTGCTCTTTAGGTAATGATGTCAATGATAAACCTGTGACAGAGGGATTACACACTACTAATTACATTACGTGACAGCGTAACACTTGAGAGACATGTATACAAAATACTTTTTTGAAGAGCCTCACATGGTTGCAAGACACCTATATCTCATTTAGACTTTCCTATGTCTTATCTATCATCAAGAATAGTTATCCCCTCTGATAGCAATCAGTACAGGTCTGATCTACCTGAATGACTAATAATGCTATATTGCTGGATCATATGCTTTTACAGTCACCAGAGACAGATCATGGTCAAATGGGGCCCTAGGTATGGTAGTGGACTGGGCACTACCCCATGCAGCCCAACCAGTAGCCCATTACTTGTCTGCATCTCCCCGGGTATTATAAAATATTGTTCAAATCTGTCAGTGTGCCTCCTATTTTCTTCTTTAATTTCACAATGATCACAAAGATTTGGATTTATCTTCAAACATTTATTTTAGATTTTGCAGCACAGTCATTCACAACAATTTACTAAACAAAACAAAATACTCTGACACTGAAATCACACATACCATGTATAATAGCAAACTTCTCTTTGGTTGAAACTCACATGCACTGAAAATGCATCTGGCAGCCCATTAAAATTCAAGAGCCATTCATGGTAGTTCATAGTCAAATACCTTGTACTAAAGCATTAATTAGGGACTATGTAAAGGGTGCAGGAATTCAAAAGACAAATGTGTAGTACCTTTGCTAACAGACTGGGAAAGCTCAATGGATCCAAGTGTTTCTTTTAAGGGGCAGTTCTGGAACACTGTCTGGTGAAATGACTCAGTTAGAGTCAGAAAGTAGAAAAAAAAAGGCTGAAATAATCAAACCCCATCCTACAGCAAGTAGCTAATTAACAGCTCATAACCGTACAGATCTGCACTAAATGTCAGACAAACTGTTGTAGACTAACACAGTACATTTCACACCCACATGCCTGCAAAAAAACAAACTAAATTAAAAATGTATACATAGTTAAAACATTAACATTAAACTTATATACTTCATGCTGTCTGGATTATTCATGACCATTTAAAAAATACACTGTCAACAGTCAGCAAAACAAGTAAATCAGCGATTTTACCTAAAGAAGATAGATCATGTGATGATGCTTCAATTTACGACAACTGATTCCTTCCTTCTTCTACACCACACACACACGCACACACACACACACACACACACCCTGAGATATTGCCATTAATTGCAGTTCCTTGCATGAGTGTGTAACCTCAAACATTTGCTTGCAATCAAATGCACAAAGAAATACATAACTAATGATTATTAATATATTTTATCTCACTAGTATAATAACCATACAGTGCAAATCTTTGTACTCTGTGCCATCCTACCTTCTTTGCTGAAGACTCAGAAACAAAGACTGAGCATCAGGAACAAATTTTAAATATTTGTCTTATATATTTTAAATGTTACCAGTATAACAGGTTTCAGATTAGCAAGCATTTTCCGAAGGGTGTGACATCTGAAACTTAGATGTTTGTTATTATTTAGTGATTGCAGTCTGAAACATGTTATCAGAAAATCAAAAAAGTTATAAAGGGCAGACAAGAACTGTGAGAAAAAAATAAGGCAGAGTTGAGAATCATGTCTTCTGCACACGCACACATAGATAAACACACACACACACACACACACACACACACACACACACACACACACACACACACACACGCACACACACACACACACACAACCATCAATCACAGACACTACTTGTATGACTGTACTCAGATTTCTGCTTAACATCAAGTGAATGAACAAATTTATAAACAATGGCCAAAAAATTCATCTCATCTTGGTGCTTTCACAACCATACAGTGAAGTCTACTAAAACTCCACACTACTCTCTTAGCTTATTATCTCAAGAATCACAGATAAAAATTGAAAATCAGGAACATATTTTAAATATTCTGTTATATATCTAGAAAGTTGACTGAATAGCAAGACATGCATTGGTAAGCATATTCTGCAGGATACAAAGTCTGTAGCTCACATGTCTTTCATTATTTAGTCACTGCAGTTCACATTTTGCCAAAAAGCTTCAGAGGAACAGACAATATATATATCTCAATTTCTTTGCTCATGAATTCTGGACAAACACAAACATAATAGGCAGACAAGGGCCCAGAAATGAACACATTTTAAATACTATTGTATTTTTAACCAAGCAAACCCACTGGGTGAAGTCTACCTTTTCTAGAGTGATCCAAGAGCACTGTCTGGTTAAATGGCTTGCTCAAATTCATGCAGTGGGCAAATGGAGGTACATGGATTCAAACCCTGTACTTTTGACTACAGGAAGCAGTTTATTAACAGTCTTAAGTGCCAGACAGCACTAATTCTCATAAGATTTTAACAGAATAATAGGTAACACATGGAAATGCATGTTACGTACAGTAAAAAGCATGAAACCCTAATGGTCACTACTACTGACTGACATTAATCCTCAGTGATTTACCAGAAAAAGAAGTTAATGAGGAGCAACGACAAAATCCGATATTGTTCTGCAAAAGTGTAAACAGATAAAAGGCAGACTATTCTAATTCACTTAAAAAAATTAACAGAGCAACAGCTTTTGCATCGACATGTATTTTTAACAGCATGAACTATGAAATGATCCATAATAATGAATATACTAAGAAGGCTCACAATAAATTACAGCAAACACTGACATCACAGCATGTAAACAACACAAACACACAAGAAAGTGTAGTAACACAGGCCCAGTCGCACTTTATGGTAATCTTGCATCATGCTATGCTGTAAGAAATGTTATAAAAACCTTCATGTCCTATAAAGATCTACAGTGTGAAGAAAATAATTACCATAAAAACGGAGGGACAAGGAAGCGAATGCTGCTGCCTATTTTTACAACAAGGAGTTTTGGACTTAGTTACATTTAGGGCCCTGATGTGTACACATTTATTTCCTATTTGTTAACTCAGGTAACTATTGACTTTTACTTTTGGCTGAGAAGCGAAGGCTGTCGTCTGTTTGATGGGAACCAGCATTGCTTGGACTACAATAGTTTGTTCTATGTCAAGACTTTTTATTATCTAAAAGAGATCATCGCCTGTCTCCGAGTCACCTCTTTCTGAGGAAGACAGCAAAGCCTTCGAGAGGAGCAGCTTGTCCCTTTTGCCACTGACCCCTAGTAGTAACAGCTTCTGCTCAGACTGTGGGTGTTGCTGTTTGGACTTTCATTCTGCCAGTGGAGTTTGAAGGAGAAGGGCTCATTTTTTTCTGCTCTCTAGTTGAGAGAGTCTTTTTTATTTAGGGTCTGCATTGGAAGATATTTCATTTTTTGGACTATTATCTCATTTATAAGACTAGTTCCTGAAATACGGTAACTGAAAAATACAGATAAAGTTTTTGTGGTAGATTTGGTGTCTGCGAATGTCTGCAGTGGGCTACTACAGTTGGTGACTATACCTTGTTTCTGATACACAGAATCTGAAGAAGCAGAAACTTTTTTTTGCGGTGTATTTGGTGTTTGTACTATGCCTGTAGTGGGCTGCTTCAACCACAGACACAAGGGTAACCGTATTTTTGGGATCTATATCACTTCTCATCATCACAGCGTTTTGCTATGAGCCCTGGCGGGATGAAGGAGCGGTCTTCCACTTCTAATTTGGTGTTCAGCTTACAGGAAGGTGTTTCTTCATAATTGTGAGTGTTACATCTGATTTAGAGAGTTGTTAATCAGTTTAGGTCTGTTTTTGGACATTTCTAAGGAACGGTTTCTTTCTATTATTTGGCAGTTGGCCTATAAGAAGAGGGTTTCTTTGTGTTCGTGCTTTTTACAGTTCCAAAGGTTGAGTTTTTATAAAATCTATTTTGTACATATACTTATATGATTTAGCAGCTTCATGGAACATTTTCCTTTACAATTATTGAAGTCATTGTTCAATTTTTAGGAACCTAAAATATCAGGTATGGGCAGATGAAGAAGCCATTTTCTTTCTGAACTTTGTGAGCACTTTATTCACTTTAGTGCTTTTGGCCTGTTAGTGTCTTTTTGGACAATTCGGAAAAGTGGTTTGGCTTATAAGAAGAAGGCTCCTTTTTGGTTGTGTTATTTACATACTTAAATATTAGATTTTGTATAAAAAATATTAATGTACACGTGTATATGATTAGGACGTGCTGTGAAATATTCTTTTTTTAATTTTTTGCAGAAATTGATGAACAGTCTTTGATAATTTATATTATGCACATTTTTTGTTTTTAAAAAAAGCCTTGCAAAAGTCTCTGTCATTGTACACTATACAAGAAGTATTTGACGGATTTATACCAGTAACATTTTTTTTTAGACATATTTATTATATATATTATATCCCTCCCTCTCCTCCAAGCAATCCTCACACACCTTTCCCCCACCCCTTCCACCAACCTACCTGACTCTCACTACCACACCCCCTCCCATATAATATCCCATTACCCTCCTCTCTATCACTTCTAACTCCAACTACCATGCTCTCCCCTTGCTCCTGAAATACTTATCACTACATCCATCCTCATCCTTCTACTACCTCTTTACCATGCCAGCTCCTATACTGATTTCCATTTACACCCTCCACCTCTTCCTCCCCTCCCCCTCCTTACAGCCCACTTCCACATCTCTGCCTCTTTAGTTCCCTCCCACCCTATCCTTCTCTTAAAAGTAAAACTTTTCCCAAGCACTGCTAAATACTACAAACCTAAACCCATCCACTACCAGCCACTTATATCTAAGTACAAACCTAATAAACGTATTCCCCATCTCACTTACCTTTGCTTAGCTGGCGACATTCACATCAATCCAGGACCAAACTTCTCTACAACAAACCACCCCAGCACCAATAACAAAACCACCAGTAAATACCTCAAATTCCTCACCATTAACGCCCAAAGCTTAAAAAATAAATTAACCCTCTTTCATGCCTGGCTCAATCACAATTTACCTGACATTGTAGCCATCTTGGAAACCTGGCTAAAACCTCACATAAGTGACTCTAAATTCCTTCCCCCTGGATTTCATTCTCTCAGATCTGACCACCTAAGTAGAAGAGGTGGTGGTGTAGCTTTAATCTACTCCAGCCACTTGTCCATCACTCCTTACCCTAATCCCATCCCTTCTTTCAATAATGCTGAACTTGTAACAGGCCTACTAAAAATAAA
Source organism: Protopterus annectens (assembly GCF_019279795.1). NCBI lineage: Eukaryota > Metazoa > Chordata > Ceratodontiformes > Protopteridae > Protopterus > Protopterus annectens. The sequence continues at coordinate 199,208,111 of NC_056744.1, forward strand.
CAACCATAAAATCATCTGCATAATTTCCCTTTATATTCCTCCTGGTAACAACATCAATACCCTGGAAGACATCCTCTCCTGGACCTCCTCTAATATTAAGCTAGAAACCTACATTATGGGAGATGTAAATATTGACTGGGAAAAAATCATTAACCCTAATCCCACCATAACTACCAACTTATTTAACTTCACTCAACTTACTAACTTCATTACTAGACCTAACAAAACCAACCACCCCCCCCCAGGCTCCATACTTGACTGGATCCTAGTATTGCATCCTAACAAAATCATAAAATCTGGTGTTATTCCTGACCTATTAGGAGACCACCTCCCTGCCTTCACTCTTCGAGCTACACCCACTTCCCCACACTCTCACCAGTACATTCATACTCGTAACCTATCTAACTTTAACCCTACTAGTTTCTCTGACTCCCTTAAACTAAGTAACTGGAACCCCCTAAAAACTCTACCATTAGACGCAGCTGTTCACTATTTCAATTCAATATTCATAACTGTCCTCATCCCCCTAGCTCTAATAGTAACAAAAAGAGTTAAAACTAAGGCCGCCCCATGGCTCACCAAAGATACCAGAAATATTATGCTACAAAGGGATAAAACCTGGAAAGCCTACCTCCAATACAAACAGCCAGAAATCTTGCTTAAATATAAACAGCTGAGAAACCTATCCAAAAAACAAGTCATTAGAGATAAAAAGTCTTACTACATCAAACTACAAGCAAATCATGCAAAAAAAACCCAAACAATTTTGGAACTCTATTAATTCCCTCCTTAGGCCAGGTATAAAAAAACAACCCCAGTCCTGACACCAGCAAATCTGACCTTGAAATTGCCTCACTATTCAATACCTTCTTCACCTCTTCTATCGTTGAGCTAAGACCTTTACCAACAACAACCTTCCACCCATCCCTGCTCAATCTTCCCCTCCCTCCCCCCTTCTTTTGAATTCAAACCCATCTCCAACAACCTAATAAAGAAACCTCTATAAACTAAAGCCTTGCTCCAATGCCCCTGATAGCATTCCTTCCTCCTTCCTCAGACGTTATTGCTCTGCCTATCAGCATCCTGATCAATAGATCACTGCTTGAATCCTATGTACCCAAACTATGGCGTACTGCATTTATTCTTCCACTCCACAAGGGTGGCAAAAATTGTAATGTCTCCAATTTCCACCCCATAGCCATCCTCTCCCCAGTCTCCAAACTTCTTGAAAAGTGCATCCACCTGCAGCTCTTGCCATTCCTTACCAAACACCAGCTACTCTCTCATACCCAACACGGCTTCTGCACAGGACACAGTACCAACTCTGCCCTTCTCTCCTTCTTACATTCTGTCAATTTAGCCCGTGACTCTGGTAATATGGTATCCTCTATTCTGCTGGACTTATCTAAAGCTTTTGATACCATCTCTCATACCCACCTACTAAACCATCTCTCTAATTTCAACCTCTCCCAAAAAACTCTTTCATGGTTCTCCAGCTATCTTTCTGACAGGTCCCAAGTCGTGAAATGGGGCTAGGCCACCTCCAATTTCCTTCCTACCCCCACTGGAGTACCCCAAGGTTCCATACTTGGCCCATTGCTATTCAATATCTTTATTAATGATTTCCACAAAGCCATACCTAATACCAAAATTGTGCAATACGCTGATGATTCCACTTTAATCTGCCGCACCACTAACCTAACAGAGCTCCAATTTCTGACACAAACTGCCTTCTCAACCACTGAAAACTTGATGCTCCAAAATCACCTCTCACTAAATGCCAACAAAACTAAGATCCTTCTATTCTCTCCCTCAAAATCCTCCCCTCTTGATAAAAGCTCATTTCAAATTACTAGCCTTAACAACTCCACTATCGAGATCGTACCCTCCGCCAAACTTCTTGGTGTCACCATTGATGATCACCTAAAGTTTAACACTTATATACAGCTAAACATCAAGAAAACACACATAAAACTTAGCCTACTTTACAGAAACAACCACTTCCTCTCTCCTACCACCAGACTAACTCTCGTCACAACCTATCTCCTTCCCTCTCTACTGTATGGTGCTCCTCTGCTTACTACTTTCTCTTCCACACTTACTTCCAAACTGGAAGTATGTTACAACAAAATCTCCAGATTCGTCACCAATGCCAAATCCTCCTCTCATCACTGCACCTCCCTTCACTCATTAAACTGGCTTGAACTCCCCAATCAACTTGACTTTCTCCAAATCACCATAGCCCACAAATTATTGTTCCAACCCACTAACTGCCCTGCAGTATCCAATATACTACAACCATATACCCCCCTCAGATCACTTAGATCTACCCACCAAAACCTGATTACTGTTCAAAAACCCAAGCGCCCAGCTGGTCAGCTTCTGTTATCCTTTTCCCTAGCTAAAAAATGGCATGCTCTGCCCTCCACACTGAGGACCTGTGACAACCTTAATAACTTTAAAACTCAACTTCATTCCTACCTCTATCTAAACAGGAAATGCAACTGTACTCTTCAGCCCATACCTCTCAAGCTCTCCTCCCCCTTTACTCCTGGATAACTTTTTTACCTTCCTAACCTCGTTCTCAAATGTAGATTGTATATGTAACTATACAGTAAAATCTAGCTATTATGCTATATGCCTGTCTTTTTCTCCTGAACAAAACTGTAATTGTTTTTTTTTTCCTTTTTGAATGCAACCTGTTGTTTGTAATGCAAACTGTCTTTGAAACTATTCATGTAAGTAAACTTTGTGTTGTGGAGCTTTTCTCCCTGGGCCTCCACTGAAAATGCCCCCCCCCCCCAAGCCCAGTGGACCTCCCTGGTCATCAAACTGGAATAAATAAATAAATAAATTATTTACTGACTGTAATCTTCCTATAGTTAAGACTACATGGTTTGCTCTTTCTACCTCCATTTGCCACTGTGCAACTCTGAGCAAGTCAATTAACCAGGCAGCTCTCCAGGTTTGATCTGAAAAGTGAGTTTACATTGCTAACAAATGTATTTTAAAAAAAAAGGACAGGGCATAAATATGAAACAAAATCAGAGATGCTCCTCTGCATTTTCTGAATGATGATAACTATGAACTCTAATGGATGACATTATTGGCTTGCTGTGATCCTTAACGATTTACCAGAAAATATATTAGAAGGTTAAAGAATTGAGCCTTTGTCCAGTTGAGCCTTCCAGGAGGTCCAAAAACTGAACCATCAAGGACATCTGAGGATCAAGCATTCTAGGAGGCCCAAGGCACACATAAACACACACACTCACACACACACACACACACACACACACACACACACACACACGCACACACACTTACACACTCACACATCTGAAAAGCATGCATCTGTGGAAAATATTATTGTGAGCATCCAAATATAAAAAAGCACATTTAAAAACGCTGTATACACATGAGTAGTGTATGCACCCATACCTCTCAACTGTCCAGATTTTCACAGAATGTCCAGATTTTTCCCTCATATTTTTGGTCTGTTCCTCATAAAATCTGTGATTTTTCTGGATTTTTGTGGCAAATCAGTAAGGACTGGATCCACTAAACAATGACAGGTATATGAGTTTCAGACTTCATATCATTCAGAAAATGCATAGTAACTCAAGCCCTTTTATTCTAGCAACTTTCTAAGTTCATAAGAACAATATTTAAAATGTGTCCTTATTTTGGAGGCTTTGTCCCCCTATTATTTTTTGGCTTTGTCCAGATTTTTTGTGGTTAGAGGTTGAGAGCTATGTATGCACCCCATGACCTTGCCTTTCCAGTTCTGTTGGGTGCTACATATGCATTAAAGTTATTAACATACTTGAGTGTTATATTTAAATGCTTTTTTCTTCTACTTAACATAGAAAAAAAAACTACTTATGATTCAACTGACCCTGATGTTCAACATATAAGCTAAGATTCGTTAGCAGTGCTAAACATTACAAACAACACCATGGTGTATTATAGTGGTTAAGTAGATATGGACCCCCCCTTTAGGCCAAGGTCCCCAGGCAACCGTTTGAATCTCTCCAGTTGCAATCTGCCATTGCCAGTAAATTTGTTGGGAAAGTATGCTGTAGGGAGAGACAATGAATTTTAATAGTGTACAAGTGCTTTCTTTAAAGCGACTAATTATAAAAAATGTATGCAGAATAAGTTGTGAGTCTGAGTTATACAGAAGCAATTATCTTTCGCATAAAGGCAATTCCTCCAAAAGAAATATGAGCACTTTTGTGAGTGAAAAAAATTGCACATATCATAAGGAACCCATTTATGTAATGTGATTTTGTGTAGAATGTTTTTTAGCATAATACAGGGTAGTTATGGGCAATAAATAATCATGCAGAGTAATTATTACCATAAGCAAATGCAGTAGAGAATGATTTCAAGAAGCTGCAACATATAATAGTGCAAAGCAAACCTATAAAACTCAAGCAGACACAAAATGGTAGGCAATGTTAGGGATGTCTTTTTGATGCTACTGTGGAAATTTGGCTAGCTTATAATAGTGCAAATTAAATGAGACTGAAAATGAAAAGAAAGTTTTATTAATGCCTTATATGATAGTTGATAAAAATGCAGGGGGTGGAATTCACTTTTTTTTAACACTAGATAAGCCAGAGTCTAAACTACTACAAGACACTGCAGAGACTATGAAAATCTAACAGTTATCACAGAATGCTTCTGACATAAGAGAGGTCAGTGCAAAAATTAGGTAATTCTACATATATAGAAGATTCATAATATCTGTGGGAATCTGTCAGTTTGGACAGGGATTATGTTGTTGATTAAAGAACAGATATGTATACAAATATAAATCCATACATCCACAACCCCTTTTACCCATTTTTGCACATGGGGTCAGTGAGCCACTTCAACAGTATCGATAAATGTCATCAATAGGAAAACAAAATAACACATGACTATGCCCTGAACGTCTTGTAGTGCATGGAGCACATTGATTGTGCTCCAATATTTGGAAAAAGGCAAATCAGTTAAGCACTTCTAAAGTGCAATATCCAATCTTAAAAAGTGTTAAGCACCCCCTGCTTTAATTGTTAAGACTAGATATCACGCTAGGTAGTTAAGTATGACAGTACTGGCCAGCAAATGACATCAACAGAATAAAAAATAGATTTGCTTCTGCTTCAGTCTGTACTGGTAGTGTGTCTGTGACTTTTTCTAACATAACAGAATCTCTTAAACTGTCATTCTGACAGCACTTCTGAACTGCTTTGTGGTCCTGAAAGCCAGTAAAACACTTTGCATTTTTCTTCTGTAACTAGTAGTACATGGATAAAGATCCCTTTTATTATCTATTCTTGACATGGATACCAAAATTCACCTGTCTAGCTTTGCTTTTGAGATACATTTTTTGGCATCCATGTCTTGAACACATAATAAGTCAGTTATGACTGGCAATCCATTCATAACCTCTGTAATGTTCATGGAAATTGCTGCAAAGAATGAGTCTGAATTTCACTGAAAAGTGGCCAAGTGAAGGGTTAATAAAGTAACAGGCATACTAAAAACAATCAATGTTTCATTGTGCCGAGACTTCATTCCACCCATCCATCCATCCATCCATCCATCAATCCATCCATCCATCCATCCATCCATCCATCCATCCATCCATCCATCCATCCATCCATCCATCCACCCACAACCTTTTTTCTCATTTTTGCACATGTGGTAGGGGTGTCACTTCAAAAGTGACAATCATCTCAATCCTGTAAAATGTTGGATTAAAGAAAACGACTGCAGGAAAGTCACTGTGAAAGAACCATAATGAATACATGTGCAGATGGGATAACAGTGCTATCGTGTAGAAAGTGATCAATACAAATGGTGACACTAGTTCACAGAAGGGACATCAAAGAATGATGAAGCAGATGACAGTGACTTCCTGTGTCTGAAGTTATTAATGTTACTGAAGATTATCATAAAATCATATGGGTCATCCCAGAGGTAGTGGGGTGAATTAAGAATAACGCTAGGCATGGCAGAAGTGCTGTTTATATTTCTGTTGCTGTCTCTAACAAAATGACCTGAAACATACATCTGTATGAAATGGGAGGGCAAATGAAAGTATAAACCTATAAAAAGGTGACTGTTGACATTAAAATGAATGCAGTTAGTGAATTATAATGATAGAACATGCATGCAAAATCTGTACTTTTTAAACAGGAGAAGTCCAGCTCTATTCGGTAATGAGTAAATATGGTAAATTTAATTAAACTGATATTCTATCACTATACTGCATTTGTCATGAATACATGGCAATAACAAGGTCACTGCTAAAACATTTTGGGAGATGCTAGATAAGTTTTCTAAGAAATGAGTGCTGTAAAGGGTACAAAACTAATGTTTAACAAAACAAGAAACCAAAGTTTCATAAACCTCACACAGTGCCACATGCAGTACCAAGAACTGCAAAGGCTGTAAAGTGTAGGAATATGAGTTAGGGCAAAATGGAATTAGTGGGTTATATTCCCAGTGCCTGCAATAAGGGGAAAAAACAGAAGATGGGAATTCTTAAAAGACATTTTGGAGTTACCATAAACCCAGTGTTGCAGTTAAGAGAACCTTTCACCTTTGCTCTATAGGATATACATCTCTGTGTCTTCTTTTTGACAACCTTTTTGTTCTAGTGTAACTGACTTTTGTTCTGCCTTATTTCATACTGGGAAATCATTACCTTATTTTTAGCTTATCAACTGCATTTCTCGTGGACAATGCTGACATTAGCACTTTTGTTCTGCTGTTATATTATTGGATTTATACAGATTGCACATTTGCCCCTTGTTGGTATTGTACCAATATTTACTTTTGCTTTACTGACTGTAGTAATATTAAGTTTAAATAATAATGTACTATTGTGCCTTGTTTGTTTTCATACTGTCATTCTCTGCTTGCATTGTTTAAGATAATTCCTCAGTATTGTCTGTTGCTCATACTAGGTAAGAAACAAATGACTTATTATTTTATTTACTGACTGCATGTTTAGATCACTGGTGATGCAGTTCTGCTTGTTACTAATTACTATAGTATGAAGGTATTTAAAGTTACTACTCTACAGTACCACACGAGAGAGTATGGGGTTACCTTTGTGATATAGGTTCATAGGTTCATAGGTAGGTACTAGGCTATCTGCCCGAGGGCATTTATAAGCCTAGCCAGAGTGTGTCGGCTTTCACCGCCCCATTGATTAATTAACTGATCCTCTGTCAAGCAGAGCCAATGAAGTGATCCCAGGGGTGCATTTTCTGTTTCCCATCCACTCATCAAGGTTTCTCTTGAAGAGTGTTAGTGAGGGGCTCTGCCTGATGTAGTTTGGAATTTTGTTCCAAAGCATGGGGAGTCCCTGTGACAGGAATCTATCCCTCCAGCATGTTCTATTTATTGTTGTGGTGAGGTTTAGCTCACTAGAGCGCATGGCTCGTAGTGACTTGGATTTCTTTAGGTGGAGCATGCCCATCAATTCTGAGTTGGACATGGCTTTGTAAGTTAGGCAGAGATCACCTCTGAGTAAGCGATATGCAAATGAGTCAGTCTGCATAAGACATATGTTTGAGACCAGTAATCCTCTTGGTGAGGTACTTTTGTGGTCTTTCCAGCTGTTGGAAGTGTCTTTTGAGGTACATCCCAAATGGGGGATTGTACTCTATGATGGGTTTAATGAGTGACGAGTAGAAGGGCACTATAACCTCTTTATTTCTAGATGCAAACCCTTTAGTAATTAGGTGGGCCACGTAGAAGGATTTCCAAACTACTTTGGCAATATGATTGTCAAAGGAGAGATTAATATCTACCTGGGTCCCCAGATCTCTTATTACCTCTTCTGTATTAAGGGGGCTGCCACCTATGTGGTAATTTATGGGTGTTTTGTTTTTCCCAAATGGAATGACTATGCATTTTTTGGCATTTAGCTTGAGGTCATGACTTTGACACCAGGTGTCTGTCTCAGTAAGACCCTTTTGGAGGATGTCCATGTCAGCCGGAGAGTCAATTATGGCTCCCAGTTTGCAGTCATCGGCGAACTTGGTTAGCCATAGTCCTCCTGTGTTTGCCTGTATGTCTGAGAAGTATATGCTGAACAGTAGGGGTCCCAGGACCGAGCTTTGCAGGACATCACTTGTGACTGGTTTAGAGTTGGACCTGGAACCTGATATTCTTTCCGTGTGAGTTCTGTCTGTAAGCCAGTTGGCAACCCATCTCGTGACTTGGGGTTTATGTTCAGGCTGGTGAGTTTTTCTGTAATACCCAAGTGGGGAATGGTGTTGAAAGCCTTGGCAAGGTCAAGGTAGGCTGTGTGAACCACCTTTCCCTCATCTATGGCCTTGGTGACTGTCTCAAAGAAGTCAACCAGGTTTAGTAGGCATGATCTACCCTTAACAAAGCTGAACTGGGTCGGGTTAAGTGTTTGGAGGTTCCCAATGTCTTTGTTAATGAGTTCCATGATGATGCGCTCCATAGCCTTGCAGACCAGGCTAGTCAGGCTTATGGGGTGAGTGTTGTGGCCCCTCCTTTGTGGAGAGGAATAACCATTGCTGTGCACCATTCTATGGGCACATAGCCTGTGGAGAGGCTGAGGTTGAACAGCATGTTTAGGTGGGGAGTTAGTTCGTTCTGTAGTTTGTGCAAGACACAGCCTGGGACACCATCTGGTCCCATTGATGCTATGTTTTTGGCTTTTGAAGGGGCTATTTTCACCTGTGCATCTGTGATTTTTGGGACACTACACTTTTCCGGTATTGTTGTGGGTCCTTTTGGAGGTGAGAGGGGGGTGAAGTTGCACTGAATCTATCTGCCAGGATGTTGGCAATAACAGTAGGTTCAGTATATTTTGTGCTATTTTGCACTAGTTCAGTGCATATCTGTGAGTTGCCACTTAGATTCTTAACATAGCTAAAGAAGGCTTTGTGGTTATATTTTGAATCCTTGGCTATTTTTCTTTTGAAGTTAGCCTTGGATGATTTCATGAGGGACCTTAATTTCTTACTGATACTGATCAGGGATGTCTTTCCTTCTTGGGATTTGCTTTTTTTCTGAACTAGTTTCCTCCTTCTATTGTATAGCCTGTTTATTGCAGGGGTCCACCAAACTGGATTCCTTCTCTTAGAGGAGTGAGTCTTGGTTTTGCTGGGGATGGCATGATCCATGCATCCTTGTAGGTGCTCATAGAGTGCATTTGTAAAGGTTTCTGCATCTTGGGCTGCATTATCCTTTAGCGTGGGGGTTGTGAAACTTACCATCTCTGTGTTAAGTAAGGTGAAGTTTGCTTTAGAAACGTTTTTTTACTGTGGTTTCCTTAGTTGGGGGTGTGGACATCCAGAGTGATTAGTTTATGGTCTGATCTAACCAGTAACGGGTTGACATCTGGTGTAGAACACCTGTCGCCCATGTTGGTGATGACCAGGTACAATATGTTTTCACCTCTGGTAGGGGAGTTTACCGGCTGATCCAGGGCATTTGAGTTGATGAACTCCAGGAAGCGCTGGGCCTGGGAATTTGTACTCGAGTAGTTTTCCCAGTGAATGGTAGGGTAATTGAAATCACCCAATATCAGGGTGTTCGGTAGGACCTTCATGTTTTCCAGTGTCTCCAGAAAGGTGGAGTGGTGGTCCTGGGTCATGGAGGGTGATCTGTAGCAGGCCACAATTTGCATTGCAGATTTGCCTGATGTTAGTTGCACATGGATGATCTCAGAGGTATCATGCTGCGCCACTAACCTGGAGGTGTAGGTATCCTTGATGAATATGGATGCACCCCCTCCTTTTTTGTTTCAGTTCATGTTCTGTGGCCGAAACGTGTGGTATGAGTTGTAGCCCGGTAGTGCTGGGGTGCTCTCTGGAGCCTTGAACCAGGTTTCAGTTACTGCACAGATGTCAACATTCTCCATACTGAGGAGTGCTTCGAACGCGTGCATTTTGAGATTTAAACTCCTGGCATTGAGTAGCATAGTAGTAGTAACCCTCAGTTTTTTGTTAAGTGTGCTGTTTACGGAGGTGGGTTTGACTTTTGAGCCTTGCCTAAAAAAGGCACTATGGGGGCAGCAAGAGCCTTGGCCAGTATTTGAAAGCCTAGGAGTGACAGGTGCAAGCCGTCTCTTGTGAAGCAATGCGGCTTGTTGAGCATGTGCCTTTTGTTACTTGGCTGACTGCCATACTGTTACTGCACTTGAAACTACACATCAAACTTTCAAATGTCCAGAATTTTTTCAGAATGTCCAAATTTTTGCCTCATATTTTTTGGTCTATTTCTCATACAGTTTGTGGTTTTCTGGTAACTCACTGGATATTGATGCCATTAAGTAATGACAGGCATTTGAGTTTGAGATTTCATATCCTTCAGATAAGGCATGCTAATAAAAAGTCTGTTATTCTAGTGATTTTTTTAAGTTTATAGGAGCAATATTTAAAATCTGTCCCTAATTTTAAACATTTGCCCCCAAGCCCCCCATTATTTTTGTCTTTGTCCAGATTTCTTGCACTAAGACTTTGAGAGGTATGCTACTGTTTTACATTACCTGTAGCTAATACTGTTACTGTATCCAGAGCTATTGAGATAGCCTTCCTGTTGTTTATTGTTTTTACTGGCTAGGTAGAAACCACATTAGCCTACTGGATAAAACTATTTTAGTTAAATTTGCCATTGTTAATGATTTCCTTATTGACCCTACATAATATACTACTTTTATATGTCTTTTTTGCACTTGCAACTAGTGGAGTAGTCACGGCTCATTATTTTATCATTTAGACATATCCTACTTTATCGCCTTCTTCTAGCCCAGTCAGTTATCCTCTTGTGACCTATTCTTCTAGCCCAGTCAGTTATCCTCTTGTGACCTATACCAAAATTAAGTTATTAACCTGCCCTATATCCCTTCATCTGCACTGACCAGTATGGAAATCTAGTTCTCCTTCTGCAGCCAGTCTGATAGCAATAGGTATTTTGAAGCAGTGTAGTAAATGACTCGTGCTTACCATACATTTTTATTGCTACCTCACATTAATTCAGTATGTGAGAAGTATACTTATTTACCATGGAAGCTGCCTTCTCACCTCAAACCACATTCAGTAAGCACAACACATATACACATAAAGCCCAGTGCACTTCCACTAAACTAACTTATGCTGAGATTGTTAATTGAACACTGCCTAAGCCTCCAAGGCTAAAGGCTAATAAAAATCAGACATTAGTTAACACCGCAGTACACCCACCTTCACCCTTCACACATACATCCAAGATACATACCTCTAAGACTCAAAAGGGTGCAGACTCCAAGCCCTTATGACCCACTGAGAGTGCATCCTACCATGGTAATATTTTAGTAATAGGTGGCCCTATTGTAAGGCATGTGGATACCACTGTCCTCAGGCTGGATAAGAACAGAGTAACAGCTGACTTTTAGATACAGGTTCCAGGATGTTACAAAACTTCTTAGATCTCACCATCCTGATGAATATGATTATGACTTGATCGTTGTCCATGTGAATGTGAATGACCTTAGACTCACTACCCGGAGGGACAGGCAGAAGGATATGACTGAACTTGCAATACATGTGTCTAAGTCAGGAAAGACACTGGTCTTGAGCTGTATTTTGTCATCATTAAGACCGGTGCTAAGATTCAAAGATAAGGTAATTGGTATTACTAACTGGTTATGTAGTTGCTGCCATTCTAGGGAGATTTAGTAAGTGTCAGCTTGGGATAAAATGGCTGACAATCCTTGCTGCATTGTCAGGGATGGCCTGCACATCTCTTATCAAGGCTTTCACATTTTAGCTGAAGAATTTGCTGCCCCCATAGTGCCTTTTTTAGGCAGATTCCATCTGATTGACATTCCAACATAGTACACTATAATTTGGGACACATTAATGTGGCTATACTCAATACAAGGAGTCTTAACAAAAAATGCCAAAACTTGAGACTTTCCTACAACTTGTACACATTCATATATGTGTAGTTGCAGAAACATTGTTTCAGAGCAATGAAAGTACTCTCTCTTTTCCTGGATATAATGCAAGTCATGTTTTCAGACCTACCGTCAAATGTGGGACAGTATTTGTCAAGGATATTATCATCTCACATCAAATTCCTTGGACACCATATTTCAACTTCTAGAAGTCTAAATCACCATAAACAAGACTAATTACCACTTCATAGCTAGGTATAGAAATTCTCTTTGTCCCCTTCTAAGCACAATAGCTATCTTAATCCATCCATCCTCAACCCCTTTTCCCATTTTGCACATGTGGTTGGGGTGTCACTTCCACAGTGACAATCACCTTGAGCCAAAGTTTGCACCACCGGGTGGCTAGCCCTGACACAGTAGATCATTTGTACCACTCACTTGCATACACACTCACACCTACAGCCAATTTAGAGTGTCCAGTCCACCTACTGCATGTCTTTGGAATGTGGGAGGAAACAGGAGCACCCAGAGGAAACCCAGGTGACTTCAGGGAGGACATAAAGACTCCGCACAGAAGGCACCCTAGCTGAGGATTGAACCAGAGTTTCCTATAGCTATCTTAATGTATTAGCTGAAATTACCACTAAACACAAGACCTTTCTATTGGAGGACTTCAACTATCCAGTAATAAACTGGCTGACCTACATTGCCAATGGTCAGAATGCACAAAATTTCTTGACAGTATAAAGATTAACTCTGTTTTACCAATAGTTAACCATCCTACTAGAGGCCCCAATATCCTGGATCTTGTCCTCACAAATACGGCCACTTCTTCCACAGCTCTGTATGCATCATCATGTCTTGTTAAATCAGACCATAATTTAGTGACCTTTTCCTTTAAAACTGGTGGTACTTCCCCTGTAAAAAGATCCAGGTTTAGGAACTTCTCGATAGCAAACCTTCTTCAGCTACTTGATGACCTATATAAATTCTGTTGTAATCTTAGGTTCATAGGTTCATAGGTTCATACTAGGCTATCTGCTCTGGGGCATTTATAAGCCTAGCCAGAGTGTGTATGGCTTTCGCCACCCATTTTAAATTAATTTTGCTATGCCCTTTTTCGAGGTTAGTATACTGTGCCTCTGTCTAACAGTGACACAGAAGTGATACCTGGGGTAAACCTACGATCTCCCATCCACTCATCAAGATTCCTCTTGAAGAGAGTCAATGAGGGACTCTGCCTAACCTGGACTGGGATTTTATTCCAGAGTGAAGGGAGCCTCTGGGTTATGAATCTGTCCCTCCAGCATGTCCTATTTATTTCAGTGCTGAGGTTCAAGTCCCTCGAGCGTAGCTCGATGGGATTTGGATTTTCTGAGGTGCAGCATGTCCATTAATTCGGGTTGGACATGGCTTTATACGTCAGGCACAGATCGCCTCTGAGCAGGCGGTATGCCACTGAGTACAGCTGGAGTTTCTTTAACCGGGCAGCATACGGCATCTGTTTGAGCCCCTTGATCCTCTTGGTGAGGTACTTTTGGGGTCTTTCCAGTTGCTGCAGGTGTCTGGTAAGGTACATCCCAAAAGGGGCATTGTACTCAATTATGGGCCTGATGAGGGATGAGTAAAGAGGCACGATGACCTCCCCTGATCTAGATGTGAATCCCTTCATGATTAGGTGGGCTATATAAAATGTTTTTCTAACCACTTTGGCCACGTGGTTGTCAAATGAGAGATTGCTATCAACTTGGGTCCCCAGGTCCCTAATTACTTCTTCTGTACTTAATGGATTACCACCTATCTGGTAATTTGTGGGCACTTTGTTTTTGCCAAAGGGGATGACTATACACTTTTTGGCGTTTAGCTTGAGGCCATGGCTCTGGCACCAGTTGTCTGTTTCTATGAGGCCCTTTTGGAGGATGCTTGTGTTGGCTGGAGAGTCTATTATGGCGCCCAGTTTGCAGTCATCTGCGAACTTGGTCAGCCACAGTCCTTCCATGTTGGCCTGTACCTCCGAGAAATATATACCGTACAAGAGAGGTCCCAGGACTGAGCCTTGTGGGATGCCACTTGTAACTGGTTTGGAGTCTGACATGGCTCCAGCTATTCTAACCATGTGGGTTCTGTCCTTGAGCCAGTTTGCAACCCATCTAGTGACATAGGGGGTTATATTTAAGCTGGTGAGCTTATCTATAATGCCCGAGTGGGGTATTGTAGCGAAGGCTTTTTCGAGGTCCAGGTAGGCTGTGTGGACCACTTTCCCCTTGTCAATGGCCTTGGTGACTGTTTCAAAGAAATCGACCAGGTTTAAGAGGCAGGATCTGCCCTTAACAAAGCCAAACTGGGTAGGATCCAGTGTCTGTAGGTCCCCAATATCTTTATTTATAAGGTCCATGATGATCCTTTCCATAGCTTTGCAGACCAAGCTAGTGAGACTTATGGAGCGATAGCTTCCAGGATCCGTTAAGGCACCATCTTTGTGGAGAGGGACCACTGTTGCTGTACGCCACTCTTTGGGTACATATCCTGTAGTAAGGCTGAGATTGAACAGTAGTTTTAGGTTTGGGTTTAGCTCTTCTTGGAGTTCATGTAGGACGCAGCCCGGGACACTGTCTGGTCCCATTGATGCTGTGTTTCTTGCTTTGGAGAAGGCAGCTCTTACCTGAGCATCTGAGATGTCAGGGGGCAGCACTCTGCTGGGATAGATATTAGCCTTTTTGGGGGGGGGGGGGTTTGCGCTGAACCTGTCAGCTAGGATGTTGGCAATGTCAGTGGGTTCGGTGTATTTTTTGTCATTTTGGACTAATTCTGAGCATATCTGGAAATTCCCACCCAGGTTCCTAACATAACTAAAGAAAGCCTTGTGAGTATCCTTAGTGTCCTGTGCAATTTTTCTCTCGAAGCTGGCCTTACATGATTTTATGAGTGCCCGTAGTTTTTTGCTAATACTGATCAGAGATGCCTTCCCTTTTTGGGATTTTGCTCTATCATGTAGTAGCTTCCTCCTTCTATTGTATAGTTTGTTTATGGCTGGGGTCCACCAGACAGGACGTCTGCCTTTGGAGGATTGGGTCTTGGTTTTATTTGGGATTGCATGATCCATGCATTCCTGAAGGTGTTCATAGAATGCGTTTATAAAGGATTTTGCGGTCTGGGCCATATTATCCACAGGCCCGGGGGCTTTGAAGGATTCCACCTCGGTTTTGAGGAGTGTGAAATTTGCTTTAGAGAAGTTTTTCACTGTGGTTTTCTGGGCATGGGGTGGGGTCAGGATGTGAATATCCAGTGAGATTAGTTTATGGTTTGATCTTACCAGTGAGGGATACACTTCTGGTCTGGAGCATAGAGTCCCCATGTTGGTAATGATCAGGTCCAGTATGTTTTCCCCTCTTGTGGGAGTGGTAACAAGTTGTTCCATAGCATTTGAGTTTATAAATTCTAGGAACCTTTGGGCTAGGGTGCTGGAGCTAGAGTAATGCTCCCAGTCTATGGTTGGGTAGTTGAAGTCACCCAATATAATGGTATTTGGAGAGACCTTCATATTTTCCAGTGTTCTCAGGAAGGCCGAGTGGGTTCCTGGGTTTGGGAGGGTGGTCTGTAGCAGGCTATAAACTGGAAGGCAGTTTTACCCACTGTTAGTTGCACATGGATAGTCTCTGATGCTTCGTGCTGTGCCACCAACCTGGAGGTGTGGGTATCTTTGACGAATATTGATACTCCCCCTCCTTTTGTGGTTCGGTCCAAGTTTTGGGGCTGAAAAGCATGGTATGGGGTATAACCTGGTAGTGCTGGGGTGCTCTCGAGAGCCTTGAACCAGGTTTCTGTTACTGCACAGATATCAATGTTCTCCATACTAAGGAGAGTTTCGTCTGAAGGATCCCATTGCTAAAGCTGCTACCTATGCCTCTGACTTCTACTCCCACTTAAATAGTTGTATTGATAAGGCAGTCCCTATCAACACCAAATATATTGAGAAATTTCAAAACAAATTCCTGTGGCGGAATACCTAATTAAATAAATTATATAACAAGAGAAAGAAACTGCTTAATGCTTAAAAGATATTTCATTCTATCTACTTCAAAATCAGATTTAAGCAAACTCATGATTATGAGAACCATTAGAAAGCTCAAAGCTGAGTATGAATTTAAAATAGCCACTAAAGCCAAGAATAATTGTAAATATTTCTTTAACTATGTCAAAAAAGTTTAGAATTAACATCCAAAATAATCAGACCTAATCCACAATAATACTTACATTCTCAACCAAAAGAAAGTAGCTCATATCCCAAGTAACACATTTAGTACAAACTTTACTGTACATACAGTTATAGCTATTCCACAGGTTCCACAATCTCAGACACCACCTTTAATTACTATGAAACTACTTCTCTCTGCCGTCTCAAAAACTAAGAATAATTCATACATGGGTGGGCCCTGATAACATATTAGTGTGCCTGATTATCAGTGCCAGATATGGCCTTTCTAAACACCTACTTAACCTCTTTAAGCCAGTCCACTGATTACTTTCCTGAACCCTGGAAAACAGCTATTATAATGCCATTATACAAGGGTGGATTAACCTTGGACCCTGGTAACTATAGACCCATTAGTCTCACTAGCCTCATATGTGAAGCTATGGAGTGCATTATTTCAGACTTCATTGGTCTGGACATTGCAAATCTTTAAATCCTGGACCCTCATCAATTTGACTTTGTCAAAGGAAGATTCTGCCGCTTTTACCTCATTAATCTCTTTAAAAAAAGTCAAAGTAGTGGATAGTGGTTATGCAATGCATACAGCATATTTAAACCTGACCAAGGCCTTTGTCACTATTCTCCATGCAGGCATTATTAAAAGACTTGTAAATATGAATATAAATCTTTATATTGTACAGTGAAAAGCTGACTGGTTGCCTGACAGGACCAAAGTGGTCAGAATTGCAGGTGCCACTTCTGAAAGCAAAAAAGTTCCCAATGATGTACCACTGAGGTCAGTTTTGGGCCCTGTCCTAACTGGCATATATTGCTCAGACCTTCAAGCCAGCACTCCTGGCCTAACATTAAAAAAATCTGCAAACAGCTATTAACTGGGTGCTGTTATTCGATCATTTGACTCACAATTGCTCCAGCTTCGGGTTAGGTCATGTTAATAATTGGTGCAACGACAATGGTCTCAAAATGAATATAAAAAAATGTAGCATAGTTCATTTTGGTAAACAAGACAGTTTCACTTACATTATGAGAGATGCATCCCTCCAGTCTGACACTGTGGGGAAGGATCTAGGCACTCTTGTTGATAACTTCTTGTCATTTGATCCCCATATCTCCACAATAGTTATCTGGCCCATCTAATTTCCAACAGCATCTCCATTAAATTCAAAGAAATTTTAATACCCCTTTAATCACACCTTATCAGACTCATTACTGGATACAGCATACCTTTTGGCATGTATTTGTCTAAGCATATCACACAATTTGAGAGGATCCAGATATACCTCTCAACCATATCGAATTCCTCTGTATTTACTGGTTTTATGGGCAAAATAAGAGGGTGTCCTGAATTCCTGAGTGGACCCATTAGTTCCTGATTTTTTTTTTTTTTTTTTTTTTCTTTTTTAACAAGTTGTGGCTGACGTCATCATGCAGTACGCATCAGAGTGCCAGCCTATTGGAGACACTGGGACTGTGTCATATATTACCAGGCACCTGTTTGAATTGGATCTGGAAATTTGGAAAATAGCAGGGCAGCACAGAAGGCCAGACAGCAGCAAGTGAGTGGAGCTGTGTTTACAGTTTAAGTTTAATTTAAGTTGTTCTGCCAAGTGCCAAACCAAGCCCAAGTATTTCTCTAGACTGCAATACTGTACAGTCCACTCTGCGCTCCTAGTCCTGGGATGACAAAATTTCGACCGCTGGCTCCAAGAGAAAAATAAAAAAAGAATAATAAAAAAAAGAATGTTACATACACTTTAAGTGAAAGTATTAGAAAATGTCTGCATTGATCAATAATATATTTGAAAGGTATGGTTGAATGGACGGTTGGTTAGCTAGTGAATGTATACCTGTGAAACAAGTTTGGCTGTTAAGGATCTGATTGTCTTTTATTTTTTAAACACCATTTCAAAATGTTATGCATGTCCTCCGGGTGCTTCGGTTTCCTCCCACATTACAAAGATATCCTTCTGGAGCGTTTCTCCCCAGGCTTCCGCTGAAAATTTGCTGCTTTGGTCATTTGAAGTCAGACTTTCCTGGTAAACAAATGTTAAATAAATAATAAAATAAATAAGTTCACCTCATTTTATTTGTATGTGTTAAAAGATCAGCCATCACTCACAGTCTCTCCTACTTTACTAAATTTCAGACAGGCCAGACATTTTTTTTAACTTTGTTTTGCTCTCACGTAAGTGGACAGCGATGAAAATGCATTGTCAGAACTTAAATGGGATTAGTGAGAGAAATGACCAGGTGACCTTTTGACTGTACCTGAGCTGATCCTCATCTCAGTGGTATAGATGGTGATTGCCTTGCTACACCTTTGGTAACAGAAGTCTGTGTGGTTTATTGATCTGTGTAACTTTCAAGTTATTGACCCCATTTAGCCTACAGCTTTCCACTTCTGTGTTGCACAAGGGTCCTAAAGTTTCATATCCATGTCCAGCCTTTCAGCATATGTTGGGAAGCCTGAAAACTGCATGAATGACCCTTATGGGATTCAGCATGCCCCTGTGTTATTAATGCCGTACAACAGCCATTTTGTGAGAGACAAAAATGCTTATCCTTAGAGAAAAGGTTGAATGCGTAAGTTTTGTATGATTATGTCAGGAGTTCTACTTTGTTTTTAACTATATGAAATCTTCCTCTGAATGTTCCTTTATTTTGGTTATGGTAGTGGTTATAATTATCTATAGCTGCATTTCAAGTCTTTGAGAAGAAACACTAATACACTAATAGATATAATATACTGAAGCATCTTCTTGGGACTTTAAAGGAAGCACTATTAACTGTTTTAGAATTTCAAAATGTATGTTGAACCATGCATATTAAAAATTTACAATAGTTTGATAGGAATGCACTGCCATTATGGACCAAGTGCAGATATGCATAAGTGTAGAGTTGTGATCCATTGTACGCAGCGCTGCCATTTCCTTTGTTTAGATTTACTTATACTATGGAAACTGTATTGTTGGAGACTGCATTTTCCTAGATTGTACACAGTGGATAGGTGCTGGAGAACTAAGGTAGTGGCTTAGACATGTGAGAAGTAAGGTAGTAAGATATACAGCACTGAGTTTTATACTGTAGGGGAATATTTATATGATTTTGTGCTTTCTATAGCTGAGATGTTTTTTCGTAGCACACAGATTACTGAAAATCTCATCACCTATTTGTTTGTGTGTCGATATTTTATTTCAGTCAAGCTGTTTTTCATATGTGTGTGCGTACATGCATGTATGCGTGCATACTTGTGTGTGTGTGTGTGTGTGTGTGTGTGTGTGTGTGTGTGTGTGTGTGTGTGTATTATAGGCTGTCCTGTATTTCCTCAATTTCAGTGGTTTAGAAATCATATGTTTGATCATGGTAGATTAAACCGAGAGGTTTCTCAATAGTACTGTGCACTGTTTGTAGTAGAAGTCCTTTCCTCTGTGTTATGCAACTGTAGAATTTATATACATATCGAAGTCTGCGGGAGGTTGCATGGGGGCTTGCCCCATGAAAAATGTTTTCAATCTGCACAGTAAGGATTTCTGCTATTTCTTGTTTTTATTTGTGCAGATTTTCAAACTAGCTTGAGAGATCATATTTTGATCTTACACAGTAGGAGAATATCTGTTTCTTTATCTCTATCACAGTCAATATATTTATAAATGGTGCAGCGGTGGCGTTGTTGCCTCACAGCAAGAGGTTCTCCCGTTCGATTTTCAGCTGGAGTGTCTTCTGTGTGGAGTCTGCATGTCCGCTCCGCAGTCGAGTGGAGTTCAAAATACATACGTGCATGGGTGTGCCTTTGTTATAGGTTGGGCGTGGAGCTGGCACCTCGGCACTGTAAAAATCTACTGCCAATCATTAGCGGACCAGAGTTCTGCTGTGGTGAACCCTAACAGGGAAAAATCGAAAGATGAACAACAACTGTCAATATAATATTTATAAATATATCTATATCTATATGTAGATCTAGATCTGTATGTCTCTGTCATCTGTATTACCTGCATATATCTACACACACACACACACACACACACACACACACACACACACACACACACACACACGCACACACGCACACACGCACACACGCACTCACACACGCACACACACACACGAGCACACACACATGCACATGCACACACACACACACACACACACACACACACACACACACACTCCTCTAAAATCAGTAGCATAACTCATAATAGTATAATGATACAACAACATAAATCATGAGGTCAACTGACCTTGGTTTTAAAGTATACATCTCAAAACTGCCTCTAGTTTTGCCTCATGTCTTCACCTTGTACATGGTAAGTTTTTTTTTTTTTTTTTTTTTTATTTCCTGGTGAAATGTTGATGGCTGTAGTCAGTCATGTTGGACACTTAGCTTTCAGATGTTCAGATTTTCCCACAATGTCCAGATTTTTGCCTCACTCATAATAAAATACATAAAGCAAAATGCAGAACTCACAGTTTGAACCTGTTATCGGGAGTTGACAAACATTCTAAATTGTTCTGGTTATATTTTGTGGTGTTTAATATTTTGCCTGTTCTCCAATTTGCATTTCAATGTTGGTATCCCCCAATTCCATTGGAGCAGGTGGGGCTATATAATTATGTATGCAAATTTCATGCTAATCAGTGCCCAGATTTTTGGCCAGTTCTACCTACTTTTCATGGGCTTTTGTCCGGATTTTTGATGTTTCCAGGTTGAGAGGTATGCCCAGAGATTCATAAAAAATATCAGTGGCTCCAAAAGTTAGTTATTAGGACAGACGGTCATCCCTTTCTCTGTACTTGGTCTCTTACAGACTCCTCAGTGGAGATCTGTATCTAGCCTTTTGTGCCATGAAAGATCCAACACTGTTTGACCTCTTTTCCTTTCTCAGAGCTAATGGTACCTCAAATTCTCAGTTAAAGGAACTAAAGTTTCATCAGCAGATAAATAATACATGCTGTTGTGATAGATTCATAACCCAACATATCCTTGAAATCTGTAACAAACTTCCACAACTTGTCAAGCAGAGAAGCACCCTTGCCACCTTCGAGGTAAACCTAGAGAATGCTCTTCCAGTTTGTCTTGTCTTGCCTTCCTTGAGGCTAGAGGGAATATTTGAATAGGGTATTTTGGATAGGACTGAAATGGTCTGCAAACTGATTGCTTAGTATAGACGTATGAACCTACTATACAGACACACTTTTTTGCATCAGCATCAGTGGGAAAGCATCTCTAAAAGACTAAACTACCAGAAACATACCTACCAATGGAAATGGAAGAATAATTGATGAGTTTCTTAACTGTTAAAGGACTACTAGGGGCAGAAACTGAAAAATATATATATTTTTTTATTTTGTCATGTAATATACAGTCCAAACCTCCCCTCAACACAATAACTTATTACTAATTTTAATTATTTTTCTAATGATGAATGCTTTCACAGGGCAGAGAGGTTATCATGATTTTGTTTTCTAGGAAAACTGCTTCTTCCCTATAAGCACTGAAATAAACGTATCCTGCGTGTTAAGCAGTGTGACTCACTAAAAATCATTTAAACATAAACAAAATGATTGCATGACTATCCCTAGTGTTCAGCCAATGCATGGGTAAGTAAAGTCTGGTTTCCTCTGTGTGTGTGTGTGTGTGTGTGTGTGTGTGTGTGTGTGTGTGTGTGTGTGTGTGTGTGTGTGTGTGTGTGTGTGTATATGTGTGTATATGTGTGTACGCGTACCTGTACGTGCATGTGTGCGCATGTAAATGTACTCCAGGATTTACCAGTTTGGCCTTCATAAACAAAGAAAGTGCAGCCTGAGGGAGGGTACTGGCAAGGTGAAAACGGTCATGAACCAGTTGCATTGGAATATATATATATATATATATATATATATATATATATATATATATATATATATAAGAATCCATGAATTTATAATTTATTAATACCATTTTAACACTTAAATCTGATTGGATTTAGACAGTAAATCAAATCAGTGACACTGCTTTGTGTGGAGTTTTATAGAAAAAGAGATGCATTGTGATATTTTTTTTTTCATTTTGCTGTAAGTTGCTTAAGTTATTTCCAAGTACAATATATGAGTATTTAGCGTTTATTTCAACTGTTTATGTTTAAGCAGTAGGCAATCATCCAATATTGCATGGCAATTAGTTAACTCTGTTGTTCAGAAAAAAAAAACTGCCTTTATTATGCTGTGGTGTATGATATGCCTACATAAATGGCATTATGTTGTGAAGTCTGCCCCATTGTGACTCTTGCCCAAGGACTCTGGCTAAAATATGGATTGACTTTAACATCCTGGGAAAAGTGCACATGATTTGTGAGACTGCAGGGAAGGGATCTCCAGAAATATATATGTTTTATTGTCACATGACCATAATATAATAGTAAATATGTAGCTGTGACCAAGATTATTTTGCTGAAGTGACCTTTGAATCAGCAATACTGCCATTTGTAACGTAACTATATAAACTGGTATTTAAATTGCAATTGCCTTGCAATAGAACAGAGAAACCTGTTCTTGCTTCAGAGCATCATTAGTGAGTTATATGGATATGCTTACAGGTAGCGAGGACAAAAAATGAGGACTGAGGTATCCTGCACCTATTGACTTTCACATAAGTGAATCATTTTATATATATATATATATATATATATATATATATATATATATATATATATATATAGGTCTGTTTCATTAAACTGAAATGCCACTTACCCAAGAACACTGACTACCCGGAACACCGACTTACCACTCCAGGTAAGTAAATGCTTGGCCATTCATAAAAAAAAAAAAATGAAACCAAACAAAAGCAAACCCACCAATCTGGGAGGTTCACCCCCCCCTAACTAAATATACCAACTCTGAGATCGCACTACCATGGGTGTAAGGGGCAAAGTTCGACAGGATGGCCAAGCACTTACTTACCTTGAGTGGTTAGTCAGTGTTCTGGGATGTCAGTGTTCTCGTGCTGTCGGCCTTTTCATCTCGGTTATATGGGTTTCGGGTAAGTGGTATTTTGATCTACTGAAGTAGACCCATGTATATATATATATATATATATATATATATATATATATATATCTGTATTTTTGTCTGTGTGTATGTATGTATGTGTATATATGCGATGTATGTCTGTACACACACACACACACACACACACACACACACACACACACACACAGACATATAGATAGATAGATAGATAGATAGATAGATAGATAGATAGATAGATAGATAGATAGATAAATAGATATCAATGTAGGTTCATTACAGTATTGCAGGATTTGAAATATGTACATATGATGCTTGGAACAGACAAATTTGTTATGGGGCATCTTTAACGGGGAGGTAGATGAGTAGGTAAGGGAAGGTTAGGGTGGGAAGATCTGACAGATAGGGTAAGCTCTATTGAGGTAGGTTGGGAAAGGAAGGGTTAATTAATGGAGGGATGGAGGGTGGAAGTGAAGTAAGCAAGGGGTGAGACTTAGGGTATTTTGATTATTAGGAAAAAAGAAAAATAGGCAGTGGGGTCGGATTTTGGAATGCAACCAGGTGATTGGTTGGCTATGCAGGCTTTGGGGCAGGGGAGTGGGGCAATCTTCCTGACTCCTCACATACCCTCTTCATTAAAGGAGAAGATGTGGAAAGGGGAATATGTGGACATTTTTGATTTAATTGACACAGATGGTGTCCAACATTTGTTGGAAACTGGGACTGCGAATGGTAAAGACCTATTGGCAGCTTTAGTGGCCCTGGGTCGAAGGCGGGTGGGAAAAATGTGGCCAAGAACGTAGGAGAATTGGGTGTTGGGATTTCTTTACTACATGGCAGTAAGGTTGTAGAAGGATAGTGACTTGGCTCTTCCACTCTTGGACTATTTTTTGACAATACAGGAGGCCCAACAGCTGTGGGATGGCAATGCATGACTCTGGTATGAGCAAAGATTTCACAAGAGGATGGCAGTGGATCAGTCCATGCATTCGGAGATGAGACATCCAGACATATGGCTGCCTACTATGATTGGCAGGTTCAGTGCAGGCATCAAAGGGAATAAATAGGGGAAGGGGGTGTTGGGGTATGATGGGCTTTTAATACGGGAAGATTGCTGCATGCTTGTTCCAAGTGTGCAGGCGTCTACCTGGCGGTACAGTGTAGTAGACGTGAGGGTAATTTGACAGGGCAAGTGTCATCATTTGCTGGTCAGAACAGGTTAGTGGTATCACCAATGGGGTTACAAGGGGTGTGTGCTACAGGTAATTTTCGTGGCCAGAGTGGGGGCATTTTGAGGAGCAAGAGGACCACTTGGGGACAAATTCACCTATTAAGGTGCATGTTTTGCAAGATACGCTTTTAGCAGTACCTGCAGGCAGTAGAGGCTCAGAAATTGATTGAGTTTTTTTTGAGGGAATTTTCTATTAAGTCTATGTTGGTGGGTGATGGAACATTTGGGAGAAATTTGAGATCAGTGCGGGGGTGAGAGGATACTTTGGAGGCTTTGGTGGAGAAGGAGTGCCAGGTGGGACAGTTATTGGGCCTGTTTTTTAACCTGCCATTCGCCAGTTTTAAGGTTTCACCATTGGGGTTGGTACCTAAAAAGAAGCCAGGGGAATTTTGGCTGATTCATCATTTATCTTACCCTGAGGGTAATTCAGTCAACAACTTTATTTCAGTGGAGGAGGCTAAAGTGACATATGTGTCTTTGGATGATGTACAAGTCATTAGAGTGTTTAAAGATCTGTGGTTGGTTAAGGTGGACATTGAGTCCGCTTTTCATCTTTTGCCAGTTCAGGAGGAGGATTGCCCATTGTTGGGCATGGTGGTGGGGGGTAGGTTTTACTTTAAAAAGGCCAGGCCAATGGGTTGTTCTGTGGCCTGTTCCACTTTTGAAAAGTTTAGCATGGCTCTACATTGGATCTGGCAGCAGTGGGTGGAAAACCACAAAAACAGGAGTAGATCGTAGAATGTGCTCCAAAACGAACTTTAATAAAATAATTAGCGCTTTCATTAAGTAAAATACAAAACTTCATCAGATCAACTGCAGCATTCTCATGTTCCCATTTTATCTAAACCAAAAATCACATCACATTTCCATATTAAATTTTTAAAGAAACAGAAAACTAAAACACACAAAACTAATAAATCCCACAGATTAACCCACGTACATCTGAAATAAAAACATCAGGACCATAATAAATATGTATATTCATATATATAAAATATTATAATATATGTGATAAGTGTATCTAAAAGGTAAAATAAATTAATTTATCTACACTGTGCTTTAAGTTTCAAAACACAGCCAATGGATGCTACTTCATTTAGTCCAGGATAGCCTACAGCAGCTAAATATAAAATCCAGAACAATTCCTTCTTTTCCAATAGCAATTGCCATTGATCCCCCCCCCTCTCATTTAATAGTATTTGCTCAATAACAAAAAATTTAAAGCTATGCCCGGGAAACTTAAGAGTGTCTGTACAAAGCGTTTATGTTTTTTTTAACTTTAATGTCATAAATATGTTCATAGATATGACATTTTAGCTTACGTTCTGTTTTCCCTATGTAGAATGCACAACAATGTTGACATAGGGCCCCATACACCACCCCCATGCTATTACAATTAAATCTACCTCTCATCCTGAACATATAACCATTGATGTCAAACAATTCCCCTGTATAAATATAACTACAGTAAGAAAGGGAGACTATACACGTACTATATTAGATGTG
The DNA here is from genome assembly GCF_019279795.1 of Protopterus annectens. Classification (NCBI taxonomy): domain Eukaryota; kingdom Metazoa; phylum Chordata; order Ceratodontiformes; family Protopteridae; genus Protopterus; species Protopterus annectens. The sequence goes on from NC_056744.1 coordinate 199,233,986, forward strand.
AAGTTATTTACTAGGAAGATTAATTTAGAAGTAATGGCCTCTAAAATGGGCTTTAATAAAGATAGAAGGATTGAGAATAAATTGAGGAGAAAGTCCATATACAACCCACCCTTATACCCTCAGATCAAGAATTTTGAAAATATTATGGTTGATTTAGTGAGAAACAAACATAGTGGATATTGGGTCCATTATAATTTAAGTAAAGAGGAGAATGACATATTAATGGAACTGAGTAGTAATGCTTCGCTGAGGGTTATGAAACCTGATAAGGGTGGTGGGGTTGTTATTATGGACAAAATACTGTATGAAAGTAAAATGAACACTATCTTAAGGGATGAAACAAAGTACACAGAGGTTTCACATAATGAAATTAATGTAGCGCATCATAGGATAGATTCTATTCTGCAGGACTTATTGACAGAAAAAACAATTGATGAAATAACTTTGAAATATTTAGAAGTAAAGAAACCAAGGGTGGCCACTATATTCGGCATACCAAAGATACATAAGGATATGCTGAACCCACCCCTCAGACCTATAGTTTCAGCTGAGGGATCCAAAACAGCCCCTTTAGCTAAGTTTATAGATGTTAAGACCAAACATATATGGACTAATAATAAGCTAATTTTAAAAGACTCTTGGGATTTTTTAGGTGAACTCAAACAGGACATGTTTAGAGAGGATATCAGGTTTATCACAATAGATGTCATTGACCTGTTTGGAAGTATACCACATGCAGAGGGTATGAGTCTTTTTGAAGAAGCAGTGTTTGAAGATGTTGATTTGAGTCTTAATGATAAAGTAGCAAGTGTGATTCTTATGGACACTGTGTTAAAATATAATTTCATTATGTTTGGCGGGGAGTGTTATCAACAGAAGGCGGGGGTATCTATGGGGGCCGCTTGTGCCCCCACTTTTGCCAATATCGTACTGTCCAAATGGGAAGAGCAGTTCATCATCAATTGTGAGTATAAGGAACTATGGACATTGTACCACAGGTTCTTAGACGATATTGTTATTTTTTGGATTGGGAGTGAGGCAAAGTTCTTGGAATTCATGGATTATATTAATCATACTACCAACTATTTGAGGTTTACCTATACTATTAGTAGAGAATTTTTGAAGTATTTGGACATAGAAGTATACAAAAAATTAGGTAAATTTGAGAGTAAGGTGTATAGGAAGGAAACCTATGTCAATTCATACTTACATTATAATAGTGCCCACCCATATCATAGTAAAAAGAATATTGTCAAAGGACAATTTGTACGAGGTTCCCGAATGACATCTAATGACTCAGACTTCCAGGAAGAATGTATATTGTTACATAAAATGTTTAGGGAACGTGGTTATCCAGAGGAATTTATAAGTAAATTAAGAAAAGAAGTAGAGGATGGAAGACTGGATAGATTTAAACCTATTTTGGGTAAGGGCAATGAAACTAAAATGGGGTTTGGGCAACCTGCAGAAAGTAATAGTAATGAGAATAACCAAGCTAATTACATGAGAAGCTTAGTTTTGGAATATAACAATTCCAACACAAAATTATGGGATATTTTTAGAAAAGAATGGAACAAATTTAGTACTATAACGGATATCGAAGAGATAACTAAAATGACACCCAAGATAGTATTCAAAAATCCACCTAATATAGGAACTATCCTTGAAAGAGGTAAGAAAAGAGACAAGGAAGGTATAAATAGGAGGTTGGGGACATACAAGTGTGGAAGATGTCATCAGTGCCCATACATTATGGATAAGTCGGAGATATATATTGACAGTAGGAAAAAGAGAATTACAAGTAAGGCCCATTATAATTGTGAAAGTAGGGGGGTTGTGTATATAGCTATTTGTCAAATTTGCCAGTCTTTCTATGTAGGAAAGACTGAGAGATGTTTGAAATGCAGAGTTTATGAACATTATTATGACATCTCCAGAGCAAAAAGTACTAATGCACTATACAAACATAGTAACGTATGTCCTGGAGCTAGATATGAATTTTTTGTGTTGGACCGGGTTAAACCTGACAGTAGGGGAGGACTATGGGAAGAAATCCTCGAAAATAGGGAATTATGGTGGCAGGTTTACTTGGATTCCAACAATATTCCAGGAATGAATGAGTTTTTAACGATTACACCCCTATTAAAAATAAGGGCCAATAAATTATAATGTAATTCCAACTGTGGACACTAGAGGGCATTTGAACATTGTGGATCTCCAGTCTTGTTTAATTCTATATATACATTATTCACTTAATTAGTGGTTAAAATGGTTTTTTAAACTGTCTTTTTAAATTGTCTTTTTAACTTTTTGTGATATAAGTTATAATATATTCATATATATAATAATTTACAATAAATATTTATTTGGGATCAGTTTTTAAGATGAAGGTTTGTTTTTAATACATGAGTTTTTAACAAAAGCACGTAGCACTTTATGACACAGTCATTAATATTAATGAATTAAACGAAGTACTGAAATGATAGGTGTGTTTGAAATGAAATTTAGCCAATCAAATAGTTCTTAATTACTTCATTCAAGTATTTAAACGTGTGTATATGTTTTTTATGTTGTCTGATGAAGTCTTTTTTGACGAAAACGCAGTTTTCAAAGTGTATGTAAGAGCGTTTATTTTGTTTGAGACATTGCTGCTATTGATTCACTTTATTGAGTGATCAATTTTATTCTGTGTAATAAAGCTGTTTGGTACACCTACAAGCGGACCTGGGCACTTTTCTTGGATTTATTAGTCTGTTTTCGAGTGCCTACACCTGGTTTTTGGTCCATAACTACAGTAAGAACAACATCCACACTTGGACATTGGGGGAATTTTAACAATATTACAATTCTTGCTTGATTTTTCCACTAAGTTTTTAAGATCCATTCCTCTAGACCAAACAAGAGAAGGTTTTTCACACAGTTTTGTTCTGACAGCCCCATCTTCAGTAATAATATGTCAATTTTTAAAAACGATATCACGCACTTTTTGATGGGCCACACTAAATCCAGTGATAAAAAAAAATCATATTTACTGTGTTTGTGTTTGTATTGTTGTTAACTACTGCTACCATATCAGTGTTAGATGGTAAATTCACTTTACCCCTAAGAATGGGGAAATAAAAATTGGCCCTTCATTTGGCCACCACTTCCCCCCTGACCTCCTCTACAAACCATTGGGGATACCCTCTTTTAAGGAACATTTGTTCTAACCCATTACATTCTAAGAGAAAATCATAAAAAATTGATACTATTCTTGCGGCCCTCACAAATTATCCTTTGACTACTGCCTTTTTCTGGGTTAAGGGATGTAGACTATCAAAGTGTAGGAAGGAGTTTGAGTAAGTGGGCTTTCTGTAAATGGAAGAAACATATTTATAGTTCACCCTGTCCTTCCTCAAAAAAACATCCAAATAGAAAATTTGTTCAACACCAATATTCTGTGAAAATTAAAAAAATCAGTTGTTTGATTCATATACTCCAATAAGACAGAAACAGAGTCCACATTGCCTTTCCAGATAAAAAACAAATCAAGGTATAGTAAATACAATACACAGTCATGAAAACCAGGATATACAAAGAGAAACCTACATTCCCATTCACACTTGACTATGTTAACAAAGAGAGGGCCGCAAGCTGCCCCCATTTCAACCCGTTTGTTGTAAAAAAATTGTGCATCAAAATAGATTAAATTATTCTTTAAAACAAAATTGTGCATCAAAATAGATTAAATTATTCTTTAAAACAATCTCCAATATTTCCACGTAGATATTGATATTAGCCTTGTGGTAATCCCTTGTTCAACAAATAATTCTCATACCATTCAAGGCCTAAGGTATGGGGGATTACTGAAAACAAATCTTTGACATGTACGGTAATAAAAACATAGGAATCATTGAAACCAACATCATTACATTTGCTCAAGAAGTCCCATGCATCAATGCACAAGTGTTGTTCCTGTTGTAATAATGGTTTAAGCTGTAAATCAAGATACTTGGCCAAAGGTGAGGTAATAGAGTTACAGGGATCCACAATGGGACAAAAAGGGGGGCCCGCAAGCCGTTTATGTAATTTGGGCAGAACAAATATGGAAGGAATTGTAGGAAAGTCAGACTTTAGAAACCTAAAAACATCCAAGGTAATCTGTTCTTCCACTAGCATGTCCCTAAGTTGCATGGGAATGCTGTGGTTGATCTGATGAAGTTTTGTACTAATCATTTTATTAAAGTTTGCTTTGGAGCACATTCTACCATCTACGCCTGTTTTTGTGGTTAAGCAGTGGGTGGAAGTCAGAAGGTGGTGCATTACTTAGATGACTTTTTATTGGTAGGTGAGGGGGTGTGAGGGAGCCACAGTAGCTTTGCGTCAGTTTGTAGGAATGTGTGAGGAATTGAGGGTCTCTTTGGCTACTCAAAAATTGGAAGGTCTAGCTAAGGCATTTGATTTTTTGGGATTGCTGCTGGATGTGGAACGTGGACTATTTTAGTTGCCTGAGGAGAAGTTAACCAGATTGAAAGAGAAGATAGTTTGGATGAAGGCTAGGGACAAGGTGCAGGTGAAGGAGGTTATGAAACTCTTAAGGCTCCTGAATTGTGCTTATCAGGCCATTCTAAGGGCATCCAGTATCTGTCTTCCTGGGATGACATGATTGATAGACCACAATGCTTTGCCAGAGATGGCCTGCACCTGTTTCCCTTGGGATCCCGGATATTGGCTAAGGCTCTTGCCACCCCTATAGTGCCTTTTTTAGGCAAGGTTCAAATGACAAATTCACCACTGTAACAGGTACAAGCAAGCAAAATCTGAGGGTAATGCTACTCAATGCTAGAAGTCTAAACCTCAAAATGCACTCACTCGAGGCACTCCTTAAAATGGAGAACATCGACATCTGTGCAATGACAGAGACCTGGTTCAGGGCTCAAGAGAGCACCCCTGCATTACCAGGCTATAATTCATACCACATCTTTCGGCCACCTAACCTGGCCCAAAACACTAAAGGTGGAGGCGTGTCCATATTCATTAAGGATATCTACACCTCCAGGCTAGTTGCTTAGGATAATGCATCCAAGATTATTCAAGTGCAACTAACTCTGGGCAAGACCGCAATCCAAATTATAGCTTGCTACAGATCCCCCACCATGCCCCAAGATTCCCACTCCTCATTTCTTGATACACTGGAAAATATTAGGTTACAACCTAACACCCTAATAATGGGTGATTTCAACTACCCCACCATTAACTGGAAAAACTACTCATGTACCAACTTTTTTGCTCAACGTTTTCTGGAATTAATAAATTCCAATGCCTTGGATAAACATATCCACACCCCCACCAGGGGCAGCAGTATCCTAGACCTGGTCATTACCACCATGGGCAACCGGTGTTCCACACCAGAGGTTAGTTCCTCGTTGGTCAGATCTGACCACAAGCTAATCACCCTAGACATCCACATCCCACCCCCACCCCCCATTAGGGAAACCACCGTAAAAAATTTCTCCAAAGCCAACTTCACGCTTCTTAAGACAGAAGTGGCAAACTTCACGACACCCATGCAGACGGATAATAGAGGTACGACTGCTGAATCCTACACAAATGCACTTTATAAGCACTTACACAAGTGCATCGATCATGCAATCCCTAACAGAACCAAGATGCTATCCTCCAAAAAGAGGAAGCCAATCTGGTGGTCCCCTGCCATAAACAAACTCTACAACAGAAGAATTAAACTGTTGCAAAAAAGAATAAAATCCCATGATTGGAGGAACTCCCTGGTCAGCCTCAATAAGAAGCTGAGATCCCTCATAAAATCCTCCAAACCTAGTTACAAAAACAAAATCGCCACTGATTCTAAAGACAACCACAAAGCATTCTACAGCCATGTCAAGAAGCTCAATGGCAACACTCAGATCTGCTCTGAGTTACAGCACAATGGCACTAAATATACAGAAACAACTGATATTGCCAACATCCTGGCAGATAGGTTCAGTGCTAACTTTACCCCCCTCTCACCCCCTAAAGGGCCCATCTCTATACCGGAAGAATGCAAAGTTCCTGTAATCACGGCTGCACAGGTAAAAACCACACTCTCCAAAGTGAAGAACACAGCATCCAGGCTGCATTCTACAAGAACTACAGAATGAACTGGCACCCCACTTAAGTACCATGTTCAATCATAGCCTTACCTCAGACTTTGTGCCCACTGAATGGCGCACAGCGATGGTCAGCCCACTCCATAAAGGGAGAGCCACCACGGACCCCCGGAACTACTACCCCATTAGCCTGATGAGCCTGGTCTGCAAGGCTATAGAATGTATCATCATGGAACTTATAAACAATGACACTGGTAATCTCCAAACTATGGACCCCACCCAGTTCAGGTTTGTAAAAGGCAGATTGTGTCTCCTAAACCTGATAGACTTCTTTGAAGCTGTCACCAAAGCCGTAAATGATGGTAAGGTGGTTCACACAGCCTATCTAGATCTCGCCAAGACTTTTGACACCATCCCCCACTCTGGGATTATAGATAAGCTCACTAAACTAGGTATAAATCCCTATGTCCCAAGATGGGTTGCCAACTGGCTCACTGACAGAACCTACACTGTGAAAGTAGCAGACTCCAAATCTGACTTCAGACCAGTGACAAGTGGAGTACCACAGGGTTCAGTCCTGGGTCCTCTCCTGTTTGGTATCTACTTCTCTGAAGTACAGGCTAACACAGAAGATCTTTGGCTAATGGAGTTCGCAGATGACTGCAAACTAGGAGCCATAATCGAAACTCCTAATGATGTGGACATCCTACAAAAGGGCCTCACTGAGACAGATGCCTTGTGTCAAGCCATGGCTTCAAGTTCAATGCCAAAAAGTGCATTGTCATCCCTTTTGGTAAAAACTCTGTACCCATGAACTACCAGGTAGGCAGTAGTCTACTTAACACCGAAAGCATGATAAGAGACCTTAGGACACAGGTGGACAGTAGTCTCTCTTTTGATAATCACATCGCCACAGTACTCAGGAAATCCTTCTACGTGGCATACCTCATCACAAAATTTTTCTCAGCCAGGAAAAAAAGAGGTCATTGTTCCCCTCTACTCGTCACTCATTAGACCCATTATAGAATACAATGCCCCTTTTGGTATGTACCTCACAAGACATCTACAACAACTGGAAAGGCCGCAGAAATACCTCACAAAGAGGATTACCAGCCTCAAAAAGATGCCCTACGCAGACCGTCTCAAAAAACTACAGCTTTACTCCATCACATATCGCCTACTCAGAGGCGATCTCTGCCTAACATACAAAGCTATGTCAAACCCAGATCTGTTGGACATGCTCCACTTAAAGAAATCCCAATCACTCCGAGCTATACGCTCTAGGGACCTAAACCTTGTCACAACAATAAACAGAACATGCTGGAGGGATAGATTCCTGTCCCAGAGACTTCCCATACTCTGGAACAAACTACCCATCTATATCAAACAAAGCTCCTCATTAGCACTCTTCAAGAAAAATCTTGATGATTGGATGGGACATTCACCCCGGAGATCACTTTTGTGGATCTGCTCGACAGGGGCACAGGAAAATAATTTTCTTGGGTGGCGAAAGCCAGGGTACCTTTTTGGCTAGGCTTATGTAGGCCCTAAGGCCAATAGCCTAGTACCTACCTATGAACCTATGAACATATTCACCCAGGATGTACCTTTTGTATGTCTGTGGCTTTTTTGTTAAAAGGGGGAAAAGAAAGCATCATTGGGAGAGAATTGGCAAGTTGACTTGTGAGGACTTAACTTTGCTGTTGGTGTTTTTAGAGCAGTTTAATTGTGTCAACTTTTAGCAGTTGGTGTGGGTAGGGCAATGGGACTTACAGCTGTTCACCTACCGAGCAGGGGGACTGGTATAGGGGCATTTTTTGATGGTGAGTGGTTTGCACCTCCATGGTCAGAGGAGTGGAACAATGAGTGGAAGTGTAATGTTGTGTTTTTGGAGTTAATGCCAATTTGGGTGGCATCTGTAGTGCGGTAGGAGAGGTTGAGGGGCAGGAGGATAATTTTTAATTCTGACAATAATGCAATGGTGTGGGTTTTTTAGGTTACGATGGCTAAGTCTGAGCACTTATTGTTGGTGTTGCGTAAGTCAGTTTTAAAGAGTTTGTTGATTAATTTTTCTTGTATAGGTGTGCATGTACCAGGTGCTAGGAATAGGATCACTGACAGCTTGTCTCACTTTCAGTTTTCCAGGTTCCAGCAGTTGGCCAGGTGGCAGCAATGGAGCCAGGGCAGTGCCACATGAGGTGTGGCAAATTGGGTTCCAACGATCATGAGGTTGGTGATACAGTCTTGGGCGGTGTCCACCAGGAAGGCATATGGTAGGAGGACATTGTGTGATTTTAATATTTTTTTTTTTTGCAATTACTGGAGGTGGAAGGTGTTTGGTCAGAAGAGTTTTTGTTGCGATATTTAGCTTGGGCAAGGGCAAAGGGTAAGGCAGTAAAATCAGTTAAAGTGATTGTGACGGACTTTAGGGTTAGGGTGCAGGTAAGGGAAGTGTGCGATAATGACAGATTTTAGGGTTAGGGTGCTGGTAAAGTAAGTGTGCGATAGTGGCGGACTTTAGGGTTAGGGTGCGGGTAAGGTAAGTGTGCGATACTGACGGACGTTAGGGTTTGGGTTAAGGTTAGTGCATAGATAGTTCTGTATGTAAGGTTTAGTGTAGGTTTATAAGGTTTTTGGTGTGCTTGTGTTGTGTGTGTGTTATTCAGAACAGCGATTTTTTCCCCTGGGAAAACAATTGCTGTTCTGATGTTTCGATGTTATAACATTTCGATCTTCCAAGTTCAATCATCTGGTGTTTGACCTTCTGGATGTGTGATAATGTAATAGGAACCCGTTTCAGTGAAGCACAGGTTGGAACAGATGTGTCCTGTGGTGTGGGTAAGGAAATTGTTTAAGTCCCACAGGATTTGATTTTCCAGTCAAAATGGGGTAGGGTGATAACAGAGGGACAGCTGATTTTGGTAATGAGAAGGGCATTCCATTGCATGGGTTTTGATGGACAAAGATTTTCTACTAATTCTTTTAGAATGGGTAGAGCTTCAGATTTAGCTAGAGAGGGTAGTTCAATCAAAGTCATTAAGAGGGTGGATCAATGGTCTTATTGGCTTATATTAGATAGGGGATGGTTTTTGATATTTTAATTTAATTATTTTTTTTTTAAGGTAACAGGATTGTCATCATAGGTCACTCTTATGTTTACTGGGCTCTGAGGAGGGCTGCTGTTAGGAGCAACAGTTCAGAATTGAGGTTGCTCCGGTTCAATTGAAGAGTCACCTGGCACAGCATTAGAGGACTCAAGTGGAACTGGCTGCTGCAGGTATTTACAACAATACACGCTCAAGTGGGCCTTCTTCAGATCTTGTTAATATACCTGGCAGGTAATGATTTAGGTCTAACACCAAAGCGGCAGTTGGTTTACAAGATAAGGGAGGATCTGCTTGCATTAAGGAAGTTGTACCCAAGGGTGTGCTTAGTGTGGTCTGAGATTATACCCTGTTTATCTTGGAGGAATGATAAGGAGTTCTTGGCAGTTGATTGGGTATGGAAGTTTACGAATTTTAGGTTGGCAAGGCAGATGGGGGTGATGGAGTGAGGACCATATAGCATAAGCAGTTTGCTGACAGGGATCCCATGTGGTTCAGGGATGTTGGGGTGCACCTCAGTGATTTTGGTTTAGATTTGTTTAATTTAAATTTGGGTTTGGTTTTGGAGGAGTTGGTTAAAGGTTGTTGTTAGTGAGGGGGAACATCCTGGGTCAGGCTGGTGGGTGAAGAGGGGCAGGCTTGTCCCTCTTCTGTTCCCCCACTGGTGTGCATTTTGGACTAAGGAAGTCGGGAGTGGTGGAAGTATGTGGTTGAACACTGCTTGCACCTGGTGTCAGGATGGAAGTGAGGATTTGGGATGAAGGTGAGCAGTTAGATGCTGGGTGATATGTTAGAATAAGTGAGCGGGTGGAGGACGTTGCTTATTCAGGAAGGGTGAGCAGTGGTACACTGCCCTGATGGATGGTCAAGTCATGTTTGATGCTATACAAAGAAAATTAAGTTATAAATAATAAAGTTATGATGGAATTGTTTTATATGTGGATTCAATAAAGGTTGTCAAAGGTATTTTGGTGTTTTGTCTGTTTTTTAAAGTGGAACATGACAAATGATGTTTGAAACAGACAAATTTGTCATGGGACATCTTTACTGGGGGAGTAGATGAGTAAGTAAGGGAGGGTTGGGGTGGGGTGGGGTGGGATGATTTGAACAGCATGGGTAAGCTCTACAGAGGTAGGTGGGGCAAGTAAAGGTTAATTTATGCAAGGATGGAGGACAGAAGTGAAGTAAGCAAGGGGTGGGACTTTTGGGTATTAGGAATTTGTTAGAAAGCACATTTTGGTGTGATCGTGTTACCCACTCAACCTACCCATGGTTCATGAGTTATTGCGATGGCTTTACTTGGGAGGGATGCGTAGGTGGAGAAGAGGGGCAAGCTTGTCCCTCTTCTGTTCCCCCTCTGGTGTACATTTTGGATTAAGGAAATCTAGAGTGATGAAAGTGAGTGGTTGAATGCTGCTTGCACCTGGTGTTGGGATGGAAATGAGGATTTGGGATGAAGGTGAGCAATTGGACACTGCCTGATGCGTTAGAATAAGTGAGCGAGTGGAGGATGATGCTTTTTCGGGAAGGGTGAGCAGTGGTATACTGCCCTGATGGATGGTCAAGTGATGTTTGATGCTATTCAAATAAAATGAAGTTATAAATAATAAAGTTATGATGCAATTGTTTTATAGTTTTAAATTTGGATTCAATAAAGGTATTCAAAGGTGTTTTGTCTTTTTTTCAAGTGGAATGTGACAAGTACTTATTGAAAGCTTTTGTTTAATCTTATGCCTCTGTACTACAGTTGTTATCCTATGTGACTTTTACTTTTTATATGAAAGTATGACATTCTATAATTTGTGTGTGGAGCTTTTCTCCCCAGACCTCCGCTGATAAGTTTTTTTTTTTTTTTTTTTTTTTTTTTTTTGCTCAGTTAAACTTTCCTGGAAAATAAATGGAAATAAATAAGTATAATTTAGTGGGTGATGTTAATCAAAATTGTGACAGATCCCACATAATGTGAACTAGCTGTTTGCTCCTGTCAATTTGCATGTTATGCCTACATAATTTTAATAACTTTTCAAGTAGATCAGGGTGTATGTCTGCATGTAGTAGTTTTACCTAAGAGCAGACTACAATCATATAATTGATGCAAGTTTTTAAAATGACAGCAATGTCAACCCCCATGCATTATGGCTAGAGTTTTGCAATGCAGCCCTAGATTATTTAGTGCAAAGCAGTAACCTATGCATGACCTATCATTCTTAGGACATTAATTAGTGATTTACAGTGATTAATTAGAATATAGCCTGCTGACACAAAAAGGCTAAGAAATGTTCTGTTTTGAGACAAGCACATACAGCATTGCTGTAACTACTAGGACAAAAGATAAATTATTTTGCACTTGAGCCAGAAAGGAAATACACGAGACGTCTGTACAGGTATGTATCATTGTGCTTCCCAGAAGAGGAAAGTAGGAAATAACTGATAATAGCTGATTCTGATTCCAACTAATGCAAAAATCAAAGTTAACAAGGGAACAGTGACCAGATGGATTACTATATCTTAGCCTGGAAGAGTGAACATCATGTCTGGCATTTTGAGTTATGTTTTTTACTATTTACTAATGAGAAGAGATCTGTGTCAGATGAATGGAGAGCTGGGCAGTAACAGATGGTTTAAGCAATAATGCCTTTAAATAGTGGAATTAGTTGATTTAAACCCTAAGGTCTTTTAACAGTACAGTTATACTGTATTCCCTTGTTACGGGTATCCTTGGTACAGCATTTTATATCATGCATGAATTGCAGTGTGAAGTAATTGCCAGGCTTGATCACATAATTAATTGCTTTGTAGAAATCCTAGTTTCTGGTCCAGCTACTGACAATGATTGAGCTACAGTGGATATAAAAAGTTTCCACACCTCTGTTAAAATTTCAGGTTTTTGTGATATAAAAATGAGACCACAACAAATCATTTCAAAAATTTTCCACCTTTAATGTGACTATAACCAGGGCAATTCAATTGAAAAACAAACAAATCTGTTAGTGAGAAAAATCTAAAAAAATGTACAATAAGCTAATTGCATTAGTATGTACACCCTTAAACTAATACTTTGTTGAAGCACCTTTTGTTTTAATTACAGCATTCAGTCTTCTTGGGTAGGAGTCTATCAGCATGGCACATCTTGACTTGGCAATATTTGCCCACTCTTCCTTGCAAAAGCATTCAAAATCTATCATATTGTGAGGGCATTTCTTATGCACAGCCCTCTTCAGGTCACCCCACAGATTTTCTATTGGATTTAGGTCTGGGCTCTGGATGGACCATTCCAAAACTTTTAATTTTCTTCTGCTGAGCCATTCTTTTGTTGATCTGGATGTACGCTTGAGGTCATTGTTGTGTTGAAATGTGAAATTCCTCTTCATCTTCAGCTTCCTAGTGGACACCTGAAGGTTTTGGGCCAAAAGAGACTGGTATTTTGAACTGTTCATAATTCCCTACACCTTGACTAAAGCCCCACTTCCAGCTGAAGAAAAGCAACCCCAAAGCATTATACTGTCACCATGATGCTTCACTGTGGGGATGGTGTTCTTTTGGTGATGCAAAGTGGTGTTTGTGCGCCAAACATACCTTTTGGAATTGTGGCCAAAAAGTTCAACCTTGGTCTCATCGGACCATAACACATTTTCCCACATGCTTTTGGGAGACGATGTATTGTTTTTCAAATTTTAGCTGGGCCTGAATGTTCTTTTATGTACGAAAAGGCTTCCATCTTGCAACCCTACCCCATAGCTCAGACATATGGAAAATACGGGAGATTGTTGTCACATGTCATACACAACCAGTACTCGCCAGAAATTCCTGCAGCTTCTTCAGTGTTGCTGTATGTCTCTTGGCAGCCTCTCTGACCAGTTTTCATCTTGTCTTTTCATCAATTTTGGAGGGACATCCAGTTCTTTACAATGTCAGTGTCGTCCCATATTTTCTCCACTTTTTGATAACTGTCTTCACTGTGTTCCATGGTATATTCAATGCTGTGGAAATCTTTTTGTACCCCCCTCTCCTGACTAATACCTTTTGACAGTGAGATCCTTTTGATGCTTTGTAAGCTCTCTGCGAACCATGGCTTTTGCTGTAGCAGGCAACTGAGTGAATGTCAGGAAAATCCTACTAGGACAGCTGAACTTTATTAGAGGTTAATCAGAGTCTCTTTAACCGATGGCAGGTGTGTACCCAAGAAGACTGAATGCTATAATTAAATCAAAAGGTGCTAGTTTAAGGATGTGCACAATTATGCAACCAGCTTATTGCACATTTTTTTTCTCCTAACAGATTTGTTTGTTTTTCAGTTGAATTACATAGGTTATATGTCACATTAAAGGTGAAAAAAGTTTTGAAATGATTTATTGTGGTTTAATATTTTACGTAAAAAAAAAACTGGCATTTTAACAGGGGTGTGTACACTTTTTATATCCACTGTAAGTAATGAGTTATGCTTTACAAGTTAATCTTTAAATGTATGTCTGACTAAAGAGAAGTTAAAATAGCCAACTACCACAGATTCCTTGTATGTATATTACACTACAATAGATGAATATATTATGATAAATCTTCTTTTATGGCAAGATCCAATAAATGATCCACCACTGCCTAGGGTTCATCACCTTTTAAAAAGTAATGGTTCACAGAATATGACTAACTGCACCCTCCACTTGTAGCTAGAAAATACCAGTTGTTTTTGTAGGTCAAGTAACTTTTTCATGTGGTACCACAGTAGCCAGCTCTTCCAAGCTATATACCAATTTATTTTCCACATGACTTATGGTCTCATAAGTGGTCAGGTATGAAGAAACAAACTAGAATTTTATTAAGGCTCTATATTGGATGAAAAGGGGTCTAGAATAAGCCACCAATGCAATGAGTGCCAGTGTCATGGCTGTATATTCACATTGATTCATGGAGACTGAATTTCTCGTTGCTGTTGGCATAAACTCCAAATGATTAGAGGGTGGTAGTTTGTGTAGAATTATTCACCTCCAGTAAGACTATAGAGATTTACAGTTAACATGGTATGGAGTTCATATAAATGCAGTTTTGGCATTAATTAATTCAGCTACAAATGGGTTAGAAAAAAGGGCTTGTATAAATATTTAACAAAGCTATTAAAGCCACCAGTCTTTTCATAGGTTCATAGGTTCATAGGTTGATACTAGGCAATTGACCCTAGGGCCTATACAAGCCTAGCCATAACAATTCCCTGGCTATTTCTTCCCACACTATTTACTTCCCTGGACCCCTGTCTAGCAGGACGACTGACATGATCCCCGGGGTGAATTTCCTTTCTCCCATCCAATCATCAAGGTTCCTTTTGAAGAGGGCCAAGGAGGTGCAGTCTATTCCAGAGTCTGGGGAGTCTCTGGGTCAGGAACCTATCCCTCCAGCATGTTTTGTTTATTGTGATGACAAGGTTTAGATCCCTAGAGCGTGTGGCTCTGAGGGATTAGGATTTCTTTAAGTACAGCATGTCCAAGAGATCTGAGTTTGACATGGCTTTGTATGTTAAGCAGAGATCGCTTCTGAGTAGATTATATGTGACAGAGTATAGCTGGAGCATTTTAAGGCAGTCAGCATAGGGCATCTGCTTTAGGCCTGTGATTCTTTTAGTGAGGTATTTCTGTGGCCTTTCCAGTTGTTGTAGATGTCTTGAGAGGTACATACCAAATGGGGCATTGTATTCTATAATGGGTCACATGGTATGCCGATTCCAGCTACAGCTCTAACTCAAATGCAGCCCAAAAGATGCTATTTAGAATGAGCGAGGAGATACCCACAGAGCTTGTGAATGGAAGGAAAGCAGCAGTACATATTAAAAATATAGGATGGTTATGGTAGAAGTTACAGGTAACAAATGAGTGGAGTGGTTCTTCACTTTGCCAAGGAACTTATGAAAAGCATTGTAAAGCGTAAGAGCTAACACTATCATTATCTCTATTACTGAGAAGTAAAATCGACTTCAGAGTGCAGCTAAATTAGAAAACACTTATAACAGTAGCAGACTGCATGAGCAGCATTAATTTACTGAGTCACACTGCACTATTAATAATCTACTACAAAATGCTTACCTTTCACTATATTCAAGTATTAACACTTGCTATAGCATACTATTGCCTACCAGGCTGGTAAGTAAAAACCCAAGGAAATATTGTATAGTATAGTATATTGGCAATACCATGCACTTGTCTGCATGTGCACGATTGTGTCCAGGTGGAAGTGCCCCTTATAACATCCACAAAGTCATTAACACTGTGCTTACATCTCACTCTTAACTCCTTAGATTTTTTTTTTTGCATTATTTTATATTATACAATTAGTTTTTCTCACATAAAATAGATACAGCCCATCACTGTGCACAATACTTCTGTTTACTTACCTGCCAAGGCAGAACGCTTGTAACACCTGCACAGGATACATTCTTTGATATCGCACCCCTAGAATCACATGTTAGCAGATTATGTACTGCATGGGTTAAAACATACACAGCATTGTATGTGCTGATTGCTTCTTGGAAACTATAAGAATCAAACACTGAAATCTGTAGTTTCTTTAGGCTTTCCATTCCTGTACAAAATGTTGTGGCTTTATCTAACCCCTCTGACACAGACATAGTGGCATTATGGTTGGCTAGCCACTTACAATGGAAAATTGTTTCCCAGAACAGAGTCAGAAAAATATCATTACTTGCTGGAGAAGGAACAATATTGTGCACAAAATCTTGGAAACCAGGAATCTGTGGATTGTATATTGTGAAACCTAAAGTTCCATTTAATGTCTTCCAGTTTTCCTTGAGATAAAATACTAAAGAGTTTATCCAGATTGACGGGGCTACCCAGATTTTATCACTTATGTTTTGGATTGTGACTTCCTCCATTAATGGTATAAGGTACTGCTGTGTGGAACAAACAATTATTACTTTTGCTGATGACGTCTTGAGCTTTTCAACAATTTGATGTAGTCTGCCTTTAGAATTATAAGCAGGAAGTATTTCTAGAAAAGCTACACAACTGCCTCTTACAGCAAGTTCTTGCAATAAGCCCTGGCTACCTTCTCTGCCGATGTCATTATCAGAGGCTAGAATACCAATCCATGTCCAGCTAAAATGCTTCATCAACTGAGTGATACCAACAACCTGAACAGTGAAACTGGTAATAGTGCGAACAAAAGATGGGAATTGTTGTTTGTCACTCAAGACAGGTAGTGTTGCACCATAACTGATCTATGAAAATAAAACACTTTTAACTATGATATTTATTTTTAATCTTTTAAGAAAACAGTACCCAAGGTTTTAATACATAAATTACTAAAATAATGAAACTCATCTTTAGTTCATACCTTTTAGCTATAAAAAGCCTAGGATTCTGAATGGATTCTGTTTGTGTCAGGTACATAGCTGTGCCTCATTTTGTTTTACATCACTGAATACCCAGAAGTTCTGCTCACCTGACCCTAAGAACAACTACAAATAGTGCAGCAAATGTTGCTACAATAATATCATCCACCCCCTAATACATAACAAATGGTTAATCTGTGTGTGTGTGCGTGTGTGTGTGTGTGTGTGTGTGTGTGTGTGTGTGTGTGTGTGTGTGTGTGTGTGTGTGTGTTTATGGGCACGCGCACACTTGCATGTATTCGGGTTGTTTCTAGACCAGGAAGATGAAATTAAACTGGTCAAGAAAACACATCTATTAAAAGAAGACATAGATAGACTTAATAATAAAAAATATACAGTACTATCAAGTTCACATCATCAACAAAAAAGAGAGGTGTTGCTATTTTATGGAACAATACATTTCCAATTTCTAAAATATTAAATACTTATAGTGATGATAAAGGTATGTTATGTGCTGCCACACTAGAACTTAATAAAAAGATATACACTTTTATTAATGTATACTGGATACCTGGAATAGCTATTCATACAGTCAAACAACAGCTAGATCAAATAATACACCTTTCCAAAGGAAACATCATACTTACAGGAGACTTCAATTGTATAGTAAACGAAAATGACTACTGCTTTCAAAAAAAGGATGATTACATCATTATCAAAACATTTGACTGAATTCATTGAATCATACCATATGAGAGATATTAATGATCTTGCAGAATCCAACTCACTTTTTATACATACTATTCTCCGAGACACGGAACGTACTCCCGAAATGACAGAATTTAAATATCAAATCAATTAATTAATTAATTAATAATCTAAAAGGGGTTAGAGTAGAAACATGCCCATTAATGGATCATAATGCAATAACATTTGAGTTGCTAATGCATTCCAACTATTTCCCTCAAATTAGAAGAATACCAGCATATCTAACTACATTACCCGATTTGAAAAACTTTGTTAACTCTGAAACAAAAAAATGTATCAAAACAAACAGTGTTGAAGGTACTTCAGTCATATATATATGGGATGCCTTGAAAGCTTACCTATATGGGAGAATAATTAATTGGTATCTTAACAAAAAAAAAGTTATGGGATAAAGAATTAAAATCTCTTTAAGAAAAAAATTGATAAAGCTAAATTACAAAATCAAATATCTAAAACTAATAGGACTGGGGAAATCAATATTTTGAATAATAAATGCTTAGAAATCTTAAATCATAAAAACAAGATTAATTTAGAAAAATATAAGTTCATAATTTTTTCCACTAATCCTAAATCATTAAAGAAACTAGCTATTAAAACCAAAAAACTAAATAAAGTATAACATATTAAAGAGATTTATTTTGAAAAAAATAAGAAGATGGTAACAGATTTGGAAGATATGCTAATGGAATTTAAACATTACTTCACTAAGATAAATCAGAATTCAGACATTTTGGATTCAAAAGTTAAAATAAATTATTTTATTAAGAAATACACTAAAAATACATTAGGAGAACAACAAATTAAAGCATTAGGTAAACCAATCTCTCTCCCAGAAATTAAAAATCAAATTAACAACTTAAAACAGAATAAGGCTCCAGGTAATGATGGGATTATATCAGAAAAATATAAAGTATTTTCTAATGAACCACTTGCTTTATTACACCAAGTCATTACTAAATGTCAACAATCATTTACTCTCCCTCCCTCTTGGAAATATACTCTTATCTCTCCTATTTTGAAAATGGATAAAGAACCATCTAAGTATTCCTCATATAGGCCAATATCTCTTTTAAATGTTGACTATAAAATCTCTATGACCATTTATACAAACAGACTTAAGAAATTTCTACCTGGACTAATTAATGCGGATCAAACAGGTTTTATTTTAAATAGGAATACATTTGATAGTATTAAAAGGATATTAACCATTATTGATCATGCTAATGAATCTAAGAAGAGTTTAACTTTATTAAGCTTAGACATAAATAGTGCCTTTGATTCGGTTAACTGGGAATACTTATTTCTTACTTTGGAAGTATATAATTTTTCTGGCAAATTCATTAATTTAATATGCCAACTATATAAAAGTAGCCAAGCATATATAAAAATCGGTTCATACCTATCTGACAAAATACCAATATGCAAAGGAACCAAACAGGGTTGTCCCCTTCACCTTTATTATTCACTATTATAATGGAATCCTTAGCTAATTATATAAGAATGAATACAAATATTGGGGGAATCAGTCTAAATGCAGAAACAACATCCAAAATACAATTATTTGCTGATGATATTTTATTAACAGTTGATGGAACAAATAAAACTTTTGCAACTATATTTGATTTTATGGAAATATTTAAAAAGATTTCAGGTTTAACTTTTAATGATAATAAAACTAGACTACTTTCTATCACTTCAAACACCAACATTTGGGACCAGAAATATAAAAGATATTTGGTTGATAAAGAAGGCTTAAAATATTTAGGCATCACATTATCATAGAATATAGAAGATATATTTAAATTAAACTACACTAATTGTATTTCTTCCATCAATAATTTAATAAACAATTGGAAACGTATTCCGTTTTCAATGGAGGAAAAACTATCAATCATCAAAATGATAATTTTACCTAAGATTCTTTACATTATCCAATCTACTTCATTAATTCCATCGAAAAAAATAATAAAAGAATGTAATTCATTAATCTTGAAATTTATGTGGCAACCAAATAAACCTAGGATTTCAATTACAAATCATATGAGAGATTGGTCTTCTGGTGGTATAAGCTTCCCAGATTTAGAACTATATTCTATCTCTTCAGTGATCAAAACTTTCCTACTATTATTAAATAAAAACTATACAGCTAAATGGAAAGAATTCCTAGACGTTCTTTGTTTTGAAATGAATGAAAACACCAACTCCAATAAACTTTTAGTTTTAAATAATCCTTTTAACTGGATTATTGAAAGTTATTTAACTGTAAACAAGTTCCCCAACAAATTAACTCACTATATGAAACATTTACTAAAATATTTTCAAAGCTTTATATATAAAAATATAATTTATAAAAACTGGATATTAATTTTGTTTCCTATTGTGTACACTAAAGGTGTTATAATCTCTTCTAATTTGGCTAATATCTTAACATTGAAAGAAAAAAATCTTATTTTTTGGTTCCAGTTTATTCAAGATGATAATTTAATCACATTAGAACAGTTGATAATAAAATATGGACTAGATAGAACTACATGGCTTCAACTTCAATCTTTTATGGAATTTATGCCTGATAAAATTAACTTAATTCCACAAAATGCAAGATCATTAATACCTAAATTAATAAAATTCTTTGCTTCTTACCTACATCAAAATGTAACTATAGATTGTAAAATATCAACTATCTACAGAATAATTAATAAAGAAGTAAAAAATATACCAGAAAACTATTGGAATTATTTTACCACAATAAATAATATGACACCCACTGAATTGGATGAAAAAATAATTCTAGAATCATCTAAACACACTACTTCATCTCTTAGATGGAGAATTTATGCATGGAAATTTATAAATAGAGTTTTCTGTACACCTCACAAATTAGAATTGATTAGCAAGAATAAAACTTTATGTTGGAGATGTAAAGCAGACTCTAAACCAGATTGGTCACACATGTTTTGCGATTGTACAATTTTAAAGAAATTTTGGGAGAAAATTAATAATCTCCTTCAAACACTTTTCACAAACAATTTTATATTAACTAAATCCTTAATTCTTTTTAACACTCCAATTCCCAAATGTGAATCCTACCCAATTCGGCTTTGTCAAGGGCAGATCCTGCCTTTTGAACTTGGTCGACTATTTTGAAACCGTCACTAAGGCCATTGATGAGGGTAAGGCAGTTCACACAGCCTACCTTGACCTTGCAAAAGCCTTTGACACAATACCCCACTCGGGCATCATAGACAAACTCACCAGCTTAAATGTAAACCCATATGTCACGAGATGGGTTACAAACTGGCTCAAGGACAGAACCCACAGGGTCAAAGTTGCTGGAGCTATGTCAGACTCTAAGCCAGTCACAAGCGGTGTCCCACAGGGCTCAGTCCTGGGACCCCTCTTGTTCAGCATTTATTTTTCCGAGGTACAGGCAAACATAGGAGGATTGTGGCTGACAAAGTTCGCAGATGACTGCAAACTTGGCACCATAATTGATACACCAGCGGACACAAACATCCTTCAGAGAGGCCTCATAGAAATGGATAATTGGTGCCAGAGCCATGGCCTTAAGCTGAACGCCAAAAAATGTATAGTCATACCCTTTGGGAAAAACAAGGTACCCACAAATTACCACATAGGTGGTAATCCATTAAGTACGGAAGAGGTAATCAGGGACCTAGGGATCCAGGTTGACAGTAACCTCTCATTTGACACTCACATTGCCAAAGTGGTTAGGAAGATCTTTTATATTGCCCACCTTATCATGAAGGGTTTCACATCTAGATCAAGAGAGGTCATTGTGCCCCTGTACTCTTCTCTTATTAGGCCAATGATTGAGTACAATGCCCCATTTGGGATGTATCTTACCCGACACCTGCAGCAGTTGGAAAGACCCCAAAATGTCCTCACCAAGAGGATAAAGGGTCTTAAACATATGTCATATGCTGCCCGACTGAAAAAACTTCAGCTCTATTCAGTCGCATACCGCCTACTCAGAGGTGACCTGTGCCTAACGTACAAGGCCATGTCCAATACGGAATTAATGGACATGCTCCACCTCAGAAAATCCAAATCCATCAGAGCCACGAGAGGAAGAGACTTAAACCTCAACACAGAAATAAATAGGATGTGCTGGAGGGACAGATTCATAACCCAGAGGCTCCCTACACTCTGGAACAGAATCCCAATCCATGTTAGGCAGAGCCCCTCACTAACTTTATTCAAGAGAAGTCTTGACGAGTGGATGGGAGATCATAGGTTTACCCCGGGGGTCATCTCTGTGTCACTACTAGACAGAGGCACAGTAAACTAAACCCTAAATAGGCGTAGTATTCTCATCCTAAGGGATGGTGAAAGCCACACACACTCTGGCTAGGCTTATAAATGCCCTAGGGCAGATAGCCTAGTACGAACCTATGAACCTATGAACCTATAAGTTAAGTATCCTCTCTTATGGTCTGTCCTAACAGCAGCTAGAAAAACAATAACCCGAAACTGGAAATCTAAATATACTCCTTCATATGATGAATTCAAAAATATTCTTTCTGAAATGTGTTTGTTTGAAATGATGACTATCAAATCAAGATAAGTTAAAATACCCTTTTCATATAATATGTGGTCCAATTTAAAAAATATTCTAGATAAAGATACTAGTATAGTTTGATAAAATTATTATGGTTATTTTGATACTCTGTTATATTGTTATACTTAGACACTGTTGTAAATACTTTAGTTGACCTTATATGTCATTTATTTATTTGTTTTTGAATTGCATGTTATTTCTTTTATGAATGTCTGTAAACAAAATTTATTGTTATAAAATCTTAATAAAACTGTTTTTTAAAAAAAAGAAAACAAGAGAACATTGTACAGCTGAATTTGCACACTTTTTAATGCAAAAAAGGGATGGGGATTTTTCTAATGCATTTAACCGTTTTTCTATTTTAATGAGCTAGTAACACTATAAAGTCCAAGGAGCTTAAAAGTCTGTTGAAAGTGTTACCAATCCCCTCAACTTCTTTGCTCTATAATTCTGGACAAAGCCAAATGTAATAGGGAGGCATGGCCCAAAATCAAAGCAGTTTTTAAATGTTACTGTAATTCACTTAAGTTAATAGAACAACATATTTTGCATCAATATGCATTTTAGGAATAATAATAAGCATGAAACTGTAATGTCTGGCATTATTAACTCACTATAATCCTTAATGATGTGAAAGAAAATCAAAGGTTTTATGAGGGACAGTGCAAAGATATGGGACAAAACCAGGGCCATTCTGCAAAAACAAGAATAGTTGAGAGATGTGAGTAGCACACATCCTCTAAACTTCATTTTAAGTTAACCAAGACACAGACATGAGTGTGCGTTTACAATTGTACAATAGAATCAAAGTGATAAGTCAAGAAATGTATTTATTTATTTGTCTTTGTTTACCAGGAAAGCCTGACTGGGTAATACCCATTTTCAGCACAGGCCTGAGGAGAAAAGCTCCATTTGCTTACATTGTGTCAAACACAGAGCAGTTACATTTTTATTTAAATTTATACACAAACAGTAGTTACACTTCTATTGGCATTTATACACAAGTACTAGTTACTCTCCTATTTACAGTTATACACAAACAGCAATTACATTTATACATTCTAAGATTTTACAGAGGTGGAATTTACTAAAGAGAAAGCACACATGCAACTTAGTGGTTTGTACAGGCAGCAATTATGTATAAAAATTGTTTTGTCATTTCTGTAAGAGGTTGAGATTATGTTTAAGGAGAGTATTTGGATAGTATTGTACAGTGAAAAAGTTTTAACCCTGTGATGAGCATGTACAGGACCAGGATTTGTTAAGATGTTGTTTAATCAGTGGTTTAAAACTACTGAGTTTGTCAGAGAGTTTTATTTGCATGGGGATACTATTCCAGAGTTTAGCAATGCATTGAGAGTAGAGCAAGTGTCCTGCAACATTATTCGACTTATTTGTAAGCAATAAGAATGTTTTTCTAGAATGGAGGTCCCTTGCAGGACAGTAGGAGAGCAATAATTTTTGTAGTGCAGGGCATTTTTCTGAATGATGAATAAGTTTGTGTGCTGTTGTTAGTTGTGAGTATGTTAGGTAGGTGTGCAGTTCAAGTAAGCTAATTGCTTTGAGCTAAGACAACGGTGGGGTCTATGAGAGAGACTGGTGGTAAATTTAGTTATTTTATTATGGCATTAGGCAAGTTTCATTTTTTGAGTGTTGTTTATGTTTGTTAGAATAGAAGCTGCATATAAGAGAGGTGGCAGTAAGAAGGTGGTGGCGAGAGTTTTTCTTGCAGTATCTGTAAAGAATCCATTGATCCTATAAAAGGAGCCTAGTTTCTGGTGTGTAGATTTTATAGTGTGTAGTATATGGTAGTCATATTTGAAATTGTCATCTGTTATAATGCTTAGAAGTTTATTGAGAGTTACAGTTTCAATGACAGTATTATTTGCTGACTTTATGGTAAAAGATTGCGTTTGATTTTGGTGACTTTTTGAGATGAAAAGCCTTACCTTAGTTTTCTTGAGGTTGAGTAGGAGGTTTAATTCTTTGAGCCAGGTTTCTACAGAGGAAAAATAATTTTGGGTAATGTCTTGGAGCTTATCTATTATTGAGGCAACACATATTAATATTGAGTCATCTGCATACTGAACTAAACTAGCATGGTGAGTGCAGGTGTGGAGGTCATTAAAAAATATATGAAATAGTAGAGGTCCCAGGATAAAGCCCTGAGGCACATCTGTAGTAATGGTTTGAAAGGACAAGTAGTTCTGTTGCTATTTAATGGCTTGTTGCCTTCTAGATAGGTAACTAAGGAACCACAACAAGGACTATTATGAAAGTCCTACTGAGGAGAGTCAAACGAACAGTTGCTGGTTCAAGACAGTATCAAATGCCTTTGGCAAGTCTAAGAACACTGTGAACACAAGCAGATCATTGTTTCTATATCAGTTTATTATATTGGTAAAATGTAGTAGAGCAGTAGTGGTGCTGTGTTGGGGCCTAAACTAAAGACTGTTTTACCAAAGTGAAATATTCAACATGTAATAGACACTGATGCCAACAGATAAATAACATGCTTCACTGTAGTTATGTAACTAACTTATAACATCACAACCCAGAAAAAATAAAAAGCTATGACATACTGAATACCAAACTACTTAAAAAGCAACACTATTTTTCAGTATTGTTCTACAAACAAATGGAATAATATGAAAATGACTTAATTAGCCATCAATTTAAAAAAGAACAAATTGAAAACAGAGAAAAATTGTCAAAATTTGCAAACATATGCACATACATATGTATAACACACACACACACACACACACACACACACACACACACACACACACACACTCAGCCTAAACCATGAACCTCTAATATTTATTTGTTTGTTTGCTAGTTTTCTTTTCAACTGAGTAGATGGGTAGGTACAAAAAAGTTTTTAGCCACAACCTGGAATCAGTTATGGCCCTTATGTTAGTGTTAAAACTTATAATCAAACCATAACCTGTCCAGGGCATGTTAACTGTAATACCTTAGGGGTGGCGTACCTGGCAACTTGTGTGTCATGCACTGCCTTCTATGTTGGAAATACCTAGAGAAAGCTTTAAGACAGGATTCTGTAAAATTTAAGGGATATTAAGATAAAGAGGTCCACAAACACATTATGCAGACATTCTATTGTATATGCAAACTTTAATAAGTTTCTTTTCACTATTGTTAATAAGGCAATTCCACATTTAAGATGGTATGACATTGAAAATCTGCTAGAATTTAAAGAACTCTGTTAGCAGAATAGGTTAAATGGCAACAATTCAGTGGGCTTAAATGACAGCCTTGCCTTGAAAAGTGCATTGAAAATTAAAACTTTTAATACATGGAACGTTAGGCATAGATAGTTTGTACTGGTGGGGTATTTGTATGCATTTATCTTGATTATTTACATATAAATACATTTATTTTGATTGTTTATATATCTATTAAGTTTTTTCATTAGGATTCTATGAACATATATTTATATATTTATATTTACATACATATTTAAAAAAAAATTAGATAATTGAATGAAGCTTTTTAAAAATATCAAATAGAATGTTACAATGCTATTTTTTATTTGAATATCTGTTTTTAAGAATGGAATTTGTCACTTGTATTTATTATTAATCTTATGATAATTGGAGTGTTGTGATTGGTCGTTTTAAGTGTATAATCAGCTGCTGTTGGTTTCTTAAAATATACTCTTCCTGGATTGAATAAACTCCATGTAGGAATAGTGGTATTACTACATGGAGTGAATGGTGTTTGTGTCCTCATCCCCTTCTCAGCAGCATGCTTTTTATATTAATAAAGGTACGCTACTGAGATGGATCTGCAGACACGAACACTGAATGAGTGCAGGAAGCATGTTGCAGTAGTGTTCGCAAATCTGTAACATACCCCCTGCACTGTCAAAGAGCTGTATGGCACTTTTTAAATGCTTTCATTGTCCACGGACACTAAAAGTGGGATCTGTTAATTTAATACAATGCAGGGGGTGTGTGACAGGATCTGTAACACAACCCCTGCACTGTCAAAGTGCTGTATGGCACTTTTTAAATGCTTTCAGTGTCCATGGACACTGAAAGCTGGATCTGTTGACTGAATGCAATGCGGGGGGGGGGGTGACAGGATCTGTAACACATCCCCTGCATTGACAAAGCACTTTTTCAGTGCTTTCAGTGTCTGTGGACACTGAAATCAGGATCTGTTAATTGAATGCAATGCAGGGTGTGTGTGTGACAGGATCTGTAACACACCACCCGCATTGTCAAAGTGCCGTACAACACTTTACAATTCTGTGGACACTCAAAGCAGGATCAGTGAACAGAAGGCAATGCAGAGGCTGTGTCACAGGAACTGTAACACAGCCTCTGCATTGTGAAAGTGCCATATGGAACTTTACAGTAAAATTGTGTCCTCGGACACACACTTCAATCTCTTCCAGCAAGAAATCTGGATAAAGCCAAAAAATAAAAGTGGGACAAAGGTCCCAAAATAAGGAAAATTAACAAAATATCGCACAAACAGACTTAGAAAGTTGATAGAAAGACAGGTTGTGCATTACCAAATATTAATTATTAATAGTAGTAATATACCTAATTAATTAGTTGTATTATATTTTTTTCCATTATAAGTGAAGTTTAAGTGTAGCTGAGCAGGTTTGCACGTCACGGGGCTTTGCTCATCATTGCTTAAACATCTCATAGGAGCTAAATACAAATGTATAAGTGAAATCATCCATGGTGATTTAGCATGGTGGTTAGAGTTCCAGCTTTGCTCATGGTTTGAGTACCAAGACAGGCTATTCATTTTTACATGGGAAAGCATTGTTAAAATTATAATTTTTTTAATGATGTAGTGATTGATATTTGTTAACCAGGGTAGTGTAGCTGGTTCAAAATCAGTAGATATATGATGTGAAATCCCCCATGTAAACACAAGTGTCCCATACAGTACAGTCGCACCCCAAGGTAATGTAATCAAAGCACATTGGGGGACGTCATGTAAAGTAAAATATATACACTTAATAATAATGTAGCAATAAGTAATTAATGTGCAATCCCTCATTTAATTTTGTGTGCAATCCCTCATTTAATTTTGTATTTGTTATGAAAAATCTTGTTTTCCCTTAGCTCAGGTCTGTTAAGCAGTGCTAAGCCATGCTAAGCAATGCTTAAACAGGAAATGTCTGAGCAATACTTAGCAGTGCTCAGCTCCACTTAGCTGGTTTGCACATTGCTTAGCATTTGCCAGTTATCTGAGCAATACTTAGCAGTACTCAGCTGGTTTGCATATTGCTTAGCATTTGCCATTTAAGCACTGGTCAACTCAGCTTAGCGAGGTTGCGCACTGCTCAGCTTTGCTCAGCATTTTCAAAAATGGTCCAATGGTGGCAAAGGGAGGCAAAATAGCCTTATTTAAGCTGCACAGGTGGGAATACAGGCAGAACCTGTTAGAGTTTGACCACTGCAGGAGCTATGTCTACAGTCGGAAAGGGAGGGTGCTTTCGGGTGCAGCACTGAGGAATTCTTGAGTCCAGGGTCATGGCTAGGCTCAACCATGATGACAGACTGCTGCAGGGCTAGTACCAGGGCACCTAATACAAATATGAGGCCTGGGACCATCTGGCATGTGACCTCACCAGTGCCACTGGAATCTCCAGAACTGGTGAGCAGGGGCATCATCATTATTATGACCTGAAGTGGAGAAAGTGGGCACTCTTGGCCCACTGGATCCAAGATGCTTGAGACCAGCATGCCCCAGACGTTTGTAAGTATTTCACGTATTGTTTTTTCAAATTGTAGGATGAATGTCTGATAGACAGGTATGCATAATTGTGTGATTCCCCCCCCACAGCTGCAGAGGAGAGGGCTAGTAACATAGAGGCCCATGATGGATGTCTCATGAGGATGCACCAACAGTGTGATGAGTACAGATCTAACTTGCAGTATGTAGTACAATAAATAGGAAAGTGTAATTGTCTACTGCCATTAGGTATACTGTGCTCTGAATGTACTGAATAAATTGTGTTCTCAGACCAAGAGTGATACAACAGAGTACTGTCAGGTACTGTCTAATGCAGAAGAAGGCAGCATGCAAGCTACTAGTGATAAAAAAAGGTCAATATTGTACTAATACTGTGGCGGTGGTGGTGCTGCGGTAGCGTTGTTGCCTCACAGTAAGACGCTGTCTGGTTCGATTCTCAGCTAGAGCATCTTCTGCATGGATTCATGCATGAATGGGCGTACCTTCGTTGAATGTTGTGCATCAGAGCTGGCAACTCAGCACGTGAAAATCTACTGCCAATCATTAGGGGACCGGAGTTCCGCTGTGGTGACCCCTAACTGGGAAAAGCCAATAAGACACAACAACAACTGTGTAGGAATGAATATGGAAAGAAAGTACACTGGGGTTGCTACTGTGAAAGTAATACATGATATTCAATCATCATCTACAGGATATGCAGTGCAAATGAATTTAGAATTGTGAATTTAATAAACCACTGTATCATGTTGCCCATAATAAAATATAGTATTACAAACTGTTGTGTTTATTCTGGTCTGCTGTTCAGGAAATACAAGTGTACAGTTGCTTCACAGCAAATATGGCTATGAAAGCATGATTCCACTGAGGTTCCTTTGATAATAACCTGTGATGGTAAACTGTAGATTGAGGAGCTGTAAAACAAGATACACTGAGTTTGATATATGTACTGCAGCATGATCTGAGCCTTGAATAGTAATGTGTAATGATTTATAGTGTGTTCCCTGCAGCATTGTCTTAACCTTTGCATTTCAGCTATATGTACTCCTGATTGTAGGTATGTTGATGCAGGCAAGTATGAGACTGTAATAGATGGAGACTGCAAATATGTGATAAGAAATAGATATGTTGGTTTATGTTTGTGCACACAAACACACACACACACACAGACACACACACACACACACACACACACACACACACACACACACACACACACACACACACACACACACTACAGTTTGAATCCAAGGACTGCCACTTAGATGTGCTTATACTTACACACCATACCTCTCGACTGTCCAGATTTTTGCTGAATGTCCAGAATTTTTCTTGATATTTTTGGTTTGCTCGTCATAAAGATTTGAATTTTTCTGGCAACTCATTGAGGATTAATGACACTAAATAATGGCATGCATTTCAGTTGCAGACTTTATAGCGTTAAGAAAATGTATGTTAACACAAAACCTGTTATCCTAGCCACTTTCTAAATTCATAAGAGCAGTATTTAAAATCTGTCTCTATTTTTGGGCCTTTGTACCCACATTATCTTTAGGCTTCGTCCAGATTTCTTAAGCTAAGGGGTTGAGAGGTATGTTACACACAACTAATCCTGACTATTTCTGGAAACATTTAGGTAGTTTTAACAGTTATTTCCTCCACAGGGCTTATAGGTAATGAAATGTTTGTAATAGCTGTATGAAGGGTATAGTAAGAAACTGTATACAAATGTTCCAGTGTTCAACAACATGCCTACAAATGACAGCAGGATAGCTATATACACCAGTGCCTGTACCCAATACATGTCTTTCAACTGTCACTCTGTCAAGGCTATTGATCACTGTTGCCAATAACCTTGCACATGGATATAAATCCAGTTGAAGTATGCCAGTAGCACACTCACACAACATCAGTGTAGGGTAGACCTTGTTATTCATATATGTCACCCTGACATGTAGAAGTCCCCTCTACTCATGTACCTACAGTTCTCACAGTTTACCCCATACCATTCCAGGTTGACAGCTTAACAGTTGTGTATGTGCTACAAAAGCCATAGGAGACTGGTAGATGTAAAGTGAGTGCAGACCTGTAGATTATTGAGCAGTACTGTTATAAAAATTATAGCTTATACACTTGTTACTAGACTGTTTTTGTCACCCCCACCGCTTATCTGCACCAATAAATATTATTCATATACTACGTGTATGTTGTTCTCAAAACCTAATAATGGGACTTCTGTCCTATTATTGTTCATATATTTCAGTGGTTGCATACTAACATACCTTGTTGAAATTCTACTCTTGCTGGCCTGTTGCCGCACCTGTTACTGGCATGCTGGTCCAATAATGACTGTTGTTCCATTTATGCATGTGTTCTGTTTGCTATGAAATGTTTCAACTGTATTGTTCTGGATTAATGGGAACACCCATGCATGCTGTTATAAGTAATTTTGAAATGTGTTGTTCATGACTATCCAATACACTTTGCCCAACCTCAACACCATAGCAACTTTGGGTAGGTAGATCACTGTGGATCTACCTGTCCCACCTCATCTGGCCATGGCACTGGGTCCCAGCACATCTGAGACCCAATGTAGAGCTGCATCCTCCGCTGGTCCTGCACCACCCTTGGGTGGAATCCCCTCAGAGGATGGGGCTCTTCCCCTCTCTTGGCATGGGCGTGGACAGGTCCCAGTCACCTGATGTCAGTTTCCACATTTGGTGTGCAAGGTAATCCGGTATGACTTGGATGTATGCCTGAGCCAGATTGAGGGCAGACTGGTGCACTTTGAGGGGCCTGCTGGCCCTGCCATCCAACCCCCACCACAGCCACCTTCCAGGCCATGAAGGGGCAGTGGTGACTGTCCATGGGTGGGGACCTTAGTCCCACTGTTTCCATCTGGGGGCACATGGTCCTCTAATTCACACCCACCCTCCCCATCCAAGATGTTTACCCCCTCATGTGTCATAGACCACCCCTGTCTGCTGTCTTGTCTGTCTTGTCTGTTTGCAAAAGCAACCTCTCCTACCGAACTTACCTCCCCAAACGTACCTACAACCCTTCCCCAACATCCCATTCTCACCTTAAAAAAAGGGCATCTGTAACAACAAAAATCTCGTCCCATACATAGCTCTCCATTTTGCCCCCATATACTCTGTTATCAATCAATCATCCCAGCAATTAATCAACCACGTTATGTCACCCACACCCCTCCCTGTGGGATGTGAGGCTCCAAATTCCAAATTGTTCACAACATGCACAGCTGTTGTTGTAGAAGAAATGGTGAGCTATGGTCCTTTCCTAAACCCATCCTGCACATCCCTAGCTGCCTGTCATAATGTTTTTCCACCATCCTTGCCCCTATTTCACCACTTTCCTATCACCCCTTTTTTCTTTTCTTTTTTTGGAATTAGCACAGGTTTAAGCAGGAATAAGCGCTGCTAAGAGAAGCTAAGGAGACTTAAATGTCTCTTAGCATGACTTGGCATTGCGCAAACCCATGCAAACCTGCTTAAAACTGCTTTAATCACTCTGTCTCATTCAGCCCCTGATAGACCAACAGCAACTGTAGCAGCATGCACAGTCAGATAGAAAAGGATCTATGACACTCACATCTGCCCCTCTCCCTACTCAGCTCAACAAACATTTACACACTACACTGCTACACAATCTTGAAAGTCTGTTAATAATGGCCAGACATACATAACTCTCAACTGTACATATTTCCACAAAATGTCCAGGTTTTGGCCTCATATATATGGCCTTTTCCTCATAACATTTCTGGGATTCTGCTAAATCACTGGGATGATATCAGGAATGAAGTCACTAAATAATGATGTACCATACCTCTCAACCTCTTAGTTCAAGAAATCTGGACAAAGCCTGGCATAATTGAGGGACAGATGCCCAAAAATAGGGACATATTTTAAATATTGGTTTTATAAACTTACAAAGTTGCTGGAGTGACAGGGTTTTTTTAACATACATTTTCTGAAGGATATGAAATCTGAAACACAAATGTATGTCATTATTTAGTGACTTCAGTCCCCAGATCATCCTAGTGATTTGCCAAAAAAAATTTTTTTTGAGGAACAGACCAAAAATAAGAGTCAAACTTCAGGACATTCTGCAGAGATCTGGACAGTTGAGAGGTATGTCATATATATATATATATATATATATATATATATATATATATATATATATATATATATATATATATCAGTTTCAGACTTCAAATCACACAGAAAATGCATGTCCAAACAAACCCTGTTACTCTAGCAAGTTTCTAACTGTATAACAGCAATACTTACAATCTGTCCTTAATTTTAGATCTTTGCCCCCAATTTGTTGGGCTTTCTCCACATTTCTTGTGCTAAGAGGTTGACAGGTATGCAGACATAGCATGCAAAACTGTGGACATAGAACATCAATCCAAACAGTGGACAGAATTTCCACCTACTCTCTGTGATGCTGTAGCTCCCACACCTCCATAACATTCTCCTCACAGGCAAGGAAAAGGGGCAAGGCCCACATGAAGGAGTTAATTATAGCACTGTGTTGCCATGCCACTAGCTAATGGAAAGAGAACACAGCTGTCCTAGATGTAGTTAGCAAGTGGGAGACATCAATTGGTGCACAGGCCATCACCTGCCCATGAGCATTACCTACAAAAGGCAAGCTGCTGCCTATGCAAAACAGGTCTGAACCTTTTACTGGAAAGACCGACTGCAAATACAGAAACCAACACTTGTGGATTTCTCTGAGAAAACACTACAGCACCATAACAGGTATGTCAAACAATTAAGCATGTAATGGAATGCAGATGGGGGTTGCTATCATGGGAAACAGAAAGTTAAAGAATAGGTCTTAACAAGACTTGCTGGACTGACATGTTGCTGTCCAGCATCTACAGCCATCCCTGCTGTCTCAGTCTACAGTGACATAGATCACAGCTCTGGCCCCTGAGTCACCCCAGCAAAGGTTAGCTCACATATGATTACCACTGGAGTGTCTGTTGTACAATACTAACTGAGACACTGCCAGCCCAGCTACCTTGGATGTTGTAAATACTCATATGTCACTTGTGAATATTACTATGATAAATATGCTTGCTTTACAAATTTAAGAAACCTATATACGTTAGGTGCATAGTAAACAACTGGTGCAGTAGTGTGTTGAACAGGTCTATATTAGATGAACGAAAGTTCATCTTAGCCAATGCTCACATGATACTAGGTACTCGAAACTGCAATTGTGGGGGGGTTGTGCCCCCCACATCCCCCGCTAAATATATATTCCAACTCCAAGATCGCACTACAGTGTGGAAAGGGCAAATATTCCCATCTTCACTGTACCGCGATCTCACAATTGCGGTTTCAAGTTCCGCAATATTCGCTCATGTGAGCATTCGCTAAGATGAACTTTTGTTCATCTAATATAGACCCGTGTTGAACTGTATGTTATGTACTGCGATCATACCTTGCAACTGTCCAGAGGTTTGCAGACTGACCACATGTTTGCCTCATGTTTGCAGTCATTTTCTCATACAGTTGTGTTTTGTCTGGCAAATCACTGGCAGCTCATTAAAGACTGAAGTCATAATATAATAGCATACATTTGAATGTCAGATGTCATATCCTTCAGAGTATTCCTGTGAATGCAAAACCTACTTTGCTATCAACTGTCTACATGTGTTACAGCAATATTTATAAAGTGCCACTATTTTTGGCCCTTTGCCCCCATTTATCTGTGCCTTTGTCCAGATGTCTTGCTCTAACAGGTTGAGAGGTATGACTGAGCTGCAAGAGTGTAAACACAGTGTGCCATACTGAAAAAGAACAGAAATGTATATCACATATTACCTGTGCACATGTGTATAGGTTCATAGATTAGTACTAGGCTAACTGCCCTTGTGAGCCATTTTAAGCCTAGCCAATTATCCCTTGTTAGACTCAAACTCTGCACCTTGTGTTTGTAAGGCAAACACCTTAGCCATTAGGCCACCCTCCCAACCCTGCTGTAGTAGAAGCTGGAAGCCTCAAACATACAGACATGAGTTGCAAAACATCAAGTAAATAAGCTGTATTTGTTTTACAAATGTTTTATCTTCGTTTCAGTGGATCAAACAGACATAAACGTCTACAGCTGCAGGTTGTTGTATTGCCTTGAAACATAAAGAATTACTAGGTTGATTATAATTACTAAATTGAAATTGGAAAAGTTTTTAACTGTTATGACTTCCAGTGCTACACACACACAGCAGACAGATATGTACACCTGATGCGGAGAAGTATGCGATTTGCTGTTAGACTGTGATGTCAGCCTGTGAAATGAAGGCAAGTGAGAAACACTGATGTAATATGAGATAACGCAGCATTAATATGGATCATTACTGTCTGACCTGTCACACACAAACAGCTTTGCATGTTGTATAGGAACTAGCCAAATGTTACATTGTTTACATATATATGGCAATATGGTATATCTGTCTGATGTTTGTGTGGTCTGCATTGCTCTATCAGTCATCTCTGCATGTAATTTAGATTTGAAGCTCAGTATTTAAGCTTTGATGACTTGTATTTTGTATGTTATTGTAGTATCACATTTGTTTGGTTATACATATTTTGTTCTGTTGTACTCTTAACAGTTCTTGGCTAGGGTCTGTTAATAAAGGTCATCAAAAAATTCCTTTGAAATGTGAATAGCAGCAGTTAAGTAATGTGAGTAGCTGAGACACAGCATTGCTCTCATAATTACAAACATCTGTAGTTAGCTGAAGTGTTTCTGTGTTGTGCAGTGCTCTGAGTATCAGTCATATCTGCATTTAATGTTGATATTAAGCTCTTTAGTTAAGTTTTGGTCACATCTGTTGTGTATCTTATTCCAGTATTGCATTTGTTTTGTTAAACGTTTTCTGTTCTGTTGGAGTTGTAAGGGTTCCCCCTTGTTGTGTTCAAATATTAGTTGGCTTGTGACTTGGCCACCCCTACTACAAATCCCATTTTGAGCACACCCAGTTATATCTCAGTAGCTTATCCTGAGCATTTGGGAGGAGGGCCCACCCCAACCCCCTTCATTTCTCAACCAGAAAGTATTGTGTTTCATCCCCTCCCACGCAACCTATAAAGAAAAACCATTTTACTGTATTTCTGTCTATTCTGACTGTATTACTTCAATTTGCTTGCACTGCCTGTTCTTACAATGACTCAATTGCACTTATTCTGCTGCATTTATTACTGCTTGTTAGTAGCGAATGTAATTTTGTTATGCTAAGGCTGTGCTTTTAAGCACATGGGCTTCAGGCCAGTTGTTTTACATGAAGTAGGTTTGTGGTCTGCACTGTTTTGGGAGGAGAGGCTAGATTATGCCCTTTTGAGATAGAAATTGGTGGTTAAAGGTTCATTGTGACTGTTCATTTGAACTGTGTTTTTGTGGGGTTTACTTTTCTTTATAGAAATGTCACAATCTCGAAAAAGGAAAGTAAAACCCTACTTCTGCAAAAGTGTACTATATTGAAAGTGCACTTTGGCAAAAGCCGATTCACCGAATTGAAAAAAAAAAAAAATACTGTAAACACTGTTTTCCAGGCGGGTAAGCCCTTCTGCACCCTCCATGTGGGGAGTTGTGCCTCCCACACCCCCCCTACTTAAATATACTAACTCCAAGATCATACTACAGTGGGGGAAAGGATATATTTCCTTATCCCAACTGTAACGTGCTTGGGTGAATCGTCTTTCGTGAAAGTGCACTTCTGATGTAGTGCACTTTCACTTAAGTGGGTTTGACCTTCTGTTTCTTGACAAACTGTGTTTTCGACAAACAGAAGGAGACCTGTTTTTGTGACATTGGTATGCCTTGTTTGCTGTAGCATACACTGCATCCTGACCTGCTGAATATAGCTTTGTTTGTATAACTTGAACACTAATCCAGTCCATCCTTTTTGGAGAGAGTTCCCCTGCACCCTAGTGGCAGGAGTGTGCAGTTAGAGGTTGTGTGACTGAAGAATCCTGGAACAGGGCTCTATTCTGAGCTTTACTATTGGTTAACTGGTTAATCTGTTTGGATTCATTTATTGTTGTTTGCTATTGTTATATTGAAGTGTGTATCTGTTCACCTGTGTTACACTGACCTAAAAAGATTTTAAATATCTTTAGCATAGTCTGGGTACAGGCTTTGCTGCATTCATATCTGTTTGTGTGATTTTTGTGTTTCCTGCTATGACATCTAGTATTGTCCAGGGCCTGCCTGCACATACTGGGAGTAAGTGAACTAGCTGGCACTGGTCTGCCATAGGATGTTGAGCTAACAGCTCAGGGACAAGGGTTGATTTTTCACTCCCAGTGTTCCCATTTTACCTTCATGGTTGTGGTATTTACACCCAGCATGTGCATGGCTTTGTGCTTTTGTGCAGTTTTAACCCTTTGAGAGGTATCTCAGTTGCATTTCTTTCCCTTACCAGCACTCCTGTGTGAGTGAGACCCTCACCTGCAGGTACTGTCTTGATGTTAACTAGCCATACTCACACCTATAGGTGCTATCCTCAGATAGTACCCACTCTACTATCCCTGACCTCTCTTCCACAGATGCTGACAACCATGGATGAACAATTTCCTGTGCTTTCTCATACTTGTCCTGCTGCTATGGGCATCCTGACACAGTGTAGCCACTGCTTTATGTACACAGACAACTCTGTGCTACTACCACCTAGGAACACAATATGTGAGAGATGCAATCACATTAAGAACCTAGAATCCTTGCTGTCTCAGTCACATGACAGTACATGATTGACAGACCACCATGCTTTGCCAGAAATGGCCTTCATCCGCCTCCCCTGTGCTTTAGGCTTCTGGCAAAGGCACTTGCATTCTCCATAGTGCCTTTTGTAGGCAAAGTCATAAGCAGAACATTACCAGCATGAAAGCTTATTATAAATTAAATGTAAAGGTAATGCTGCTAAATGCTAGGAGTCTTAGCATGAAACTAAAGTCATTGCAAGCATTCCTTGTCTTGGAGGATGCTGACATTTGTGCAGTCACTGAAACCTGGTTTGAAGCTGTGGAGAGCGCACTAGCCTTGCCAGGTTACGCATCCTACCATACTTTCAGATCCCAAATGGAGGGCTGCAAAGCCAATGGAGGTGGAGTTTTCAACTTTACCATACACATACTCACCTCCAGGCTGGTCAAACAGTATGAAGCATGGGAGACATCCCAAGTGCAGTTAACTGTTGACAAAACACCTATTCAAATCATAGCTAGCTACACACCTCCAAACATGACTCAGAACACCCACTACATCTATCTGGACTTACTTGAATCTGTCAAGAGTCAACCCTCTACCCTGATCCTGGGTGACTTTAACTACCCAGCCATAGAGTGCATGACTGATTCTACCCAAACATGAATGCACAGAGATTCCTCGGCTTCGTCAATGCCAATGCATTGGATCAGCTGGACACCACCCCTACCACAGGAGGAAATATCCTGTACCTAGTCCTAACCAACATGAGTAGCCACTGTATCACTCCGACAGTGTCATCCTCCTTGGTAAGATCTGACCATAAAGCCATCACTTTTGAAGTCACCATCTCCCCTGCCCCCCCCCCCCCCCAGTCAGAGTCAAACAAAAACACTTTTCAAAAACTGGCTATAATCTCCTCAGAGCAGATATAAGTAGTTTCACAGTCACTGTCTCTTCAGTTGGAACTAGCAGTAATGTCCAAGCCTGCACCCAAAAACTATATGAGCACCTACATAGCTGTATGGACTCAGCAATACCTGACAGGACAAAATCATCTCTCGCAAGGTAGAGTAAACCTCTGCAGTGGACAGCAGCAATACACAAACTCCATAATAGGTGGAAATATGTGCTGTACAGGGCCAAGAGGGAGCAGGTGCCAAATTGGAAGCAATCTCACCTTTGTCTGAATAAGCAAATAAGGTCACAGGTGACTTACTCTAAGGCTAACTTTGAGTCCAAATTGGACACATCCACCAAGGCCAATCACAAGACCTTCTTCACATATGTCTGCACTCTCAATGGCAACACCCAAATCTGCACTGTACTGGTCAATAACACCACATACACATATGCTATAGATATAGCCAACCTGCTGCAGATAGGTTAAGTGAAAACCTCAACCCCCTGTCCCCCCCTCAGTAAACAAGGACATGCACAGCACCTGCCACCCTCCCCTCATCATCAGGGAGCAAGTCCGTAATGCCCTCTCAAAATCAATGAACTGAAGTCTCCATGGTACCTGATATCATCCCTGGCTGCATCCTACATGAACACAGGCATGAGCTCCCAGCTCCACTACCCACTGTAGTCAACCAAACCCTGAGCACCAGTGTCATTCCATCTGCACAGAGGACAGCCACTGGCATCCCTCTACAAAAAGGTGGAGCATGCATTGACACAGCCAATCATATGCACATCAGCCTAACTAGCCTGATCTGCACGGCCATGGAAGGCATTATCAAGGACCTTATAAACAGGGACATCAACAACCTAAAAATGCTTGAGCCCACACAGTTTGGTATTGTCAAAGGGAGATCAGGCCTGTTAAACGTAGTCGACTTCTTTGAAGTGGTCAACAAACACATGGACGAGGGGAAGATTGTGCACACTGCCTACCTTCACCTAGCCAAAGCCTCTGACAATAAACCCAAGTTGGCCATAATACATAAGCCTACACAACTTGTATGTTACCAGATGGGTAGCTAACTGAATCAATGATAGTACCCACTCAATTAAATTAGTGGAAGTCACCTCTAGTAGTCAACCCTTAAAGAGCAGTGCACCCCAAGTATTGGTCTGGGGGCCTCTACTGTATGAGATATACTTTTCTGTGGTGCAAGACAAAATCAGTTGTCTGTGGCTGACCAGATTTACAGATGACTGCAAGCTAGCCACTGTCTTATAGTCCCCTAGTGATGTGAGCATCCTCTAAGAGGCCCTTACTCAAATTAATGACTGGTGCCAGAAGCATTGCCTCAAACTGAATGCCAGGAAATGCATCATTATCCCTGTTGTGGTAGATGTCATCCACATTAATTATGACAGCAATAACAATGTACTAAGCATGCAATTAGGCATGAGGTGACTTATGCACCAAGGTTGGTAGCAACCTGAGAGTTTCCCACCGTATTGACACCATTGTATGGAAGGCTGTCTACATGGCCCACCTCACAAATAAGGGTATGTCACCCAGGAACTAGGAGGCCATAACATCCCTGTACTCTTCCCTTATCAGACCCATTACTGAGTACAATGGCTTCTCTGGCATCTACCTTGCCACGCGCATGCAGCAGTTGCAGAGACCACAGAGATTCCTGACCAGGAAACTCCAGGGTCTTCAACACCTATCCTTTACAGATAGGTTGAAAGCCCTGTCCCTCTACTCGGTTTCATACAGACTGATCATAGGTGACCTGTGTTTGGCATACAAGAACATTTCTAAACCAGTCTTGATGGAGTTGCTGCATATCTGTAAGGCAAACTCTACTCATGCAACCCTCACGCAAGGCCCTCACCTGATCTGTGACATGAATAGTACTTGTTGGTGGGATAGATCTGTGTCCAAAACAATACACTGTCTGTAAAATACACTCCCTCCCCATGTCTAGCAGAGTACCTCTCTAGCCCTTTTTAAGAAGTAGCCGGACGACTGCATGGGAAACAGAAAAGACACCCCTGTGATCACACCTGTGTCCCAGCTGGACAGAGGAAACATGTGCTGACTTAGAAGGGACATGGGCAAAAATCTGTTCTAGGCTTATGAGGGCATCTGGGCCAATAGCCTAGTATTATCCTATGAACCTATGCACCTAGTGCTTTACATGTTTCCTGTATGTATTGCAGACTGTTCTGCAATGTTGTCTTAAATGAATCCCTGTGAGTCTAAACTGTGTAGTTACTGCATTGATAGAGTATTCTCTTGTTTCTTTATTAGTTATTATCACATATCGTTAAACCTTGTCATTGTGTCTGGTCTGTATAGCACTAAGTCAGCTCTTAAAGTACTTGCATATGCAGATGATGACACTGTATAGCTCACTCCAATAGCCTTGGTCTTGGTCACACTTACCATTTTGATAATAGGCTCATCACACAGTAGGATTTGTCACCCTTTGTTGAATGCCTTCCAGTAGCTGTTAAAGAGATGGATTGTGGCAGTCAGAACTACCTTAAAGGAGAGTGTGTGTTTATGTGTGGTGTGTGTGTGTGTGTGTGTGTGTGTGTGTGTGTGTGTGTGTGTGTGTGTGTGTGTGTGTGTGTGTGTGTGTGTGTGTGTGTGTGTGTGTGTGTGTGTGTGTGTGTGTGTGTGTGTGTGTGTGTGCATGTGTGCATGTGTGCGTGTGTGCGTGTGTGTGTGTGTGTGTTAACGGAGTGGAGCATAACTTGCACTCATGCAGCAGTCCCAGCAATGTGGAGTGTGTGATTGCCTGGCATTCCAGAGTGAGGTGACTCCAGAGTGGTATGTATAACACCAGGTAGAGGGTTGGCCTTATAGCCTATAGGTGTACGGTAGGTATCTGATGGGCTGGTATGCACTGGTAGGGAACTTCTGTGATGTCTCCAGCTGCTGCATGTGCTGTCTGTTGTGAATGATGAATGGAGGATTATGCACATTAATAGTCCTCATTGGGGGGAACATGAAACATCAGGAGCGCAATGCATGCTGTAATGCCAATATGGTGATACTACCCACATACACACTGTGCTGATAGATGGCAGGGGTATGGTGTGGGTGTTAGTGGTGGATATTGCTAGCAAACATGGATGTGCAGGATCTAGACATAATGGTGGCCAATGTATGAGTTCCTGTGATGTGTTTCCCTGTTCATGTCTTTCAGGTGGAATGTATCGACACTGCCAGCCAGTGTTTTCTGAAGTTGAGACAGCAGCTATCCTGGATGCACTAAGACATCATCACATGGTCATACTGGGGAGGAGCAGACCACCCTGTGGACAGAACTTGTGGCAACTGTAAACAATCTCGGGCAGCATGGGTGAATGTGTGAACAGGTCAGGCAATGCACCACTGACCTTATCCACCATGCCCAGCAAAGGGCTGCAGCTGTGGCCAGGGACCATACAGCCACAGGTGGGAGGCCTGCTATGCAAGCCCCACTGACAGCAATAGAAGAGCTCCTCACCAACCTTGGGGCAGCCACCGCACCCCATGAAACAATACAACTACATGTCCTGGAGGTAGGTGGCACACAGTCAACAGGCAAGGAGCATCCAGGTAAGGCCCCAGTGGACATCACTTCAATACTGTATCATTCATACTGGCATCCTTGGAGTATCTGAACACATATGTCAGGTCAAGCTGCATTTGTGGGTGGGGTTTTGTAATGCACACAAGTGCACATCTGTTGTGAATGACAGCAAATTGTGTAGTATCAGAGCTTGTACTGTACATGTTCAGAAATGCATCAATTATCCTGTACCAATGGCACATGTGAGTGTGCTGACAATACCTCTCCCCCACAACTACATAGGTTCCTCTGGTCTGGCTGGGCAACAGCTGCCTGGATCCAGTGAGTATGGAAATGTGTTGTTGTGGCTCCCCAATACCCTAGGCATGTTAAGGGCATGCATTTGTCCATGTACACAACTGTTATTCTTAGCCATATTGCAATATGTGCATGATCATTTGTGCTGGGGTTAACTGCAGTGCATCACAGTGGTCATCAGAGGAGCCTATTCACAGGAGCTGTAACATATCAATACAAGTGTTTCTGTAGGTGTTGCCACTGAGCTACACAGGGGTACATCAATATTGCATACACAGGTGCAGTGTGTGTTAGGTAAAGGTCCATCACATACTACCACTCCTCACGTATCTCAGAGTTGTATATTAGTAACAACATTAAGTGGACATAGCTGCACTGCATGTTGTTAAGGGCCTGCCCTGAATGTGTCAGTTGTGGTCTGATTGTGTGCCATGCATGTCATCATTCAGAAATTGTGTGGTCTGTATAATGCCTTTGTGCCACCTCACCTGTATGTGTGTGTGTGTGTGTGTGTGTGTGTGTGTGTGTGTGTGTGTGTGTGTGTGTGTGTGTGTGTGTGTAAGCAAACATTATAGTGCAGGTATTAATTTACATATGTTTTCTTCTCCTCACAGGTGAACATGGGGGATGGGGTCTCACCCTTCACAATCTGATGTCAGTGTCTTAGCGGAGTCTGATGATGATGGTGGTCATAGTGAAGCGCAGCTGGGGTTGTTTGGGGCTGAATCTGTGCCATTGGTTGATATCCCACTTTCACCCACAATGTCCCTGTACACAGTCAATATGTCCACACATACCCTGTCCCCAGCAGCCACAGATAATGGACAGTTGGATGGTGGTAACATGGAACAGGGTAGTATGGTGACCATGGCAAGTGTGAGTGTAGACACTAGCCATAGGCAGAGATCAAGTGAGGTCTCACACAGGCAGATGGACAGGAGTGCTCCAAGGAGGGCTGCTGGATATCCAGCCCCTGTCAGAGGTGTCACAGCAGGTGTCACCTGATGCATGTTTCAGTCTTTCATGGAGGCACAGGCACATTCTGAATACTACACCAGACAGATACTCAGGGTCATGAATGTAGCACTTCCTGCCATGCGTGACGACCTCCATGGTATTGGTAATGCCGTATGTCATTTTGCTGATGTCATGGATAGACAGTGGGGTGTGACATTGTCATTGCTCAACTGTGCAATGTCTGTGCTTGAGCATGGGGTGGGAGTAGAGCATCGGCCATGTGGATGTAGTTCAGCAACAAGATCAGCTGAGAGCCCACATGGCCGTGCACATTCACACTCCCGTAGTGGCCGTACCACCAGCACTACTGAAGGGATGTTGCTATCCACACCACAATGGAACAGGCCATGGGCACGTTGTCCTGGCCAGTCCTGTCAGGGGCACAGACCCAGCAGACAGCAGTCACCATCAGGGAGTAGTACTGCATCTGGCCTTGGGCCTGGTGGTGCCAGTGAAACTCCTGGCAGAACCAGTTCCCGTGTCCATGGCCAGAGATGGTGAACTGTACATCCTGCCATGTATGGTCCACAGCTGTCCAACATACCCCTGTGTAGGGCAACCACATGGCTTGAATGTGTGCATACAAACACCCACACATCTCTATCAGAGGCAAGTCACTACCAGAAACACACAGCTCCTCTGCATGGCCCAGTTAAATACCATCCCTCCAGGCACACACACACACACACACGCACACACACACACACACACACACACACACATACACACATGATGTCAACTGTATGGCCTAGCCTAGGCCTCTGGCAAACCCACACTACACCCTGTGCATGTGACGATACCTGTGCCACATCCCTGCTATCCATACCATCGATGCAGGCACATGCTAATATGGGACTAATGCACAGGGTGAATATAGTGCAGTGTAATAATGTAATGCTGTCTAAGTTTCTGTCTGGTGGCAATTGTCATGGGTACACATCAATGTGTATGTACCTTTTTAGCCATGATGCATTATTGCTGTTAGTACTGCTGACTGACTGTAGTCTCACATACTTATTATGTTTGTGTTCCAGGTGTCTGTGTGTCTGCATTCTGTGGTTCTGTTGACATTATGAAAGATGAGTATGGTGGAGTGGAAACACAGTGACCATTTCAAAGCCAAGGTACTGCTGTATATGTACATGTTTACCAGGTGTGTATGCATGCAACAGTGTGTGAGGGATAATGGGAGCAGACAGTCTGACCTTTCATACATTCCCCTTGACACAGCCAGCTAGCCTTCATACATGTCACCTGGGTGTTTTGTAGTACCACAGGCTTATACATACAGAGGATGTTACTTGAGTACTGGCACTAGGTCCCTCACAAGCCTAGCCATTACTTTAAGCCCAACAGATTCACCTATCAGCACCTGTTGCCCCTGCCATTTCTTTCCCATCCACTCAACCTTGATGGAGTTGATGAGGGTATGCATGGTACTGTGTTTGAAAGGTTTGGGGAGTGTATTCCTGACACAGGTCAGCCTGTGTTAGCCAAACCTGACAATAACCAGCATGTGTGTCTGCTATCTCATATGTGAGTCTGGCCTCTCATGCTGGTAGTAAATATATGGTCATAGTCTTGTACATGGGGCAGCTGTTGAAGGGCTGAGTACAACACTGGCATCTTGGCATGCCACAGACACCTGTGGACAACATGACCACTAACCAGTGAGCGAGTACAGATTAGAGGCTGTCTGCGTGAAACAGGTGTTGCGGGCCATGGCTGACCTTTGCAGGTGTTAACATAGCCTTTACAGATGCTGCAGATGTCTGCATAGCTGCATAGCAGACCAGCCATGCTGCTAATGTATTGTTGTACTGAGTGTGGACTATTCAGTGGTAATGTCCACCTTTTGGATGGATGAGGTCCCTTCACCTATGTGGTAAACCACATACAAGCAATTTCTGACAACTGCCAATACTTGTTGCCTGAATTCAGCTATGTTGTCATACAGGTTATCCAGGTCTGTCACTACACTCTGTGTGTTTACGGGGCTGGTGCTGATGTGGGAAATACTGCGGACATGTCCTTGCCATATGGCATGCTGACATTGTTGTCTGCATTCAGCTGGAGCCTAGGACCTTGACAGCATTCCATAC
Organism: Protopterus annectens; assembly: GCF_019279795.1. NCBI lineage: Eukaryota > Metazoa > Chordata > Ceratodontiformes > Protopteridae > Protopterus > Protopterus annectens. Next base: position 199,278,246 of record NC_056744.1, read on the forward strand.
ACACTGAATGGCCCAATGCAGTGTGTTAGCAGTATGTGGCTCAAAAAATACTTACACTTCACACAGCCTTAGGCTGTACCTACATATGAGGGTAGTGCAAATTAGTATTCATGCCTATATATATGTGTATTATTGGGGGAACCAGGTAGTCACAGGCCTTCACATGTCTACATATTGAACACACATAGGCAACACACAATGTGTGTGTGACATTTTCAAATGTGGAGTGTGGGACACAACTTATAGTAATGTGACAGTTGGCAGGACATAGCATGCCTACAGCAAGTGCAACACATAAGACTTCCTCTGGTTTGCTAGTATGACACCTTCTTTGTGTGACATTACCTTAGCTTATAGTATTTCTCATATCATTAAGGTGCTTCTGATATGCAATAACTGCACTATTCAATCAGTACAGAACTGTATGATGTGTCCTACAGTCTTGGGGACTCTTTTCACTGTTTCAGTTGTTTCACAGGTTACATCTTGCCAATCATGGACTGCAACCTGCAGGGTGGTACAGGCATACCTCTCAACTGTACATATTTCCACAGAATGTCCAGATTCTTGCCTCATATTTTTGCTCCATTTTCTCATACACTTGTGTTTTTCTGGTAAATCGTTGCCAAATCATTGAGGGTTGATGTAAAAAAGTAATGACAGACATTTGAGTTGCAGACTTCATACCCTTCAGAATATCAATGCTAATGCAAAACCTGTTATTCTATCACCTTTATAATTTTGTAGGAGCAATATTTAAAAAAGGTCCCTATTATGTGGCTATTGTCACACCATTATTTATGGCTTTGTAAACATTTCTTGTTCTAAGAGCTTGGGAGGTATAGGTACAGATGGTGGCCATACCTCGTATCTCTGCATATGTCTGCAGATTGTCCTGATGTTTGACACATAATTTCTTTCCATCTGTCATGAACTTGTGGTTTTCTGGCCAACGTTTTGGAAAATCATGACAGACTGACATTGCAGATTAATGCCGTATATTGTCATGTAACAACACATACCCTTTGGAAAGTGCATTCAAATGCATGACCTGTTCTGCTATCTATTTTCTATGTGTGTCACAGCAATATGTGAAGGGTGTGCTCAATGTCTGATGTTTGCCCCAGCTTGCCATATGGCTTTAACCAGATATCTTTCTGTGAGTGGTTGAGAGGTATGCTGGTGGCTGTAACACAGGTAGACTGATGCAAAGGAGATGTATGTACACACACACACACACACACACACACACACACACACACACACACACACACACACACACACACACACACACACACGCGCGCACACACACACACACACATTCATGACCTGCCTTTGCTGATAGCCAAACCTCTACTTGCCCAGTTTTACAAACTATAGTGCTAGATACATAACACAAACACCACAGATGTAATGTAGTAGTGTCTGCCACTACTATTCAAGTGGGTGACAATTGCAGGGGCTGTTAGGATTGCCAATGATGGGTTCAGAGGCCCTTAACATGGTAGAGTCATTTGAAACACACACACACTGCTGCATGGGGACATGCATTAAAACACACAGAGTTGACACTTCTCATATCAGATGACCTACCTATCTATGTATGTACAATACCCAGTGATATGACTATTGCATGCACCACAGTGCCTTTGTACTAGAAAATGTGTAACTGTGCTTATAAGGTGGATGACATCTGTAGGGGCTGCAACTGGGTTGGCAATGGGGGAGTTAACAGTGTGGAAAAGGCACACAAAATGGTATAACCATTGCATGCACACAGCAAAGACAGCCACAGGGGACATGCATACAGAAACACATACACAGTTGCCAATAGACAGATTAGTAACCCTACGTATCCACTTGTATGTACTATACTGCTATGTATACATTTTATTTATTTATTTTATTTTATTTTACATTTGTTGACCGGGCTAGTCTAGCTGGATATATGTCCATTTTCAGTAGAGGCCCGGGGAGATAAGCTCCAAACTTCAATAACAGTATATATCTACAGAAGTAAATACATGAGATCAACTACATTAATAATAACTAAGGCAGTATAGCTAAAAGTGGTTACAGGTATATAGAGTATATAACACAAGATATTGACTAAACATAATACAATTTATCATGAAGCTGTGTTTTAACTGTTCAGAAAGAGAGATAGTAAAGCAAATAATTTAATTCTAGATATAAGGAGGAGAGAAAAGGAAAGTAAGATTGGAACAGAAGATGAGTAAGAAAGTTCTAATCAAGAAGATTGGAACTTTTATGAGAGTATACTAATAGGAAGGTTAGGTAGTGGAGGTAGAATGGTAGTAGAGTTCTGATGAGAATGTTACTGAGCTGAGATAGTGAGGTAGAAACAGGTAGCTAGAGCATATAAGGTGGGGTTGAAACAAGTAGTGAGAGTGTGTAGGTTAGTCAGGTTTAGTACAGGGGCACATCCAATGAGTTTTAAGGAAGAGCTTAAGTTTATTTTTGAACAAGGAAATAGAGGGAAGTGTTGAAAGTTCAGTGGGGAGTAAGTTCCAGATTTTCCCAACAGTGTTAGTGAAGAGAGAGTCTCCAGCTCTATTGTTTGATTTGACAATATTTATGAGGAGTTTTTGAGAAGATCTTAGGGATCTCAGGTTATTGTAGGGATGAATAAGGTTAGATAGTATGGGTGTCTTAGCAGGTTGATAAAGAATGTTATGGGCAATGGTCAGTTGATTAAATTTCAGCTGTTGCTGTAATTCAAGCCACCTTAGGTATTTTAGATTAATACAGTGGTGTGTTTTAAAAGGGTTACCAGTGGCAAATCTGGCTATGTTGTTGTAGGTGTATTCTAGTTTCTTAAGGTTATTTTTTGACAGGTTAGTGAAAATGGGAGAGGCATAGAGTAGGGTAGAGATTAGATGTGTGCGGGCGATAGTTATTCTAGTTGCAGGGGTGAGGAAGGGTTTGATCCTATATAGAGAGCCTATTTTTCTGTTAGTTGTTTTCAAGATATTATTAATATGAGTGTCAAAGTTAAGGTTGTTGTCTATGGTGATACCTAGCAGTTTGGTAGTAAGATCCTGGGATATAATGGTGCTATTATTGGAGGTTATAGTGAAGTCAATTGGTGGGGATTTATTGGTAGGTGTAAAAAGTAGAAGTTTAGTTTTTTTGGGATTTAGTAAGAGACAGCGTTTTGTAAACCATAGTTCTACTGAGCTAAATAAGTTCTGTGTAAGGAGGTGAAGTTCAGATTCAGATTTGGCTGAGCATATAAGTGTAGAATCATCTGCATATTGTATGCATGTAGCTTGGGGAACTGCTTCGTGAAGGTCATTGATGAATAAGGAAAACAGGAGTGGGCCTAATATGGACCCTTGAGGGACACCAATATTAACGGGTAGTTGGGTCGAAAGAGTGGTATTCCAGAGCACAGCTTGATGTCTGTTATTTAAGTAGGATAGGAACCATTTTATAGCTAGTGCATCAAGTGACATAGATTTCAGAATGTTTATGAGTATATTGTGATTTACCATGTCAAAAGCTTTGGACAGGTCAATGAAAAGCGCAGAGGAGAGCATGTTAAGGTTGCGGTTTTTGTTGATGGTGTCCATGAAGGAGAGGAGGGCGGTAGTAGTGCTGTGGGAAGGCCTGAAGCCATGTTGGGAGTTGGAGAGCAGGTTTTTATGGAGAAGATGGTCTAATAATTGCCTGTGGATGCATTTTTCCATAACCTTAGATAAAGGGGAGAGTAGGGCTATGGGACGATAGTTGGAAAGGTCAGTGGAGTCTCCCCCTTTGTGAAGGGGAATAATATGTGAGACTTTCCAAAGAATGGGGACGTATCCTTCAGTAATGCTTCTATTGATGAGAATGGAGATGGGGTAGGCAATAGATTTGACTGCTAGCTGTAAGTATTCTGCAGGTAGTTGGTCTGCAGAGGGAGTGCAAGGTTTGAGTTTCTGTAGAAGGGTGAGAATAAAAGCTGTAGGGACAGGTTGGAAGTGAAATGGAGGAGGTGGGTTGGATTCAGTCTTAGATGTGTTTGAATTTTGTGGTGAGAGTTGACTGGCTAGAGTTTGAATAGTTTCGGTGAAAAAGGTATTAAAGGTATTGGCAGTTTGTTTGGTATTGTTGTGGTCGGAGCCGTGTGGATTTGGTGTAATAGATTGACCGGGGTGTAATAGTTCATTAATGCTTGCCCAGAATTTTTGTGGTTTATTGTGGTGGGATTGCTGCGAATGTAGGTAGTAGTTTTGTTTATCAGTCATTATGGCTTTTTTTGTTTCATTTCTTAATTGTCTAAAGTTTTGGAGGTCAGTGGGGTTCTTAGTTAAGCGTGATCTGTGCCAGTATTTGTTCCTGAGGTTGAGTTGTTGCTTAGTTTTCTTAGAAAGCCATGGAGCAGGTTTGGTTCTTATCCTAATAGAGCGGGTAGGAGCGTGTTGGTTAAGGATGGCTAGAAAGTTAGCATTAAAGTAGTCGACAGCTTCATCAAGGGAAAGTTGTTTTAATGGGGACCAATTACAAGCCTTAAGTTCAGTTAAGAATAAATCGAGATTGAAGTTTTTCTTGGTTCTAATTGTTCTGAATATGGGTTTGGAATGTGGGTTGGTTTTAAGCCTAATGGCATAGGTTGGAAAGTGGTCACTTATATTATCTGGGATGGTTCCAGAATTGTAGGTCTGGGGTTGGTTATTGATTAATATCCAGTCTAAGGTACTTTCTTTCTTATTGGTTTTGTTAATTCTAGTGGGTGAGGTGATTATTTGTGTAAACCCATAGAGATTAATATGGGTAGTGGGGTGGTTATTGTTGCAATATTTCCAATCAATGTTGAAATCACCAAGAATGATGGTTTCTTGAGGGAGGTTTTGAGATAACCAACAGAGTATGTTTTCAATGGTAGTAATGTTATTGCCTGGAGGAACATAGATGCAGATAATATAGATAGATTTAACAGAGTTTAGCTGAAGTTTGGTAATAAGTATTTCAGCGTTAGAGACATGGGGAGGATTTTGGTGGAAGGTTGTAATTGAAAATTAGATTTAAATAAAACTGCTACTCCACCACCTTTTTTGGTTACACGGTCGAGACGTAAGATATTGTATCCAGGTGGGGTAACTACATTGTCTGAAGTTGTGGGTTTTAACCAAGTTTCTGTTAGACACAGAATATCGAAGGAGTAGAGTTCCAGGAGAGCTTGGAGTTGAGTAATTTTGTTATTGATACTACGTGTGTTGAGGTGAGCTATTAGTAGTGAGTTGGGTGTTTTTTTTAGTATCTGGATGGTAGAGGAGTTAGTGGTAATGGGTTGAGTGGTGTTGGAGGTGTTTGGTCCAGGATTTGGGTGAATGTCTCCATCCTTTAGGGGGAGGAGTAGTGTTAGATATGTAGTCTGAGTATATTTACTGAGAAGGAAAGGATGTCTTCTTGTATTTGGGAGGTAATATCTAATGTGGTTTGTCCTATGGTATTTGGGTGGTAGATAGCTGGGAGTGAAAGTTATATTGAAATGTTCAGCATGAGAGGGTAGAGAAGAAGTGGTTAATTGTTTGGTGGGGTATAGGAAGTATGACTGTGTTAGATGCTCATAGGAGGTTAGCAGGTATGCTAGAGTTAGAGTAGGGAGAAGTGTGAGTATGAGTAAACTTTGTAAGAGGAGTATGTTAGAAGGTTTAGTTATTGCCATTGTAATAATAGAGTATTACTAAACAGTAGATGACAAGTAGTTATATGGAAAAAGGTTTAGTGGTGGAAGGGATAGGAAGAGGTGAGGAAAAAGTGTGGGAGAAATAGAGGAGAGTGGGTAATTGGGATGAGTTAGTTATTGGTGGAAAGTTGAGGGGGTGTGGTCTGATAGGTATGAGAGTAGGACCCCAGGGGGTGGGTGGGATATGGGGGTAGGGAGGGGAGCAGAGTGAGCCCGCAGGGCGAACGGAGCGGGTTGAAACAACTGCAGGAGAAACAGGAGAAGAAACAATCAGAAATACAGGTAACTTTAGGTAAGTGAGGAAGGTGTGAGTAGGAGAAGTTTAGTATGATACAGAAGCCAAAGGAATGAAAGGTAGAGGAGGGAAGAATAGTGTTCCAGCACAAAGGTGAAGTAGGAAGGTGAGCAGGTCAAGAAAAGTACAGTATGGAACAGATTGTAGGGGAGGGATGGCAGAGAGAGGCAGTGTAAGAGGATGGAATGAGGATAGAAAGTAGGAAGAAATATATTGCATATACAGAGGTAGGACAGAGTAGAGGGGTAGTGAAAGGAATTGTATAAGGGTGCCACCTAGTGGGCAGATCTAGTAACAGTAGGAAAGTGAGTGGGAGAGCTGTTTAGAGAAAAAAAATGGAAGGTGAGATGCTAAGTAAGAGTAAGTTAGTGTATTTAAGGAGTGTTGGCTGTAGGGCAGCTGGAAGGGTAAGGTTAAGGCTGCTGTATACTCAAGCTAGTAGCAAACTATAGGGCCCTGATAAAAATAGTACACAGGGGTCTATTATGCAAATGTGATCAAGTCCATAACATACTTTCTTCCTTCCTTGAAGGTGGGTGCAGTGGGAATGAGTCAAATAGATGAGGCCACTGGAGATTGTAAGGGTTCTTGTATCTCCTGGTAGGTTTTGGCTAGGGCAAGTTCAGGACAATGCAGAGCTGGGTACTTTGGGGAGAAAAGGAGATAAATGAAGAGGAGAGAGCAGAGTTAGCACAGGTATCAAGGCAGTAAAGCTAGCAATAGTTGAGATAAAAGCATGCACATTCAGACATATTTACTAGCAAAATTATAAGCAATCCTTTAGGCATTCTAGGCATGATTACAATAAAGTATGAGATTCCTAAGAGGCAATTAAAACAAAACTATAACTATCTACTGGGATAAACATACAAGCTAGGTACAAAAGGATTACAAATTGTGAAAATGGTAGTCTTTAAAGCAGTTCAAGCATTGATTGTAAATTAAAAGCTGTAAGCAAACATCCAAGGTAGCATAGGTAATTATTTCTTTAAAATATACATAGTTGTTAGCTAAGAATCTGATAATGAAGCACTAGAAATCAGTAGGCCTAAGGTTAGGGGGCAAGCCCTATTCAAACCTTAATGTGGAGGCTAGTGGGGAGTCACTATTATTAAGAAGTAGAACATTGAGTAGGACCACAGGTAAAGGAAGGAAAATGGGCTATGCACAGATATAGCAAGATCACAATGGTGGTTTCAGTACAGCGGTCCTTTAAGATATTATATCGTGAAAAAAGTATTCACAATACATGTAAGCTGGGTTTACATAGCTTGGTATGAGCAGGTATGAAGGGATTCCTGTGAGTTCCGAATACGCACGCAGGTGTGGCGTAATTAAACAAGCCGTTAAGATTACAAAGGCTTAAGGAACTATAGTTACATAAATAGATTTGTTACTTTCAGCGCTTTATGCTGCAGTATCTTAGAACACTTAATTCAATTTAGAAAAGTTCAATAGAAACGGCAATTGATTGCAGGGAACGAGAGTTCGTTTACAACGAACTAGACGTTTGAAATCATCTGAACGCTCAGATATAGCTTCCACGTGGGGGGGGGGTGCATTAAAAATAGCCAAGAAAGGTTACAAAAGGCTTTTAGTGATATAGTTTGTGGATATCCACAGAATGGGCGGAAAAGCTCCTCGTGGCGCTGTATCAGTAGCCCAGAAGGCTGTAAACACACTGTAGGTGATACCTACTCTTATATTCTTAGAATTAAGTTTCCCTTACTTGTTACAGGAGGGAGCCAGTAACTAAATACAAGGAGAGCTGAGTATCACCTCCGTAGTTGTAAACCGCTCTCAGGCACAAACACCGGTAGGTGAGCGGACAACAAAGTTCCATGCAGCTTCAGCGTAAGGCTAGTGAACCAGGTGTTAAGTTTCCCTTACTTGTTACAGGAGGGAACCAATAACTAAATACAAGGAGAGCTGAGTATCACCTCCGTAGTTGTAAACCACTATCAGGCACATGCACCGGTAGGTGAGCGGACAACAAAGTTCCGAGCAGCTTCAGCGCAAGGCTAGTGAACCAGGTGTTATACTCAGGATTAGCGGAATACAGGGATAGGAGGTAGCTGCTACTAAAGGAAAAATGGGGATGGGTCACAACATAATTACCTTAGCGACGTATAAGAAAAAAACAGTATTATACGATAAAGTAAGTTACAGCAAAGGCTGGGCAAGTGGAAAGGCTGGGCAAGTGGAAAGCCTGTTAGTCCCTATGTACTGTATAACATTACCTCAATTATTTAAGCAGGAGCAGTAGGCTAGTTAATTCAAAGTTTTGCAGAGCGAGAGAAGTACTCTTCAATCAACACACAGATCTGTATCAGAGTAACAATTACATTCTACAAGCATGCCGTTCACAACAAAAAACACTGCAGCAGTTAAACAAATAATTGTTCATCTTACAAACAACCAAGTATCCAGATACTGAGACCACTGACTCTACTTACCAGAGGCCAAGACACTGGGGCAAGAATAGACAGCAGCCAGAGACTTACAAGAGTGTAATTAGTAAAGGATGGCGCATCCCTGGACAGGGGTATAAGTAACCTCCCAGAGGACTACAGGCAGCAATGAAAAGAAGAGGGTGTGCGATACAAGGGAGGGGGGTGGAGCTACTGAATAAGCCACACCTGGAGTGGCTTTCCCAAAGCCTAAGGTAGTTAGTAGAGATAAGGCAGGAGATATAGGATAGTACTGGGAATACACAGTAGTAAACAGGTACTGATACAAAGAGAGATTGAGTATGTCAAGGACAACTGCAGGAGAAACAGGAGAAGAAACAATCAGAAATACAGGTAACTTTAGGTAAGTGAGGAAGGTGTGAGTAGGAGAAGTTTAGTATGATACAGAAGCCAAAGGAATGAAAGGTAGAGGAGGGAAGAATAGTGTTCCAGCACAAAGGTGAAGTAGGAAGGTGAGCAGGTCAAGAAAAGTACAGTATGGAACAGATTGTAGGGGAGGGATGGCAGAGAGAGGCAGTGTAAGAGGATGGAATGAGGATAGAAAGTAGGAAGAAATATATTGCATATACAGAGGTAGGACAGAGTAGAGGGGTAGTGAAAGGAATTGTATAAGGGTGCCACCTAGTGGGCAGATCTAGTAACAGTAGGAAAGTGAGTGGGAGAGCTGTTTAGAGAAAAAAAATGGAAGGTGAGATGCTAAGTAAGAGTAAGTTAGTGTATTTAAGAAGGAGTGTTGGCTGTAGGGCAGCTGGAAGGGTAAGGTTAAGGCTGCTGTATACTCAAGCTAGTAGCAAACTACAGGGCCCTGATAAAAATAGTACACAGGGGTCTATTATGCAAATGTGATTAAGTCCATAACATACTTTCTTCCTTCCTTGAAGGTGGGTGCAGTGGGAATGAGTCAAATAGATGAGGCCACTGGAGATTGTAAGGGTTCTTGTATCTCCTGGTAGGTTTTGGCTAGGGCAAGTTCAGGACAATGCAGAGCTGGGTATTTCTTCCTTCCTTGAAGGTGGGTGCAGTGGGAATGAGTCAAATAGATGAGGCCACTGGAGATTGTAAGGGTTCTTGTATCTCCTGGTAGGTTTTGGCTAGGGCAAGTTCAGGACAATGCAGAGCTGGGTATTTCTTCCTTCCTTGAAGGTGGGTGCAGTGGGAATGAGTCAAATAGATGAGGCCACTGGGGATTGTAAGGGTTCTTGTATCTCCTGGTAGGTTTTGGCTAGGGCAAGTTCAGGACAATGCAGAGGTGGGTATTTCTTCCTTCCTTGAAGGTGGGTGCAGTGGGAATGAGTCAAATAGATGAGGCCACTGGATATTGTAAGGGTTCTTGTATCTCCTGGTAGGTTTTGGCTAGGGCAAGTTCAGGACAATGCAGAGCTGGGTATTTCTTCCTTCCTTGAAGGTGGGTGCAGTGGGAATGAGTCAAATAGATGAGGCCACTGGAGATTGTAAGGGTTCTTGTATCTCCTGGTAGGTTTTGACTAGGGCAAGTTCAGGACAATGCAGAGCTGGGTACAGAGGCCAAGACGCTGGGGCAAGAAACATTACCTGCACCACAGAGATTACATGCCTGGGACATAACTTACTACCTCTTACAACAATAATCTTGGGAATGCCTTCATGGCAGGTGGGGGAAACCACCCAAAATAGTGACTGGTCTCATATAATACTCTTACAAACCTGGACAAATGATAGAGTAACAGACTTTTTATCAGCATGATGTTTCATACAGGTATGAAGTCTGGTGCTGGGATGTCTGCCACTACAGTAATTAACCCCACATTTGGCAATGATTTCTCATAAATGCCTATTGTTAGGGGACACAGACCACATATAGGTTGCAAACATCTGGATATTCCATATACATCTGTAAAGATGACTGGTATAGGCTGTATAGTTTAACATGGTGCATGTAAGGCAGATGCCTTTAACTGTCTCTTTAAAGTAATGCCATGGTGAGGGGATCAACAGGCCTTAAAATGGTATAAAAACACACACAGCAGTCACAGGGGATATGCTTCACATACAAACACACACAATACTATATTTGTTACTACTGAAATTAGAGCCCCTACTTATCTAATTATCTGTATTATAGTATTACACATTTATTCCACATGCCACAGACCTTATAGGGCTGACGAGTGTATACAGGTACGTCTAAGGTGAATGACATCAGTGGGCCTTGTAAAGTAGGGTAATGGGGAATGTACTGGGTGGACCATGCCTCAAAATGGTATAACCCACTCCTCCAGGGATATGTTTTTTGCTCAAACACATACACAGTATTACAGTTGTCAGTATTCAGTTTAGAACCCCTACCTATCTAGTTATTTGTACTACAGTGTTACACAGTTATCACACATACCACAAAGCTTATAGGGTTAAGTGCTGTCCAAAGGTACTTCTAAGGTGAATGACATCAGCAGTCCTTGTAAAGTAGGGCAATGGAAAGTGTACTGGGTGGGAAAGGCCTCAAAATACTTTAATCTACAAACACATATACATACACACACACATGCACATTTGCTGGAACTGAGATTAAAACCACCTACTTATCTAGCTATTCATATTATACTGCTATGTAGCTATCACACACACCATGGAGCTTATAGGGCTGATGGCTGTCCAAAGGTACTTCTAAGGTGAATGACATCAGTGGCCTTGTAAAGTAGGGCAATGGGAAGTGTACTGGGTGGAACACACCTCAAAATGGTATAACACCCCCCCCCCCAGTATTTAGAATCCATACCTATCTAGTTTTTTATACTACAGTGTTACACAGTTATTGCATGCACCACGGAGCTTATACAGTTTATGTCCAAAGATACTTCTAAAATGAATTACATTACCACCCTTGTACTGGGTGGGAATGGCCTAAAAATCTTTAACCTACAAACACACACTTACATTTGCCAGGACTGAGATTAGAACACATACCTATCTAGTTATGTGCATTACAGTGTTACGCAGTTATCACATGTGCCACAGAGCTTATAGGGCTAACAAGTGTCCAAAGATGCTTCTAAGGTGAATGACATCAGCAGATCTTGTACAGTAGGGCAATGGGATGTGTACTGAGTAGGAAAGGGCTCATAATACTTTAACCTGCAAACACCACACACACAAAGGTGGGTGATGTGATATTACAACCCCTACCTCAGTACTATTATACAATAGAGCTCACCTTCATGCTGGCACATGCGACTGATTACAACTGGTATGCAACCGTCCACAACAGGACATCACTCTATGCCTTTCAGGGTATCCCTGTCTATGAATCACTCTCTGTGTGTGTCTCCTTGTATGTCTCTCTCTCTCTCTCTCTCTCTATCACTGTCTGTCTCTCTCTTCCCCATGTCTATATTTGTGTATGCTTGAAATATTATTATAATTTGCCCATATATATGTCTGTGTATCACACACAACAGATGCAGATATATCACATATGGGCCACCTATAACTAGCTGAGGGTAATCCTGACTGATGGTTGTGGGTAGAGACAGTTAAGGTGTACATAACTGTCTATATGCAAAGACATATATGCAGAATACAGTTATATACTCCGATGTGGGTATAGACATGGACTGTAATGTGGGTATAGACATAGGCTGTAATTCTCTAAGTGTAGGAGCATGCCCAGTATGACCTTCTATAGTAAGAGTAGGACTCCATTCCAGAGATAGTTGTACTCTGGTGCAGGGTTTTGTGTGCTACAGCTATACCTCTCAACCTGTTAGTGCAAGAAATCTGGAGATAGACCAAAATTATGAGCCAAACTATAGACATTCTCACCCAATCCAGCCAGTTGAGAGGTGTGGCTACAGACGATTGGCTGATGAAGCTGTGTAAACAGTCCAGCACCTCTGTGATATACTAGCTGGGGATCTACTGCTTGTGTGGTATTCTTCTTAATTGAAAAGTCATATCCTGGTGTGGGTGCACAGTGCATTCTACTGAGCAGAGATGTCCATTATATGTGTGGTATATCCCACATAGCACTGTGATTTCCAGGTATGTCAGTGGCAGAGCAATATAGAGTAATGTGGTGAACCACTGACAGACATTTGTTTATAGGTTGATAGGTTGATATGAGGTTACTAGGCTATGGGGTCTGAAGCCCTTATAACCCTCGCAGATGAGAGTGTAGACCATGTTAAGACATGTCAGCACTGAGAGCCCCTGTCCGGCAGGGACACAGGTGGAATCACAGGACTGTATTTTCTGTTTCCCATGCACTTATACATGGAGTACTTCACAAGGGGTATTGAGGCACTTGGCTTGATGTGGACAGGGAGTGTATTCCACAGCTGGGGGAGTCTGTGGGACACATATTTGTCACACCAACAAGCCCTACTGATATCACAGACCAGGTTGATGCTGCACTTACAGGTTTATCAAAGTGACTTCCAGACGTGCAACAGTCCCATCAAGGCAGGGTCTGGATTGCTTTGTATGCCAGACAGAGGTCACCTCTGAGGAGTCTGTATGGAACCGAGTAGAGGGATAGTGCTGTTAGCCTATCTGTGTAGGGTAAATGTTTGGGGTCCTGGATTCTCCTGGTGAGGAACCTCTATGGTCTCTCCAGCTGCTGCATGTGCTTTGTGAGGTGCATGCCAAAGGGGGCATTGTACAAAATAATTGGCCTTGTAAGCTTAGAATACATAGATCTTATTACCTCTTTGTCCCAGGATGAGATACCCTTATTTTTGAGTTGACCCATCTATGAAGCTTTCTGTACAATGGAAGCAACATGGTGCTCAAATTTCAGGTTGCTATTAACCTGGGTGGCCAAATGCCTCACTACTGATGGAGTATGTAGGACATTGCTGTTAATGTGATAATACAGTGAATATGAAAATTTTACACACCCCTGTTAAAATGCCATGTTTTTGTGATATAAAAAAATGAGACCACAATAAATAATTTCAAAACTTTTCGCACCTCTAATGTAACCTATAAACGGTACAATTCAATTGAAAAACAAACAAATTTGTTAGGGGGAATAATATAAAAAATTAAAAACATACAATAAGCTGGTTGCAAAAGTGTGCCCACCCTTAAACTAATACTTTGTTGAAGCACCTTTTGATTTAATTACAACGTTCAGTCTTCTTGGGTAGGAGTCAGTCAGCATGGCACATCTTGACTTTTCAATATTTGCCCACTCTTACTTGCAAAAGCACTCCAAATCTTTCAGATTGTGAGGGCATCTCTTGTGCGCAGCCCTCTTCAGGTCACCCCACAGATTTTCTATTAGATTAGGTCTGGGCTCTGGCTGAACCATTCCAAAACTTTAATTTTCTTCTGGTGAGGCCATTCTTTTGTTGATTTGGATGTAGGCTTGTGGTCATTGTCGTGTTGAAAGGTGAAATTCCTCCTCATCTTCAGCTTTCTAGCAGACACCTGAAGGTTTTGGGCCAAAAGTGACTGGTATTTTAAACTGTTCATAATTCCTTCCACCTTGACTAAAGCCCTAGTTCCAGCTGAAGAAAACCAACCTCAAAGCATGATACTGCCATCATCATGCTTCACTGTGGGGATGGTGTTCTTTTGGTGATGCGAAGTGTTATTTTGCGCCAAATGTACCTTTCAGAATTGTGGCCAAAAAGGTCAACCTTGGCCTCATCAGACCATAACACATTTTCCCACATGCTTTTGGGAGATGATGTATTGTTTTGAAAATTTTAGCCAGGCCTGGATGTTTTTCAGTGTAAGAAAAGGCTTCTGTCTTGCAACCATACCGCATAGCCCAAACATATGGAGAATATGGGAGATTGTTGTCAAATGTAGTACACAACCAGTACTTGCCAGAAATTCCTGCAGCTCCCTCAGTGTTTCTGTAAGCCTCTTGGCAACCTACCTAACCAGTTTTTGTCTTGTCTTTTCATCAGTTTTGGAGGGACATCCAGTTCTTTGTAATGTCACTGTTGTCCCATATTTTCTCCACTTTTTGATGACTATCTTCACTTTGTTCCATGGTATATCCAATGCTGTAGACATTTTTTTTTACCCTTCTTCTGACTGATACCTTTCAACAATGAGATCCCTTTGATGCTTTGTAAGCTCTCTGCAAACCATGGCTTTTGCTGTAGCTGGCAACTGAGTAAATGTCAGGAAAATCCTACTAGGACAGCTGAACATTATTTGGGATTAATCAGATTCTCTTTAATTGATGGCAGGTGTGTACCCAAGAAGACTGAAGGTGCTTCAACAAAGTATTAGTTTAAGGGTGTGCACACTTATGCAACCAGCTTATTGTACATTTTTTATTTTTTTTTATATTTTTCTTCTAACATATTTGTTTCTTTTTCAATTGAATTGTACAGGTTATAGGGCACATTAAAGGTGGGAAAAGTTTTGAAATGATTTATTGTGGTCTCATTTTTTATATCACAAAAACCTGGCATTTTAATAGGGGTGTATAAACTTTTTATATCCACTCTATGTAGGGACATCAATCTCCCTGAAGGGGATTATGATGCATCTCCAGTCATTCAGCTTGAGGCCATTTTTCTGGCAGCATTCATTTGTTTTGAAGTGTATCCCGTATACCAGAGTCCCCCAGACCGATCCCTGGGGTATGTCACTCATTACGGGTGTACTGCCTGAGTTGGCCACCCATATTATGATTATGTGGGTTCTATCAATGAACCAGTTTGCTACCCATCTGGTAATATATGGATTTCTGCCTAGTTGACAGAGTTCATGTACTATGGCCAAGTGGGGAATAGTGTGTAAGGCTTTGGCCGAGTCAAGGTGGCCAGCATGCACCATCTTCCCCTCATCCATGCCTTTGTTAGCTGTCTCTGGTAAGTCATCCAGAGTACACTGATATGCCTCCACTTGAGAAAGGCAAACTCTGTGGAGTCAAGTATTTGGAGTTTGCTAATGTCCCTGTTAATGAGGTTCATGATAATCCATTGCATGGCCTTGTATATCAGGTGAGTTAGGCTGGTGGGTCTTTAATTTCCTGGATTGGTGAACACTCCACCTTGGTGTAAAGGGATGACAGTGGCTGTCCACCACTCGGCTGTGACAAAGGCAGTACTCATGCTTTGGTTGTGCAGGGTGCATAATGATGCTGCCATTTAATGCCTGGGTTCATGTAGTTTGCAGCCTGTGATGTATTCAGGTCCCATGGAGGCTGTCTTCTTGGCTTTGAGAGGCCAGTGTTGGCCTGTTCACTAGTGATAAGGGTTGGGTGGCCAGGTACTAGGGATGTCCTGCTTTCCTGATGGGGGGCAGAGGGGAGACTTTTCCGTTGAATCTAATGGCCAGGAGATTGGCTATATCTCCAGCATTTGTGTATGTGGTGTCCTTGACCACCAGCTCTGCACAGATCTGGGAGCTTCCTGGAATGCAGACATATGTGAGAAAGGCCTTATGATTGTCTTTCTTAGATGTGGGCAATTTGGACTCGGATTTGCCATTAGAGGATTTCACTGGTGCTCTTATTTGTTTGTTCAGGCTTAGGGGTGATTACTTCCAATTGTGCACCTGCTCCTTCTCGGTCCTGGACAGTAATGTTATCATAGGTTCATAGGTTCATAGGTTGGTACTAGGCTATCAGCCCTAGGGCCTATACAAGCCTAGCCATAACAATTCCCTGGCTATTTCTTCCCACACTATTTACTTCCCTGGATCCCTGTCTAGCAGGGCGACTGACGTGATCCCCGGGGTGAATTTCCTTTCTCCCATCCAACCGTCAAGTTTCCTTTTGAAGAGGGCCAAAGAGGCACTCTGCTTGATCTGTAAGGAAAGTCTATTCCAGAGTCTGGGGAGTTTCTGGGTCAGGAACCTATCCCTCCAGCATGTTTTGTTTATTGTGATGACAAGGTTTAGATCCCTGGAGTGTGTGGCTCTGAGGGATTGGGATTTCTTTAAGTGTAGCATGTCCAACAGCTTTGGGTTTGACATGGCCTTGTAAGTTAAGCAGAGATCACCTCTGAGTAGACGATATGTGACAGAGTATAGCTGGAGTTTTTTAAGGTGGTCAGCATAGGGCATCTGCTTTAGGCCTGTGATTCTTTTAGTGAGGTATTTCTGCGGCCTTTCCAGTTGTTGCAGATGTCTTGAGAGGTACATACCAAACGGGGCGTTGTATTCTATAATGGGTCTAATGAGGGATGAGTACAGTGGGACAATGACCTACTTTTTTCTGGATGAAAAGCCCTTAGTGATGAGGTGTGCCACATAGAAGGATTTCCTGACTGTTGTGGCGATGTGGTTATCGAAGGTGAAACCACTGTCCACCTGTATCCCTAAGTCTCTTATCACACTTTCGGTGTTTAGTGTACTGCCACCTATATGGTAATTCATGGATACATGTTTTTTCCCAAAGGGGATAACTATACATTTCTTGGCATTGAGCTTGAGCCCATGGCTCTGGCACCAAGCATCTGTTTCTGTAAGGCCCTTTTGTAGAGTATCCACATAATTTGGGGATTCAATAATGGCTCCCAGTTTGCAGTCATCTGTGAACTTTGTTAGCCAGAGTCCCTTAGTGTTGGCCTGTACTTCAGAGAAGAAAATGCCAAACACCTTTTGTTATGTAGTTCCTTTATTGCAGATGTTTGCAGACAGGTTTACTCTCCCTTGCTTTCAGTGATGTTGTCCTGTCGGGTATTCCTGATTCCATGCATCTCTCTCTCTCTCTCTATATATATATATATATATATATATATATATATGCTGGTATAGTACTTTTGTGTACATTTGAATGTTGGTGCCTGTTCCTCCAGTGGGATAGGGGGCTGCTCAGCTGTTTATACCATCCCTCTGGTGGTTGTGAACAGCTTGGGAGACATTTTCATTTTACCATGGCTAGAGGGGGGTCAGGAAAGATGGGGATATCAAACGTGACTGCTTTTTTGTCGGATCTTGCCAGGGAGGATGATACCATAGCAGTGCTGCAGTGGTTAATCATGTTGGTTACTACCAAGTCCGACATGCGCATCACATCTTGCAGGGGTATCAAGTAGCTATCCTAAGGATTTAGCATTGATAAGATGGGGGAATCTCTGTGCATTTCTGTTCTGGCATGATTGGTTTTCCAATAAATTGTTGGGTAATATAAGTCAGCCAGGATCAGGGTAATGGGTTGAATCTTGATAGATCTGTAGAGGGCCAGATATGTGGGGTAGGTATCCTGAGTCAGATATGTTGGCCTGTAGCTACCTATAATTTGCATAGGGATCTTGTCAATGGTTGACTGCACTTGGGGTGTCATGTGTGTGTCAGACTGTTGGACCAGCCTGGAGGTGTGTGTCTGTCTAAAATATATTTATACTCCACCTCCTTTGACTTTGCTGCCTACATTTTGGGGTCTGCTGTGTGATAGGTTAAGTAATCAGGTAAGGATGGGTTGCTCTTCACAGCTGTGGCCCAGGTTTCTGTGAGTGCACAAATATCACCATCTTCCAGGGTTACAAATGCTTGCAATGAGTGCATTCTCCTGATTAGACTCCTAGCGTTTAGCGGCATGGCCTTTAATTTGCATTTTGTTGAGTGTTTTATGTTGGTAGTATTGACCCCATGACTTTCCCTACAAAGGCACTATGGGGGAGGCAAGAGCCTTTGCCAGAGGCCTGAAGGCCAAGTGAGACAGATGCAGGCCATCTCTAGCAAAGCAGCGTGGTCTGTCGATCATATTTTCCCAGGATGCCAGGCAGTGGATCCCCCGGGATGACACCAGTAAGTAAGTCAATTGTTACTGACAATCATTTTCTGTTTGTATTGAGCCATCATTCCAGGTGATGGTAGAATGCTGCTTAAGGCTAGGGACATACTTGCATGAGACACATATTCAGCCAGCTGAATCATGTCTATCTTCCTATAGTCCAGGGTGGTACATCTGACGTCGTTCACACTGCCATGGACTAGACCAGAGTGATAACAGTACCTGTTGTGAAGTGACTTGAGTGAATGTGTGATATGGCAGATTCTTGCACCTGACTAAGAAGTAAGCATGACTTTCTCCTTATCCAGTCTGGTGAGAGGCACATCTGTGTGTCTCACGATGGAGTCTCCTATGAGTAATATGTTGGCTTTAAGGTAAGGCCTTAGTGGTTGCAAGACATGTGTGTGGACTATGCATGTTCTGTGGTGTGTTGGTTTGTGGAGTTCTCATGTGTTTTTGCCTCTGAGGTTTCCTTTGTTTGTGTTTTTGTTTTGTTGAGGACCTCCACTTATGTGGGTGTTTGTTGTGTAGTTGTGGGTGATGTTTACTGACTCCATACACTGCAGGGAACCTATGTTACTACACAATTTGTTCTGGTGTGCACATTCCCCATTTGTCTGGCCAGTGGTTCCCCTTCCCCTTATGTGTGTCTCTTTGTCCTTCTGTAGTCCAGTCACAGGCTTTGCCCACAGTGGCTGCTGTTATGTATTTGTATCTCTGGTGTGAGTGGGGTAGACACAGTAATATCACACACAGGGTTATCAACTTCACACCTCTGAGTGTACCTATTTAGCAGGTTGTCCATCATTGCACCACTACATCTGCTGTGGTCCTCAGACTATTTGTTTTGCTATGTTATTATGAGGCTACATGTTGGCCCTAGCTGTCCACCTGTAACAGACTGACATCTGGACAGGCCCATATATGACTGTCAGACACAGGCCCACACATGGTGGCTGGGTGTTAATAATGCTCTGCCAAACATAGACAGTTGGGAGACCGGTTTGGTATTTGCTTGCTTTTTGTTATGGGTATGACGTCTGCTTCTCCACTGTCTGCCATTGATGTTTTGACATGAACCTTTCCTGTTTTGCAAATAGTTTGGCAGGCAAATGCAATGTTAGTACAAGCAGAACAGAAATACAAGGCATACTTGTGTTTCTTCTGTGACAGCCTGTCATTCCAGGAATATGGACGGTGCCCCATGAATTGTTGTCAGTGCTGACACAGTAAAGTGGCAGCCATTTATAACCTGGCAGTATACTGACTTTCAGATACCTGCTGTCCTACTAGGTACCATACCTCTCAACCTCTTAGAGACAGAAATCTGGACAAAGCCATAAATAATTGGAGGACAAAGTCCCAAAAACAGGGACAGGTTTTAAGTATTATTGCCCTTACAAACTTAGATAGTTGATACAATAACAAGTTTTGCATTAGCATGCATTTTTCTAAAGGGTATGAAGTCTGAAACTAAAATCTGTCATTATTTTCTGAATTTAGTCTTTAATGATTTGCCATTGATTTGCCAGAAAACCACAATTTCATAAAGAACAGACCAAACATATGATGCAAAAATCTGTACAATTGAGATGTATGCCAGGCATTGTGTAGGTTACTCTGAGCTGTGTACTGTCCATATGTGTGGCGCCCTGTACCTGACTTGTCCAGCTTTCCTGAAGTAACTGATATTGGCTTCTAGACAGTGTGTACAACTCCTACCAAAGCTGATATGTAAAATAGTTGGCACAGAAAGTCTTGGAACATGGACCCTATCAACCACAGTACTGTACCTAGACTACTAAGCCACAACAGCCAAGAGTAAGTGCTGCCCACTTCCTGACAGTATTAACCATGCACATACATAGCTCATTGACCCCTGCATATTGTGGACATGCAACCAGTTATCAAGTTGATTGGGACAGCCCTGGGAATGTGTGCTCTACTCTATGAACATAAATTTTACTGCATTTCTATGGGAACATACTTGTGTTGAGGGGGGGGCATACCTGTCAACTATACACATTTTCCCAGACTGTGCAGATGTTGGCTTTACATTTTGACTCCATTTAGCATAGTGTTGTGCCTGTCTTGGAGAATACTGGCATATCACTACAGACCAAAGATTAGAATGTAATGGCAGACATTTGAATTTCAGACTTCTTACCCTTCAGAGACTTAATGCAACTGCAAGACCTGCTGTGATATCAGTGTGTAAGTCTGTAAGAGGAATATTTCCTCATTGTCCCTATTTGTGGGCCTTTGCTAGACATTTTTTTATGGTTTTCTATGGCTGACTTGCTGGGAGAGGCTGAGTGGTGAGTATGGGACCCCAACATTGCTATCCATGCATGTGACCTATGACCTCCCAGTTTGTTAGTCCCCCACATACACTGCAGTGAGTTTTGTCCCCTAGGGGACTACTGTATACTCTGGGGAAGCCAGTATTGGGTTGACATTTCCTGTTGTCCCACATAGCTGTCAGTTGTCTGCTGCTATCATGGTAGGCCACCCTATTGCCTTGCATACATGCAGCGATACCTCAGATATGCTACCAAAATGTACTACTCAATTCATTTATTGTTAGGAAGAGTGACTTACCTTGTGCCTGCAGGAGTTGTGAGGACTGACTCTGTTGGATGCATGCAGCACACAGCCTATACACATTAAGGTACAGGTAGTGTGATGTGTGTGGCATCCATTTTACTGTGTGTGAGTCAGAGAGAGGTGTTAGTCCCTGGGTCCCTAGGATGTCAGTGTATGTGCTATGCATTGCTTCTTTGCCAAGGCCAGGGCATACTGGACTACAGAGGCAGGCTCAGGGGGTTCCTCCTCCAAGTCCCCCTATGCTTGTGGGGACCTTGGCAATGGTGGGGGGCTGTGCGCCCCTTCCCTGTGCTGTTTCTGCTGCAGCTGTTTCCACAGAATCATATTGTGTAGCATGGCACATACTATGAACATGTGTGCACATGTGGCTGGAGAGTACTGAAAGGCTCCACCAGATATGTCAAGGCAGCGGAACCGTGACTTGAGCAGCCCAAACACATGCTCTAAAATGGTCCTAGTTTGTGCGTGTGCCTCATTATAGCATTCTTCAGTGGGTGTGTGTGCATTTCTAATTGGTGTTATCATCCACGGTTCCAGTGCGTAGCCAGCATTCCTCACGAGATGACTATATGGGATGTCCTCCCTGGCAAATGCCTGGTACAGCTGTGAGGCATGCCAGATGTGGGAGTTGTGATAACTGCCAGCGCTGCCAGAACACGCATTCATGATAATGCCCTGGGCATTGCACATGACCTGGCAGTTGATGGAGTGATAGCCCTTGCAGTTGGTGTACACTCTACTGTTTTCACTGGGTGGTGCTTTGATGTGGACATGAGTGCAGTCTATGGCACCCAGTACCTTTGGGTAATGTGCTACATGGTGGAAGATATGCATATTGCAGGTCCTATCCTTAGGGATGTTGGAGAAATAAATGTGCTCACTGGCATGTCTTAGCATGACATCCAGGAACTGGTGGAGTACCCTGCATGCAAATGCCTGTAAGACCCCCATGATTTCCCCAGTAGGTCTTTGGACAGTACCTGTAGCTAGTATTTTTAAGGCTATACATACCTTGGTTTCGACTGGAATGGGTTCCCCTCTGTTGGCTCGGGGTCTGAGGTGAGGGTGGCAGAGCTCAATGACTTGCTGTAGTCTTCCCCTGTCTACCCTGTAGCACTCTAGTATCTCCAGCTCATGTAGCCCCTACAAGGTTACCCTGGGTCTGAACACTCTCCTTCTCCTCCTCAATCTGGGCCGGTTGTCACCATCATCCTCATTACTGCCCTCGGTCTGTAGCATGTAGAGATGTAGCAAAGCAGCAGCAGCCTCTATCATTTTGTCAGTTAAAATTCTCAAGTGTGTACTCCAATGGTGCTGAGTGTGTGGGAAATAAGACTGAAGGTTGTGTGCATACTTTATACTAGTGTGCTGCAGATGCTGCCTTTGTGATTGGCTGACTCTGATACATTCCAGCTGTCAGCTATATCATTAATGACTTTGAATTGGCCACTGTGAGTGGCAGAGGCCTTATTAGTGAATTGTACTTAATTGCCTTTATTCTGCTATTTCCCCCATTTTTTGTGTAACATTTCATCCCCTTTTAAGCCCCACGGCCATCTGCCAGCTCTATGACTGATGACTTTGAATGGGTCACTGTGAGTGGCAGAGGCCTTATTGCTTATTATTAGTTGCTTGCCTTTATTCCACTATTTTCCTTTTTTCTCCCATTTCCATCAATTTTAAGCCACACAGCGTGCTGCTCAAACTCTTTCAGCTAGTGTAAATATTGCTGAGCAGAAAGGGCCCCTCCCTGGACACAAATATGCTCACCATTTCTGAAATCAGCTAAGCACAGCTAAGCAGCCTCAGACACATACCCTTGCTTAGCTGTGCTTAGCTGAGCGCCAGTAGAAGCCGCAGAGCTCCAATGTGCTTAGACCAAGCATGACACACCCCCTTTTCATGTCAGCTGCTTCTTCTGCTTACACCACCACATTATTCCTCCTACATGGTTAGGTCCCCGCAGACACGATCTCCCATTTTGCTATTCAATAAATTTAGCTCATTTACATACCCCTACTGGCTTATACCCTAGTTATACCATTACACCGGAGCCTATGTCCTTAGCAACCACTGTTACCTGTCATTGTTATGAGTCTGCATGCTGCCCAGTATAATGGAAAATTAATGTTTCACGTTTAATTGCCTTTTTAATAAATTTTTTTCATTTTTTGCACAATCACATTTGCGCGCCTCTGTGCTCCACTTAAACAGCCCCATATATATAAAAAAAAAACTTTTGATTTTTACCATTTTGAAGCACTTTGACATGACAATGGCCATAGTATTGGCCATTGGCATGCCTAATGAACATAATATATGCTTTACTTTAAGCTGTCACGCCCCTGTTTTTATTTTTGCAGAAATATATGCGGTTACTAACTGCATACATTTCTGCTGTGGACACGGCTCCAGCATGGATACCTGTCTCCTTCCTGGATCACAAATTCACCTCATTTGCATGTTTTTTACCAGTAAATGAGGTGATTTGCATTATTCCATCACATCCATGCCGGAATAGTGCTGGGAGGCTCGTGCATGCCCCCACCCTTGTTTACTGGATCTCACAGGCTCCGAACTCCATGTTTGAGCCCTGCCACTATGCCAACATGGTGTGTCAGCTTTTTTGAATCCCAGCCATGGTGTGTGAGTACAGGCTTTGTCCAGCCCTGTTATTGGGTTTAGAAATCCTTAGGAGTTGTTTGTTAGTGGATCAAAGGTTTCAGGTGGAAGTGTGGAATTGTAATTTCGAGCAGAAAGATAGGCAATTTTCTTTATTGTATATTAGTTTATGAACTTTGTTTAGCTGGGTATAATGGAAGAAGTGGGGGAATTCCAGCCATTTTATTTCCTTAATGGCTTGACAGTGGTGAGTTTGTTATGATAGTCTGGTAGCGAATTATAATAGCATGACTGTAGTTTGTTGCTTAGGGATGTGTGAAGGTTAGTAAAAGTGGGAGAACCATAGAAGAGGGATAGGAGTAGGAGGGTATTAGCTAGTTTTATTTTTGTTGGTGTATCCATATATAACTTCTGTCCATAGAGTTTATATAGTTTAAAATGTGTTCTTTTATAATGTTTAGAATATGTTGCTCAAAAGATAGTTTGTCATTGATAGTAATATCTAGTAGTTTAGCTGAATTTACTACTTCGATTTTGGTCCTATTAAAGGAATAAATCTTAAAATCTTGAGGAGGAGGCTTAGAAGAGACAGTAATAGTTTGGATTTTTGGATTTAAAAGAAATTGTGATTCATTTAACCAAGATTCTACATTAGTAAAGCCCTTTTGTGTTACATTTTTGAGGTCAGAGAAATTTTTGGAGGAGGATATGATCGTGAAATCATCAACGTATTAGATGAGTGAGTCTTGGAGAGCTGCAGAGTACAGATCATTTATGAACATATTAAAAAGCAAAAGTCCTATAATAAACCTTTGTGGGATGCCTGTTTCATTGACTATGTATCCAGATTGTTTATTTTGCCATTTTACTGACTGTTGTCTGTTATTCAGGTAGCTGGAGAAACAGGTAAGAGTATGTTGGGAGCATCCTAGAGCTGCAAGTTGCTGAAGTAGTTTAGTGTGTGATACTGTGTCAAATGCTTTTGATAGGTCCAGTAAAAGTACTGATGTTAATAGACCAGTGTCCAAAACCTTGTTCACAGCATCAATAAAAGACAGTAGGGCTGTAATAGTACTATGTGCAGATTCGAATCCATGCTGTGTAGGGTCAAGTAGATTGTTATCACAGAGGTGTTTTTGTAACTGATGTTGTATACATTTTCTAGTATTTTAGATAATGGAGAGAGAATGTAAATGGGGTGATAGTTTAAGTAATTTGTGTTTCCACCTTTATGCATCGGGGTTATAATGGACATTTTCCAGATTTGAGGGATTTTGGACTCTTAAGATAGATCTATTAATTAGGATGCATATAGGATATGCTATTGTTTTGGCACTATGTTTCAGATACCTGGAGGGGAGATTGTCTGCAGATAAGGAGCATGCTCTTAATTTATTCCGTAATTTGAAAACTAGTGAGGTGGGCATGGGTTTTAGTGTGAAAGTTGGAATTGTTGGAGTGTTGTTGTTTAGATTATTGTGGGATGTGGGGTGTGTCCTGAAGTTGTTAGGAGTTGAGTTTGAGGTATTTATCTTATTGTTGGGGGGTTCTACAGTTTTGGGTGGGGATTGCTTGACAGGTTTACCAATGCTATCTATGAAGCGGGAGTTGAAAATATCTGCTGTTGTTTGTGGGTCTTTATCTGGAAAAGGTGATGGGTTTTGTATTATGCCAGGATTAAGGAACGAGAAAATTGATTTCCAGAATATTTTGGGGTTGTTTCTTGGACTTGATATTTGTTGTAAGAAGTAGTTTTTATTACCATTATTGACTAGTTTCTTTGCTATATTACAAAGCTGTTGGAAATTAATTTTGTTTGCAAGAGCTTTGTTTTTATGTCATTCTTTCCAGGCTTGGTCTCTTGATCGAAGAATTTGTTTAGTATGTATTCTGGTAGGCAAAGAGGTAAACAATAAAACTTATGTAAAGATTTGTTTATGTAGAAGGTCTTAAAACAATAGGCTATATATTTAGATGTGTTACATTCAGATAACATGATAAATATTATTCATTAGTCTTATACAATCAGAGTTAGTGTTCAGTATTCCATTATAGGCTCACCATTATAAGACAAAAACTTATATCCTGGGAAAACTACATAACTATTCAACAAAAAGGTCCACAAGTCAGGCATCTAACATACACAAAACAATTGAAAAACTTTAACCTGTTTCTCCTGTACAATTAATGTATTAGAGGACACCTTATATAAGTTTATAAGGGTTCTTAGGATAATTATCCCTTTGACCACCAAGCAGTAAACAAAAAATCTTTAATAATTCTTAGTCTTTACTTAGAACCATGAGCCAAAATCCAAAGGCAACCAACTGATTCATAGAGTCAGTATGTGACAGACAGAATGGATTTCTAGCAAAAGCTAAGAGTTGTCATGATGAGACATTTCAAAAGAATTTGGACATTTAATATAGTGAACAGTACTCTACCATGTTATATAATGACCCTGTGGGCTTTTAGACCTTTGCATGTATTGAAGACAAAATGAAGACAAAAACAACAGGTTTGGTCTCAAATGTCCAACATAAGGTTTCAAGTGTATTCAGATGCTACTGAGACATTCTTAGAAGCAAAAAAAAAAGAAAAGAAAAGAAAAAGCAATGACTATTAAGTGCTGGCTAGATGTTCAGACAGAACTACATGTTCAAGGTTCAAAGCTGTTACAGCTATAACCTAATCTCACTTAAAGATCTGCCGAAGCTCCTTTAATGTTCATTTATGTCTCATCATTAAATTAAAGAAGACCATAGGATCTGAGCATTAAAAAAGCACAGAACATTTTAAATAAGTATATCTTCCAGATCAGAAATTGATTTTCTGAAACAGCATAATGACTGAAGTGATACCAGCCCATATCCTTACACTGGTAGTCTAAAAAAAGGCTAGACAGAGAAAGGCCAATTCCTTCATTTAGACAAAAACATCTAGCATCATTATTTTATTTTCAGCATGACAAGAAGGGTTTATGTAGTTCCAAAACCTGAGTGCACTTCTTTGTACAACCTAATTTAGCCTAATTAAAGACATGGTATCATTTTTCTTCAATATATTTCATCATTAGTGTGATGATGTGAGGTATTGCCATCTGTGCCAGGGAGATTAGGGCAGTGCATGCGTAACATATGCCAGTATAGTTAGAGGGAGTTTTGTAAATAGTTTTGTGTCGTTTGACTGTCACAGTGACTTGTACAGATGTTTGTGTTAAAATTAACACAGTTATTATAACTGATTAAATGTTTATGTTTAAACAAGGAATTCTGGAAGGGAAGAGTAGAGATTTCTGAAATTGTTCTATAGCTTTCAGATACAGCAACAGTTCTTAGCAGAGCTCTGAGTGTGTATTATACCAGAGTCAGGTGATCAAATGTGATGCCATTCTATAATCAGCACTGAAAGGATGGAACTCTCACAGCAGTTTGTTTTATTTTGTTTTATTTTTTTGGAACCTAATATAAAAGATCTATGTCAGTTATCACAGTCAGTTTTTGTTGTTGTTCAGTTCAGTCTGTTAGAAGCTCATCACCTTGCCTTGTGGAAGTAAGCATCTCAGCATCTAATCTTGCCTTGCTATATCAATTAAGTTAGCTAGGGAATAGTTATTCTTTAGACTGTCAGGAAATACATGAGATTAGTTGAGTATTGTTTTTTCTAAATCTTTTTGAATCTGTCCATCTGTGTTATTTTTATTTCTCCTGTGATTGAAACTCTGGTGTTTATTGTACTTAGATATTTAGTATTCTCATGCTTTCTATTTTATTATTTACTATTAAATATTTTGATACCTTTCATTGTGGCTGGTATTTTAGAGAATACTTTTAACATATTGAGAGTACTTGTACTTATTTTAGTGACATCTTCACCAACCTGAAAAGCCTGGCTGCTTTGGTCACACTCTACATTTACATTACTATTGATTTTACTCAGTATTATTGGATACCCTTGTAAGAGACTGTTAGTAATTGACTGATGGCAGCGAGGTTATCTTATAGTCTGGGCAGAAGGGATACAGCTAGTAGATCTGTACCAGCCTTTCCCAGGACTGTGTGTGTGTGTGTGTGTGTGTGTGTGTGTGTGTGTGTGTGTGTGTGTGTGTGTGTGTGTGTGTGTGTGTGTGTGTGTGTGTGTGTGTGTATAAATCAGATACCTATGTGTGGGTGTGTCAGCTACTTGAAACTGTTACACAGTGGTCCAAAGTGAGTCTTGTTTGGGATCTGGAGAGACAGAGAGTCCAGTCCCAGGTCTGGAGCATGTTCCATATGTGCTCTTTGTGTGAACTGTGCTTGACGCAGAGAGCTGCATCTGAAAAATACTATGTAAATCCTTTCCTGTTCTTTGTGGTTATCTCTCACTTGTGTCAGTGGTGAGGATTGAGGCTCCTTGATTACTGGCAAGGGGTAGAGAGCCCATCACAATTAGGACAAGTAAGCATCTTATCATTTGTTTTGGTTATTATACAGGTCTTAAAAATATAATAAGGAAGTCATTCATTTGGTTTAATACTTATTTGGCTGGGTTCCCTTTACTGGAATTTCCCCTATTTCCACGCTGGTGTGATCTTGGAATTTATTACACAAACAAGGGGATGCAGATGAAAAATCCCTCACCCCTACATGAGGGTATTAAGAGGATTATGCCCCTCCTATAAAATATTGAAAACCTTTTGGTGAAATGAGTTTTCAACCAATTTATAAAGACCCCCTTAGAAAGTATATTAGAAATGTTATTGTGTCATACACCCTACCTGTGGATAACGGTAAATTCCCAGTAGCCTTGCCATTATGACAGAAGATGTTGATGGTGAGTCTCCAATGATGGCAATGGGCCATGATTCACCCACACAGTGGTAATTTGGTGCCATCATCTTCCCAGATAACAATCTCATTGTTATTGCCAGGGCTTTTACTTCTGCATAGCAGGAGTCATACAGCACATATCCCAGCGTATGGTTTGGTAGTAGCCGAGGATTTCTGTTTATCTCACTAACAGCAAACATCATGCCAATGACATGGCGATAGTACAGAATATTATATCTGTGTGATAAAAGAAAACAACTTCATTTAAATTTAGTAGAGTACATAATTCTGTCCAGAAAACATAAACTGATATTTAGTTGTAAGGAAACATGTTATCATTACTTAGAAACAATGATTCCATTAACACAACTTGTTGAGGTGAGATGGATAGATAAGTTAATTATTAACAATTTGTCTCTTTTCTAACAATAAGAAGGCAAAGTCATGCAGTTTTTTCCTCTCAGAATAACATGCTCTACAAAATAAATACTTTCATGCCAGAGTAACATTTCACAGACAATGAATGCAATGCTTATTGTGTTCTTTCAGAAAAGTCAACCCAAATATATTAAAACTGATGTTAAAAATTACCAGAATATATGCTATACAGAACAAAATGGTAAGCAGAATGCAAATGAGCAAATATTCAGCACAGCTATAACTCTTGTTAGGAGATTCTACCTAAATGAAAGATTGCATATTTAATTCAACAGTTAAACCAGAGAGCCACATTCCACTTCCTAAACTACATTATCAGTTAACTTATCTCTGTCTCCCTCTTTCTGTCTCTCACTCTCTCTTTTTGTCATTGAAGCACTCTTTTCCTTTGTGGATCCTCCTGCTTCAGTAGCTAACTAGGCATGCATAATGTGGATTTTCTTACATAGCCTTTGGCAGTTTATATGGTGTAAGAGCAGGCCTTGTGTTGTGTGAGTATATGAGTTATTTTTGTTAAGCTGAGTGTGGAATGGTGAGCCTTGAGCAAGGCCCAGAGTTTGGGTTAATATCACCTAATAAACATTTTTTTATTGAGTGTTGTTAATTGAAATTAGCATGTGATTGGTTATGAGGCTTTCAATGTATTATATAATGATGGTGTGTGGTTAGTTTGTTCTGATGAAGGCCATGGTTTTGGGCTGAAAGCACTTAACCAGTGGATTAAACAACTGTTTTTAAGAAGCATTCAGTGGCTCCAACGTTTTTTGGTGTTTTTCCAGTTTATCACCTAATAAGGTTAGAGGTGGAGTGATGACTAGATAAGGGAACAAAAACTTGGTTTTGTACGTATGATTTATTTACACTTTATGTAGAACAGAGTTGTTAAGATTGAGGGCAATTTTTCTTACTAGTAATAGAGTTTGGCAGAAGAGATGTGGGGAAATACACGAGTATATGTTGTAATAGACTGAGAGGTATTGGTATGAAATTGAGTAAGTACAGAAATGAAGAACAATACTTTTTTTTTAATTTCTCCAAATCTTTTGGGTTTCTAATACCATGACAGGAATGGACCCCATTCCTAAGTCTAAGTATGATTAAAGATCATGAAATTAGTATTGTTTCAGTCTTTGATGTCAGCCAAAAGTGCTCTTCACCCACGATGTGCTCAATAGTGACTCCTTCTGCAATTCGTATGGGGTTACATGTATTGGTAACATATCTAAATACGATTGTAGATTCTTTTTTATAAGACTTGTTGCTCCTACTGCTATTGGAACTGTCTGGGTATCTTTCTTCCACATTGCTCTTGTTTCTGCCTACAGATCCTGATATTTTATGACTTTGTGCCCCTCTTATGCAAGGCACTGTAGTCAATGGGTGTGGTGATTTCAGTAATCAATACTACTTTTGTCTTCTTTTCATGGACCACTATATCTGGTTTTCCAGCATCTATCTTTTGAACTGTTGGTAATGGGTGATCCCATGTGATGTAAACTTCATCATTTTCTGTGATGCTTTGTGGCTCATGTTTCCAGTGTTTTTCAGCCATTTCAATACCATAATGTTTGCAAAGTCCCCAATGCAACAGTCTTTCCATTTTATTATGCCTTTCAGTATACAGTCCTTCTGCCATTGGTATGCCGCAACCAGCAACAAGGTGTGCAACTGTTTCCAGTTCAGTTTTACAAAACCTACATTTGTCTGTTTCTCCCACATGTTCAATGGACATTGTAAACCAGAGTGTAAGTATCCCACTATCTTGGGCAGCCAATATTAACCTTTCATCTCTTGCCTTGAATTCACTTCTCCTTAACCATTCCTGTGTTTGTTCCTGATCAACATGAGGTTCTTCCAGAAGTTTTCTATACTTACAACTATATTAATGCATTTTTTACATTTCTTGCCTTTTCATCTGGTCCTTCACCTTATATTCTTTCTTTTGTTTTTGGTACATTCAGTTGCTGCCTGATTTTTATCTATGTCTGGTTTGCTTTCCATTCCTGCTTGACACCGATAGGCTTCTGCTAGATTAAGCAGAGAAGTCATCTTAGATTTATTCTCCTCATGTTTCAAAACTTTCACTACATTTGGGTCTTGTGAGGTCAGCAGATATGTGTGGAGTCCCACAATTGCAGATTTATACATGTAATCAATTTCAAGGAAACCCATTCCTCCTTGGGAATGGGGAATATATAATCTTGGTATGCACGTCTTCTTCTTTCAGCTTTTCCCGGTTAGGGGTCGCCACAGCAAATCACCTGTCTGCTCATGATTGGCAGTGGAGTTTTACGCTGTCGAGTTGCCAGACTGACGCCCAACCTTCCACAGAAGGCACATGCACACTCATGCCTAGGGCCAATTTAGAATGTCCAATCCACCTACAGCATGTCTTTGTGATGTGGGAGGAAACCGGAGCACCCGGAGGAAACCCACGCGACCACAGGGAGGACATGCAGACTCCGCACAGAAGGCACCCCAACCGAGAATTGAACTGGAGAACCTCTTGCTGTGACGCGGCAACGCTAACCACTGCACCACCGTGGCCGCCCAGTCTTGGTATGCACTGATTTTTGTAAATCATTTGGTCAGCATGAAACATCTTTCTTGCTTTCCTATCAAATCTATCCAACACATTTTGGGGCCAGTCAATCACGCCCAAACTGTAAGTTAGGACAAGAAGAGCAAATTGGTTTATAGCTTGGATTTTGTTCCTAGATGTCAATGCTGTTTTCAGCATTAAGTCTTCTAAAATATTCCTTACTAAGTTTTATTTGCATTTGTTTATGTTTTATTGTTGATCCTTCATCATGTCCCAAATATTTATACACTCCTTCTTGCTCAAGTTCTTTTATATCACATTCTTGTCCCAAAGTGATGTTTTCCTGGTGCTGCAGTTTTCCTGCTTTAAAGGTTGGTTTTGCACATTTATCAAAGCCAAATGACATTCTTATATCATATGAAAAAGATTTGAAAACTTGCAGTTGTACTTTCAGTTCCTCATCTGATGAGCTATGCAGTTTTAAATCATTGACAAAGAGAAGATGACAAGTCTTTGTACTTTGTTGTTTTCTAGGAGCCAAACTGTAGCCATGGCCTAAGCTAAGTAGATAGCTTAATGGGTTAAGTGCAAGGCAGAATAGTAGTGGTGACAGAGAGTCATCCTGGAATATCCCCCTTTGAAATTTTATCCCTGGGATTATAATTTGTTCTTTATCATGGCTTAATTGCAAAGTGGTCTGCCACTGTTTCATGGTCAGTGTAATGTAGTCAATCAGTGTAGGGTGTATCTTATACATTTTTAAGCACTCTTTTATCCATGAATGTGGGTTACTATCAAATTTTTTTGTAGTCAATCCATGCCATACTTAGATTATTACCCTTTTTACAGTTTTCCACTATGACTTCATTTAACAACTAATGATCTTTTATTGCCCATTTGTTCTTCTGCCATAATCGAGTTTTCTTCTAAATGACTATAAACTCTTGTTGGCATCAATTTATGTTTATAGTTTATACGTCATTGGAAGGCAAGTTATTGGTCTATAATTTTTAGGGTAGCTTGCAAGTTCAGTCTTAAGTAGGAGCATTGTTTTTCCTCTTGTTAGCCAGGTTGGTGTCTGTTCAGGGTGCACATATAAATAGTTCTTCCTCATGGCTAAATCTTCATGCAAAGATGTTAATACTTTTAACCCAGGGCCTGGGGTTTTCCAATTAGAGGCTTTTCTTAATTTTGTTTCAATCACGCTGGCTGTTACTTCATCCCATTTCATATCCTGTACCTTTAAACTTCTTATTCTTTCTTTTAATTCTTCTATCCATTTAGCATCTTTGTTATGTTCCACAGGATCTTCATAGATAATTCTCCAAAATGTATCTATTTCTTCTTTTTTTTGGCAGTCTTTCAATTCCTTTTACCTTGTTTCTCAGTTATCTATAAAACTTTTTTGGGTCATCAATACATTGCTTATTTTGTCATTTTCCTTCATATTTATCTATGTATCTTCTAAGTTTTTCTACCTCTATTGAGATTTTTAGTTTGTTATTTGTGATAATACACGATAGATTCTAATACTGTGCATTGCTTTTATCATCTATCTTCTGTATTCTTCTAACAGTGAAATTTCTTGTCTTAATTGCTTTGTAGTTTTCTCTATGTGATACTTCCGAGATGATATTCGATTTCTCCCCTTCCTTTCCCACACTGCCCTGTGTTCTTGTTGTAGAGCTTTATCAGTTATTAATTTAGCTGCACAGTAATATATCCTGTTTACTTATGTTATATCACATGGCTCTCTATGGACAGTCCTAATTACTGTGTTCATCTGTTTTATCAGACTTCTGACTTTTTTGGGTTTTATTGACCTTCTGCAGTCTATTTCTTTCATTGATCTTAATATAGCTATCTATGTCTATTAAATCAAGCAACTCCTCTCTTAGCTCATTTTCCTCTAAACTGAGGGCACATTTTTTGTTTTGCATTTCCTTCAGGCATTCTATAAAAAGTTCTATAGTATCTTCCTCTGGCACATTTTCTTCAGTTTCATCCTGTGCCCTCCGTTGTTCTGTCATATGGGAACTCACTGGCCTATTACTCCTAAACATTGACTGCATAAGAGTTTTCACAAGTTCCTCTTCCTTCTCTTGCTGTCCAGCTTCAAGTGAACATTTATATTGTTTTCCTGTGAAGGCTCCAAAATATCTTCATATGGCAATTGACCAATTGCTTCCCATTCCACTGGTTTCCCCTTAATTTGTATATCTATTGCTCTATATTGTTGTGGTGCTTTCTGAATTAGATTTTCTACATTGAATCCTTTACTTCGCAGGTACTCCATAACCTAAGTTTCTATTTCTTTAACTTCTCCATTACTAATCTCTTTTTCTACTTTTCCTCTTTGTCTTCTTATTTTTTTCTATAAGGTACTTTCTGAAAGGTTTATTTGATGTGATATTAAGTATGTATGAGAGTATTGCATGGTGTGCTGTACTCATTCAAGATGCCCCCTTCCCAGGTTATATTAACAAGATGAAAAAAATATATATATCTGCAGTTCTGTAAGGGTGCAAGGATTCTTTGCTATGAGTAATTTTTCCTATTTTTAACTAGGCTCTTCCGAGAACCCAAAAGATAGTCTTTGTTTGCCATGCTAATTTTTAAATTTTATACTTTTCCCATCTCTCTTAGAATCCCACTGCATAAACAAAGAGCTATTGCATAGCCTTGTGAAGCATGCTTTGTCAGCTGATTCACAAGTGTAATGTTAAAAGGTAAAATAATTCAAACACAGTAGTCTTGCAGAATTTGTGCCTGTATCCCATGTTGGTGGTATTTCTGCATGGGTCTATGTCTTATGATCAAAATTACAGAATATCAAACATTAGACATAGAAACTCACTTATGCGAAAGTACAGAACATCAAAGATGTACTCTCACATAAGCCAGTTCTCTGAAGCACATTAGAGTGGGGATAAGGAATTACATCCTTTTCCCCACTGTAGTGTGATTTCGGAGTTAGTATATTTAAGTAGGGGGGGTGCAGGGAGGCCCCCCCCAGCAAAAGAGTATTTTGTAAAGTTTTTAATTTCAGTTTTAGGGTAGGGAAGGGTGGGGTAGGGGAACAGCTTACACGAAAGTACATCTTCTTATGTTCGATATTCTGTAATTTCGATCATAAGACGTAGACCCTTCTGCATACATGAGGTGACTGACTTGTGCTGCTCCTCAATGGTTGCACAGTTTTGCCCCCTCCAATTCCCCCATATCTAGCCATCCCTCAGCAATCCACCTATATACTCACTTTACCTCTCTTCTTTTGAAATTATTAACAATTGCCAAACAAAATCTCATGGTCACAAATACAATTTCCATTTGTGCAAACATATTCTAAGTATTATACAAAATCATTGGCATCATACAAAATCAAGGCCCACATGACAAATCTTAAGCCCCTTTAATACTACAGTGTGACTGTTGCACCATGCTAATATTAAAATACTCATCCAAAGCATGATACAGTGTGAAATAGATTACGTCCAAGAATTTGTAAATCATTTAACCACCAAAACTTTTTAACTCACTATACTTTTAAGCCTTTTTAACAATCTAAACTAAGGCATACCCTTCCTCAAGTCACAATAAAACAAAGCATACTCAGAGTCCACAGTCTTACTACTACTCCATACATTTTACTTCTTAGCAACCAAACATAGGTCAAACCTTTACAATATTACATACAAAGTAAATGATAAACCCCAAATCAACATTTTCAAAGTAAATCTCACAAGTTGGACAAAAACTGTATATCTACTGCCTCCACCTCAAAAATCATTCCCATTGTATATTATTACCAAAGTATAAAAAATAACAATATTTATATTAAGATTCCTGATATCAGAAGCCAGTGATATTAGCCTAACCTAGGACCAGTCTTCCAAAGTCAACAGTACAACCCTATAAATGCTCTACCCGAATCATGGGTAGAACAATACAGTCCTAAACTACTATCAATAACGGAATCTTGGTTTAAAGGTGACTCTTGGGTTTGCCCAGCAATTTAAAAAATCATATTAGTTTTACACATGTAGCAGACAAGACATATGTAAAGGAGGCAGATCTATCATAATAGTTAAAAAGTACTCCAACTTAAATCCCACTGTAATGGAAAAACAATGGTTCTGATCCAAACTGGGTACTTATTCAAATTGAATTATGTGTCAATACAAAAGTTCTAATAGTTACTATTTATATCCTATTCATATCCCCATTAATGCTCATAGAATAAAATAACCAATAACAATCGAAAGATATCAAGCTAATAATACTTGAGGCCTTCAAACCTATACTGAAAAAAATAACATTGTCGTAATTTGCTAGATTTCTATAACTATATAATCTTACATAGATAGTAAAAGAAGCAGCCAGGCCCATCTCTACCTCAGGCAAAATGTCTATACCAGATTTAATAATAACCAATATTTACAGGAAAGTAAGATCCCTCCAAATCCCGCCACATTCCATTAGCAGCCACTTTCCTATTCTCAGTCAGTGCTTTTTTAAAACATATTGACTTTTCACCAATTTAATACAAATAAGATCCTTTCTAGAATCATCAAAAAAAATCTTAAACTATAACAGACTAATTACCACTGTATAGCTACCCCCAACCCCACCACTGCTTATGCCACTTTCTACAACTTGTTAGCACTGATACAAAACAAACTGCTCTCCTTAGCAAAATTGAGGGTGCTAAGTAAATAATTGCCATGTATCCAGTGGTGGCTCTTGCCATTGGACTGCAGAACTGCAGCCCCCCCCCCCAGCTGTGGAAAGAAAAAGAACATTTTTAAAAAAATAAAATATTGATATTTGTATAAATTATAGTACTGTTTGCTGTCTGTACTGCTGGCTAGCTGCTTAGCTGCAATGAGTCCGATTGACTCGCTTAAGTCCCAGAACTCAAACTGCGCATGCTCGGCGACTTCTGGGTTTTAAAAAAAAACCTAGTTTCTGAAATCCAGACTGCTGTAAAAGCAGTCCAGATTAAGGAGTGAAGGCATCAGTGTGATGCCCAGAAGTCTATGCAGTTTGTAACCGCATAGAAATGGAAGGGGATCGGACTGCCACATCCGCAGTCATGTACGTGATATGCCTGGATGGCAGGATGGCTAGTGGCTATTGACTGATTTTTGCTCTCTTCCCATGGAAAAAGAGAGCGAGAAGCAGTCAGTAGCAAGTTTCTACTGATAATCATTCATGCATCACAAAGAACTGCCTAGGCTATAAGTAACCACTTTAGAAATGAAATGCAGATTATAGTATCTGAGTATAGCTTTGAATTCCTATCACAACGGAAATCTTTGTAGGAAAAAAGAAATGGTGTATGTATTCATTTTTCTGTTCTCATATGAGGTATTACAGCATAACTCTTTTTTAGAATTTGTAGGCAGCACAACTGATTCCTGGAAGTATAATACTGACTGTGTGTTTGCCTGAACGTGCATCCCATTTATTTTTAACTTTTCATCCATCGCTGTCACAGGTAAAAGTTAATCCCTTTGAAATTCCCATGAATACATGTATCAAATTCATTTGAAGTGCTTGTAAGCATAACATCAAATGTGGGCAAATGTAAACATTTATGATTGAAAAGTAAACACTCAGATTAGTTAAAATTAGTTATTGCATAAATTGTTTGCCATGCACTAAAATGTTTACAGTGTAAAAATGAAATGCTTCATACTGCAATTGTATTTAGAAGAATTGAGTTAATTGGCTCATTTAGCTGCACAGGGGCTGGATTTGAGTAGTAAACACATTGTGATGGTGTCGGCTGCATACAGGGGATAATCCTTGCATTGTAGTAAGCTGATTTGTGTCTTTGGCATACCACACGGTCTCACATTAAGTTCTTTCTTTTCAAAAATAATAAAATAAACAGGTATTGCTACCAACTGGTATTAACTCTGTGGTTATGCATGCTACTAGACAAACTAAGTGGTCTTGCTGAGCAGTTGCACATTTTTTAGTAGTACGAATTTGTTGCCTTATGATTATTTGCACCCCCGTATTGGATTTTTTATCCCGTGTGTGAATAAGCTGAAAAAAATGAAAGAAAATATCTTCTTACTAAACGTTTTTATGGGCTTGGTTAAGTTTTGATCTCTTATATTGAAGTGATGTGAAAAAATTAAGAGGCTGATCTTAAAAATTATATTTTTTAATTGTGTCAGTGTAACCCTTGTGTGGAAGTTATGTTTGCAGGAAAAAAAATGACAAAAATGCTGAAGGTGAAAAAAAATGCTTTTTTATTGAAGTTCTGTTTGTCCGTATTGCTAAATCTGGAAGAATCACCCTTCCATATACAGGACTTATTATAAAAGCCAGTTATGATGGGTGCATTCCCGACCCATTTATATTTGAGCACAGTAGGGGAATGCTGATGTTGTGGGCTATGGAACCTTTGTTACAAGTATCAAAAAGCAGTGGGGGAGACAGTACTACAATACGTTGCTACTGTGGGGATGGGGGTCTGTGATGCAAAGCCTAGACAATTTTAACAGCAGGTAAACTTATAAAAGTGTTTCCAGTTGCTTAGTTATGGCAGATCTTAAAAACAAATGATAATTTTTCTGTCCAGCCTATGTCTGACCTTAGGCCTGAAAAACTATTTGTCAAAATTTGTAGATTCATCAGCAAAATCCTTGAAACAGTAGCTGGTTTGGGGTTTTTACACATATGTATATCAACAAGTTTCCTTTTTTGTGTGTGGATTTGCCATTGGAAAAGAGAACTGGAGTATCTCATTAACAGCTATGTGGTGTGGAATATTGTACGTCTTGCAGCCTGCACACATCTTTGCATTCTAGAGCATTTTCTGAAAAATCTACTTAAAAAACATAATATAATCAAGGCTTTTTTATTGTGGACATCCTAGATTAACAATCTTAGTGTCATTTGTTTTAGTGGGCGTCCATGGTAGTGCAGCGGTTAGCATTGCCAGCTCACAGCAAGAGGTTCTCCAGTTTGATCCTCGACTGGGGTTCCTTGTATGTGGAGTCTGCATGTCCTC
This sequence comes from Protopterus annectens, assembly GCF_019279795.1. NCBI lineage: Eukaryota > Metazoa > Chordata > Ceratodontiformes > Protopteridae > Protopterus > Protopterus annectens. The sequence continues at coordinate 199,316,439 of NC_056744.1, forward strand.
CCTGTGGTCATGTGGGTTTCCTCCGGGTGCTCCAGTTTCCTCCCAAAGACATGCTGTAGGTGGATTGGACACTCTAAATTGGCCCTAGGCTGGAGTGCATGCGTATGTGTGCCTTCTGTGAAAGGTTGGGTGCCAGGCTAGCAACTTGACACTGTAAAAACTCCACTGCCAACCATGAGCAGACAGGTGATCCACTGTGGCAGCCCCTAACCAAGAAAAGCCAGAAGTATCATTTGTTTTAGTAAATTCTTGACCATTCTATTTCTGCCTATTATAAGCTGTTAGGTAACTTAGTTAAAAGGTCAGACCCAAGAAAGGTCTGGACGCCATAAGGAGTCATTGAATGTTAACTGGATATACAAAAAAGGCTGTCATGAAAGGAGATACTGCCAGCCCAGCTATCTGGAAATTTGTAAATGATTGTATGTCATTTGTGGATATGAACATGATTTATATAGAAGTGCAACAAAAGGAGATACTGCCAGCACAACTGTCTGGAATTTTGTAAATGGTTATATGTCATTTGTGAATATCAACATGCTTCATGTAAGATGCTTGTATTACAGGTGTATTAGAATTGTATTTCATATTGCACAGATGTGTGCTAAAGAGATATTTTGTAAAGTACTGAGCAGAAATATATATACACTATTGTAACTGTTTAGATGTATATATTTTAACAATGGAAACCGCAACACAGTAGGTTAATTTCCTACAAATAGCTGAAAATTTTAAATTACTTTATGACCATGTAATAAAGAGATGTTGTCTTTCAGTTTCAGTGCAGTGGCAGACACAATCCCTGGGATTCAGCAAGCTCTGCATGGTGTGCAGGAATAGTGCAAGAGCTGCTGCATGCAATATGGCCAATGAGCGATCCAAGAATGAGCTCCCTGGATGTGCATGAGCGCTCCTACATTATTCCTGCATGGACACAGATCCTGTATGCTAATAACCCCATTTGCTGGTGAAAAACATGCAAATTAGGTGAATTAGTGATCCAGGAAGCAGGCAGGCATCTGTGCAGGAAAAGTGTAACCTGCAGAAATGTATTTGGTTACTAACCAAATACATTTCTGCAAATTACAAAACGGAGGCATGACAGCTCCAAAGAAAGCATGTAGTCAATGTAGTAGACATGCCAATGACCAAATATATAGCCATTGGCATGGGAAATAGTTGCAAAATTATAAAAAATAACTTTTATTTTTTTTTGGACGTTTTCGGCCGTTTAAGCATAGGGCAGTGGTGCGCAAATGGGATCGGCCCAAAAATAATGAAAAAAGTTGGAAATAAACTTTTAAACCAAAGTCAGCATTTTTCCATAAAAGTCAATGGCATGCATAAGACAACAATACCATGGAATAGTGGTTGCTAAGGAGGAAGTCTGAGTGTCAATCTTGTAACCATGCATTAGCAGTCAGTTTTATGCAAATGAAGGGACTGATACTGAATCACAGGTTTTCCCTCAGTGTTAGCTTGCACCAAATCGTGTAGGTGCAGCAACACCATGGTATAAGCATAACAGGTAGATGACCTCATAAGGGGGAGTGTCATGCATGCTGTAAGCTTATTGGAGCTCTGTGGCTCATGTTTGCCCTTAGCTAAGCACAGCTAAGGAAGGGGGGTATGTCTGAGGTAGCCTAGCAGTGTTTACATTGCCTAAACAGGTGTGTGCACAGTGCACCTGGTTTTAAACAAAAAAAAAAAAAACACAGGAAATAGCAGCTCTGTTCACATCTGAGTACTGGGTATGTATGGTGCACCTTGAGGCTTAAACTGGAAAGCAATGGAAAGGGAAAACAGCAGTAGGAAGGCAATCAAGGAGAACTAACATAGCTGGCAGGTGAAATGTATCAGAATCATCCAATTACACAGGCAGCTGCCCAGCCCAGCACACTACTATAAACTATGCAAACACCTTTCACTCTGTTTTTTCCCACAAACTCTACACCACTGGTGTACACAGACGGGGAAATTTTACCTGACAAAACTAACAAAATGATAGGGGCTGCTGTTGCTCTCATACATCAATATGTGGAAGAGGCTGAGGGTTGTGAGGATGAGAATGCTGACGACCAACCCACAATGAGGAGAAAGAGAAGAGTATACAGACCCAAGGTAACCTACCAGGGGCTACATGAGCTGGAGATAGTGGAGCACTATAGGGTGGACAGGGACATTCTACAGCAAATTGTTGAGCTGTGCCGGCCACGCCTCACACACAGAACCAAAAGAGGGGAGCCCATCCCGGTGGATACCAAGGTATGTGTAGGCTTAAGTATACTAGCCACAGGTACCTTCCAAAGGCCAACTGGGGATATCATGGGGATCTCACAGGCATCAGAATCCAGGGTACTCCACCAGTTCCTGGATGCCATGTCAGCACATGCTGGTGAGCACATTTATTTCCTTAACACCTGTGAGGTGTTGACCAACAATATGCATCTCTTCCACCAAATAGCAGAATACCCTGAGGTAGTTGGTGCTATAGACTGCACACACATACACATCAAAGCACCACCCAGAGAGCAGGGTAGGGTCTACATAAACTGCAAGGGCTTCCCCTCCATCAACTGCCAGGTCTTGTGCAATGCCCAGTGCATTATCATGAATGAATGCGCTGGCAGCCCTGAAACCTATCATGACTCCCACATCTGGCATATGACACAGCTGTACCAGAGATTTGCCAGTGCGGACATCCCATATGGCCATCTAGTGGGGGATGCTGGTTACGCACTGGAGTCATGGCTGATGACACCCAACAGAAATGCACACACACCCAAACAAGAACTCCATAATGAGGCACAAGCACAAACCAGAATCATAATAGAGCATGTTTCTGGTGCCTGGACATAACCGGTGGAGCCTTGCAGTACTCTCCAGCTACATGTACACAAATTTTCATTGTATGTGCCATGATACACGATATGATCCTGCGGAAACAGCTGCAGCATAAACAGCATGGGACAGGGCCACACAGCCCCCCACCATTGCCAAGGCCAGCACAGGCACATTGTGATTCAGACGAGGATCAATCTGAGCCTGCCCATGTAGGCAGAAGGAGGCATGCCGAGAATGCCCAGGATTTGGCAAAGAGGACATGCAAGGCACATACACTGACATGGTAGGGACCCAGGGAATGACATCTCTCTCTGACTCGCACATACAGTAAAAGGGATGCCCAACATGACACCATGTATATATATATATATATATATATATATATATATATATATATATATATATATATAAATAGATATATATATATATATATATATATATATATATATATACATATATCAATAGGTCTATATTACCATATTGAATGGTAATAATCTCGAACGCTGATATTAGTGAAAACGCAGGTAAACTAACTTGCTATTGTGGGGGGCTGTGCCCCCCCCACCCCCGCTAAATATATATTCCAACTCCGAGGTCGCACTACAGTGAGGAAGGGGCAAATATTCCAATCCTCACTGTACCACGACCCCAAAAAACAAGTTTGTTTACCTGCATTTTTGCTAATATCAGCATTCGAGATTATTACCATTCAATATGGTAATATAGACCCATATATATGCATTTATAGTGCGTAAATCTGCTTAGCATTTACATTTAAGCAATGCTTACTCCTGCTAAGCATAGCTTAGCATTGGTAACCAGTGATCACATTCCAGACTGATAAAATAGCAGGGTAGTGACATCTTTAATAAGCGTATTTAATTCCATGTACATAACATGCTTCTATGTGCTGTCATTACAGTAGCAAGGGGTGTGAGTATACTGTATGGGACACCTGAGTATATATGGCTAGTACAACAATATTTTCTCTTTGTATGTGTTTCATACATGGGTAGTATCCCAGGTTATATGCAATCACACTTGCATGTATTGTATCATTACATTACTACTGTTAACAGTGCTTTCCCAAGTAAAAGTAGATTGCAGATTGTAGTACTAGAACCATACACCTCTGCATGAAAAGCTGGACTCTCAGTACTGACTATCATGTTCTTGGTGTGTGAGCTGTGTGTTATTATGTATTTGCTACTGGATATTGATCTGATATGTGGATATTAACTGCAGACTACTATGTGTATAGGACATGTCATCGAGGGCTGCTGTCATGTAGTAATGGCATACTATCAGTGTCAGACGTCTATCTGTCAAAACATTCACCCTAATGCATAACCTGTTGGCTAGCTGATTTCTGTCTTTCCTCTGTACAGATGTGCAGATGTCAGGTATCCATCTTGGCTGTTTGCAGGCAATCTATGCTTGGCTGACACTGACATGTCTGCCCAGATGTGTTATGAATGCCACAGCTAGGAAACCCCACCCTGTATGCACCACATACCATGGATACCTCAACTAGACTACCACAGTCAACAGAACATGCTTGGGTACAGGTCCCCAACCCCGGCACTGGCCATGTGATGTAATATATGTTGCATACATGTCAATTGGAGCACCTCACTAGCCCTCTGCAAGAGAAAACCAGATGATTGGATGTTGAATTTAACTGTCACTCTGGGGATCACTCAAGTGGCATCAGTTGATAGATGGCCTGCTGACAAATGGCGGGTGGCATGATACCACTGTACCCACATCCCCTACTCTTCTCATCTCTCCATGGACATTATCCTGGTACACACCTAGGAACACCTGCACCTATGGATCCCAGTACTTACAAATGTGTCAGTGAGCATTACTGAGAATAACAGTGTCTGTGTGTTTGTAAACTTGTAGTTGATAATACCCTGAGGGCCTTCTCCCCACAACACCCCCCCCCCATTGACATAGTTAGAAATGGCTGCTGCTGCAATGGACATTAAATGTACCTTGTTACATTCTTCACCCTATGGGCTACCTGGAGCTTACAGTACCAGCATAACACTGTTGTACAAATGGGTAGATAGGCATGGCTTGCCCTCGGAGTTCTGGCAAGTGTGTGTATGTGTGCAAATGTGTATATTTGTAGGATACAACATTCTGAGGCCACATTCTCCAAATACAATACACATTGCCATACATTATAAGGGATAATAATATTGCTGACATTAGGAGAGCCATGGCAAACCCTTACCCTACTATCCCTGTGGCATGTGCAATAAATGCATATCCATGTAGTACCACTGATTAGATAGACAATGGGTTGTATTGCAGTCCTGGTCAATGTGTGATTGTGGGTATGTCAGAGCATTATCATGGGTTTCAGTGAGTAAAATATCCAATGTGAAGTGTGGGTGCAGGGTATACTGTCTTTACATCATGATACCCCTAGTACATGTCCCAACTTCCACTGTATAAGGACCACTGTCACCATCAACCATACAGGTAAATGATTACACTATCCAGCCCAATGATGCATGTGCTGTGTGCAAATTATCTGTAACAGCATGGACTCACTGACAAGGTAGTTACCACTGATAAACCCAGGTGTCTCAGTTGTGTCTATGACTGTTATGTGTTTGTCAATGTGTATATGACAGTATGTCATACTATATAGTTTTCATTAACACCCAGTACATCCCATTTTACCATACTGTACAAGGCTTGGTGATGTTCTTCACTTAACAAGAAACTCGGGACACACCTCATCCTAAAAGCTGTGTGGTGTGTGCAATTAAGGCCAAACACATTAGTAGCAATAAGTACCTAGGCAGGGGTTCTACTCTCAGTGTTGCCAAGTAAGTGTGTGTGTGTATGTGAAGGGATCTACTTCAGTTTGCAGAAAATACATGCCCCAGGAGGTCATCTCTCTGAGAACTGACTGGCAAACACTAACATTTCAAAGGAATCATCTTGTGGAAATTCATTCCATCATAACTAGTAGTAGATGTGTAAATGCCCTCTTTCCCACTGTACAGCTGTACAGCGATACTGGAGTTGGTATATATAGTTGGGTGTGGATGTTGTGGGCACAGCAACCCTCATTGGGGTTATTGTTGTGTGTATCCCCCACTTAGGCTGCTGTAATACTGTACAGTTTATGTTAACAGGTTAAGTAGTTGTCAATCACACTATGTGTGGTTCTATGCCATCCCACACCCTCCAAAGTGGAGGGCTGTGCCACCCACACCAGCACACCTATGTCTGTCAACTCCAGGATTGTACTACATTGGGGAACAGGACATATACCCTGCCAGTACCATCGTCAATTACATTAAACTGGCAGACTGATTATTTACTGCTGTGATGTTTTGCCTATTTTGTCTTTGTGGAATTGCATATTCTAAAATGAGTTCACTGCAAAATTAAGTACATCCATGTGTACAGTATTATCTGTGTATTGCATCAACACCAAACCCTGTGTGTGTGTGTGTGTGTGTGTGTGTGTGTGTGTGTGTGTGTGTGTGTGTGTGTGTGTGTGTGTGTGTGTGTGTTATTCACAAACATTTGGTGTGTGCCACCCAGTACACTTACCATTGTTCACTGTAGAAGGGCTGCTGACATCAGCCACCATGCTCTCACCTGTATACATCCCTCAGACCTATCAGCCATGTAGCACATGCAGTAACTGTTATACAGACCTGTTACTTGTGTTCAGCTGTACCCAGGATATGACACAATGTGTCACCACAGTGCCATACCTCTTGTAGGAAACAACAGCAGACCAACATCCTGCTGAGACATAGACACCTACAACACAAACTGAATACATTATGGAGACCACATTCAGTCAGTGTTAATAACAGCTATAATGCATCATGGCTGGATAGCTACACATCCTGACATGTAAGCATTAAACTTTTCAGCTGAAAACATGTTACACAGCATTACATTGCTAAACCTTAGTACATTCACCCTGTGCATCAGAACCATATTAGCATCTCCATGCATCAATGGTATGGATGACAGGGATGTGGCACAGGTATCATCATGTGCACAGGGTGTGTTAGTGGGTTTGCCAGAAACCTAGGCTAAGCTGTTTGGTTGACATCATGTGTGTGTGTTAAGGGGTTTTGTTATCAATTGGGCTGTGCAGATGTGGTGTATGTAGGTATGGAGGTGCCCTAGCTGTATTGGTGATGTGTGTATGTATGCATGCACACAGTTCTGCCATGTGGCTGCCGTATACAGGGGTTTTTTGGACAGCTGGAGACCGTACATGGCAGGGTGCGCAGTTCACTGTGTCCAGCCACTGACACAAGAACTGTGCCTGCCAGGGGTTCCAGATAGGGTACTCTCCCCTGATGATGACAAATGTCTGCTGGATCCAGGTCCCTGTTGTGACCGACCAGGACCATGTGCACGTGACTTACTGTGTTGTGGTGTAGACAGCACCCCCCCTTCAGTGCTGGTGCTGGTACTGCCACTATGGGAGCGGCTGTGACTTGTTGCGCATCCACGTAGACCTCCACCTGTTTGTATTACTGACCTACGTCCATGTGGCTGTGACCCTACTCCCACCATATGCTCTAACCCAGAGATTGCATGGTCAAGGATTCCCACCATCTCACCCAACCGTCTATCCAGGACCTCTGCAAAATAACAGTGGGCACCTGCAAGATCACAGATGTTGTCAAGTACAGCAGAATGAGTAGCCCTCTGGAGCCTCAGACTATGTCTAGTATAACATTCCATACATGCCTGTGCCTCAATGATGGCTTGAAACATGCATCTGGTGACACCTGCTGTGGCACTTCTGCCAGGGACATGATGGCCAGCAGCCCTCCTACAAGCATCCCTATACATCTGCTGTGTGGTACCTTGCCGGTCATCTGGCTATGGCTGCTGTGTACAGACACACTTGCCCTAGTCACCACACTGTCCTGTCCCATGCCACCACCCGCCAACTGTCCCTCATCTATGGCCACTGGTGATGGGGTATGTATAGGCATTTTGACTGTGTGCAGGGATGGGGTGGATAAAAGTGGGATGTTAACTGATGGTGCAGCTTCAGCCCCTGACAACCCTGCCTGTGCGTCACCATACCCATCATCATTTTCAGAGTTTGTATGGACACTAAATCAGTTTGCCTGCAGGGGGGACCCTGATCCACCTCGCCACCTGTGAGGGGAAAACAAAAAATGTAATGTAAGACCTGTATGTCATTGCTTAGCTCAACACACTCACCCCCCCCCACACACACACACATATACACTTACAGGTGAGGTGGCACAAAGATATTACACAGACCTCTCATTACCCAACAGTCAACATGCATGACATATGCCACTCAACAGCATGCACTGCAGCTATACTCAATCCTTGTTACCAACATTATACATCTCTGTGATGCATGAGTTGTGTTAGTAGGTGATGCCCCTTCCCCTGGAACACACTGCACCCATGTACACAGTATTGCTGTGCACCTGTTCAGCACCCTGGCATGTACCGTGTACCATACGTCATGAGTGTACACATCATTGCTGAATGTGTATATGTGTGGCAGTTATGTTTGTTCTGTTACTCACAGGCCCTATTGTTTGTCTGACACATACCTGGGATGATATGAGGACAGATGTCAATAGTGAATGCCTGACCTCTGATTTGCAGATCTCATAATCAGCATTACATGTATGACCAATAAAATCCAATTACACTGACAGCCTTCAAAGCTTACTGTGGCTATAAGGAGTGTACACACCCTTACTGACATGCCAGCCTCTTCCATGATATGCAATGGGGCCACAATACTGCATATGTTAACATTACACACACCTGATATGTGACATATGACCTGTGCAATCAAATGCAATATGAAAAAAATGTGTTAGTTGTGCAGATGCTGATTGAGATGCATACAATATGTGGGTTGCATAAGTGTGCACACCCTTAACATGATGGTTTGTTGCAGCACCTGTTAAGTGAACTACAGCATTCACTATTCCGGGAAGGGGTATACTAGCATGGCCCATCTTCACTTGCCATTATTTGGTCACTCGCCCTATAAATGTCCCCTGACTCTGCCGGATTTCAAGGTCAGCTAATGTGCACAATCCCTGGAGGTCACACAGTGCCTTCACTATTGCTCTGGAGTCAGGGTTATGTCTGGCACAATTCATGACCTTGACTGTGTTCGGATATAGCCATTCTTAGCGAGCTTTGGATGTATGCTTCAGTTAACTGTTGTGTTTCAGGATAACACCCCTCCCCATCCTCAGCATTATTGCAGATGCTTGACAACTATGGGCCACACATGAGTGTCATTTTTCAGTGTTCCAAATTCAGAACACCATGTCTACCGGCCTAGTTCCTGCTAATGAACAGCAAACCGAAAGGTGTACACTGGCACCAGCAAGGTACAGATGGGGATGGTGGGCCTAAGGTGGAGTGATTTGTTGCTTGTGCACCACATGTATCTTTATTAACACTGTCTGTAGGTTTCAGCCTTGGTCTTGGTACACCATTACACATTGCAACACATGCCTTTGGGAGACTTGATGTTATGCATATGCTACCTGCAGAGAGCCCTGGATGCTGTTTCCTGTAGAACAACTCTTCCATCTGATTACCCTAACTCATAGGCCACACTTATGCAAAGTCCAGGCAATTGTTGACACAGGTACTGCACATGCAGTACCTACTAGACATTCCTGCAAGTCCCTCAGTGTTGCTGCATGTTTCTGGGAAGCCTCCATGACCAGTTTGCAACATGTGTTGTCATCTGTCTTGGATGGACATCTGTTTATTTTTTACTTTAATGTTGTCCCATACTTCATAATCACATACATGACTGTCTGCACTGTTTGCAATGGTATATGCAATGGTGAGGTAAGGCTACATCTCCCACTCCTGAGTGCTACCTTTTGGATATGGGATCCATTCCATGGTTTGTAAGATGTGTGCAAGCCATGGCTGCCTCTGTTGCAAGTGAGTGGGCAAATGTCATGGACATACTTCTTGGACAGCAGACCATTATGTAGTGTGACATTGAGGCCCTATACTTGATGGAAGGTGCATACTCAAGAAGAGTGAATGCTGTCAGTACCTCAAAAGCAGCTTCCACAAAATGTTATTTGGAGTGAGTGCACATATACTTCCAGTGTTTGTTAAGGTATGTATTTCCATATCTGTTGCCCTAACATAGGATTCCATATTACACATTCATTGCTCATGTTAGGATCACATTACAGGTTGTAAAAGGTGTGGAATGTGGCATTGTGATATGCCGTTGTGTAGATCTGTAACAGTTGCCATTGTAATAGTGGTGTATACACTGTTGTAGCCACTGTATAAGGGTAATGTTTCAGACATGTCCCTACTGTCGGCCATTTTTCCCACCATTATGTTAATCTCTGTCCACCCATCTTGCACTGACAGGTTGTTAGGTATACTGCAAGACTCTTACATACCCTTTAGATATGTCACCATGGTGACCACTGTGATGCAGTGCAGTTAACAGCAACAATAAGTGAACATGTACAGCATGTATTATGAGTAGGTGTGTTAAATGTGTGCATGGCAAATACAATGGCCATAACATGGCCAGTGTATTGGCAAACCTGAACAAAACAACTCCATACTCACCAGCTACAGGCTGCTCCCCCAGTTGTATACCAGAAGAACCTACATAGTTGTGTGAGAGATGTAATGTCAGTAGCCACACCTGTGGCATTGGTACAGGGTGGGAGCAGCATTTCAGTACATCAACATTACAAACTCACAATACTAGAGATTATGCACATCTGTTCATTACTACACTGCAGCAACAGACTATGTTATCTGATATCTGCATGAAGATAATTTACGGATGAAGATGGATAAGCAACAGTGGTCTACTAATGTGCCCTGGAGGCTTACCTGCACGCTCCTCATCCATTGTGTGGGTAGCACCCACCTCCACAATGCTATCATCAGGTTCCTGGCTTGGCTTAGTGGGCGGGTGGCCCAAGGCTGATGAGGAGCTCCTCAGCATGTGTCAGTGCGGGCTGGATGTCATGACCCCCACCTGTGGCTAGTTGGTCCCTCCTAACTTCAGCAGCATGATGACGTGCATGGCAGATGAGATCATTGTAATGATGTCGCACCTGCTCAAAACTGCAGTTATGCAGGCTGACATCTTTTACCCTGTGGATGAGCTCATTCCACAGAGCAGTCCTCTCCTGCAGATCATGGGCCATATGTCCAAAGTGGGTTCTGTGGTGTTGCACAAGGAAGTTTATTATTATATCATTCTCCTGGGGAGTATAAGCAGGGAGACACTCCTGGGACATGGTACCTGAAAGACCTAAACAGGAAAAAAAGGTCTGAGGACCTCATACTGCAAGGCTATAATAGTTGTTAATTGAAATCTCTCCTCCCCCCACCATATCTGCAACAATAATCTGAACACACAAATCAATGGGTATGTTTACACCAAACTTACTGTTGAGACATATATCCTATTGTGCAACAAATATTGAAATGTGTTTCTATTCATGTTCCATGTGGTTCTATATATGCATGTGTTCTGTTTGCTATGCATCTGTTCCAAATCTGGTGTTTTGGGTTAATGGGAATATCTATGCATGCTGTTATAACTAATCCTGGATTGTGTCCACTATTACTAACCCACATATGTTCCTAAACTACAACACAATAGCATGTTTGGGAAGGCTGTTCCTAGCAGAACCACTTCTCCTGTCTCATCTGACCATGGCACCAGTCTAGAGCACATCTGGGACTCACCTCAGGACCTCCTCATCTGCTGGTCCTGCACTACCTTCAGATGGAACCACCTCAGGGGATGGGACTCATCCCCCCCCCCGAGAGTGGGCACAGACAGGATCCTGTCACCTGAAGTCAGGTCCAGGGTCTGGTGCATAGGGAACTCCACAGAGAATTGGGGGATCTGCTACACCAGCTTGAGGCCCTCATGGTGCAATTAGAGGGTCAGCCTGCCACTCCTGCTCAGCCCCCAGCACAGCCACCTTCAGGGCCATGAAGGTGCAGTGGTGACTGCCCATTGTTGAGGACCTCAGTCCCACTGTTTCCATTTGGGAGCTCATGGGCTTCCAATTTCCAAACACCCCTCCCTGTCCATGGTGTTTACCCCCCACATGTGTCATATACCACCCCTCTATGCTGTCTTGTCTGTCTTGTCTGTCTTCCGACCCATTACAAAAAAGGGCAATCTGTTCCCAAAAAGAATTTCACACCATACATAAGTGTCCATTTTGCACCGCTTACAACTGCTTACAGGTGCCTTAATCACTCTGTATCCAAAAGCCCTTGTTCTGACCAGCAAATAAATTATCAGTCCTTGCAAGTGTCTAACCAGGACCCTGCACACCATATCCACAGCAATTTAAAACTAACCCATCTGAGCTACAGATATGTGTGATGTTTTCTCAAACATCTCATGCAGCACAGTCCTTCAACAGTAGGGAAAATGTATTTATATATATATATATATATATATGGGTCTACCTGACATGGTCGACAGTTCATATGGTCGACAGTTTATTTGTTCAACAGTTCATTTGATCGACAAGCATTTTAGGTATGGGGCTTCGACCCCCACACCCCCCAGTGTGGGGGGCTGTGCCCCCCACACACCCCCTAACTATATATATATCAACTCCAGGGTTGCACAACATTGGGGAAGGGGGCAAATCTGCTTGTCGATCAAATGAACTGTCGACCAAATGAGTGTCGATTATATGAACTGTCGACCATGTGAAGGGGACCCATATATATATATATATATATATATATATATATATATATATATATATATATGTGTGTGCGTGTGTTTGTATTTATGTAGACATACGCATCTATATATATATATATGTGTGTGTGTGTTTGTGTGTGTGTGTGTGTGTGTGTGTGTGTGTGTGTGTGTGTGTGTGTGTGCGTGTGTGTGTGTGTGTGTGTTTGTATATATGTATACATACATGTCTATATACATATATATTTATATGGAGTGCATTCAGACATCGGAGCCACACTCTGAACCTCCTTCCTCCACAGCTGCACTGTTCTGCCTTGCTACGAAACAGAGCATCACACATGGACACAGCCTAACATTAGAGGGGGGTATATAGGGACGTAGATATGCCTATTACAAACCTATGAAGTTTGTGCATGATACATTTCACATTACCATGACTGTTCTAAGGTGGTGGAGTCTGAAACTCATGGGTCTATCATGACTTCATTACTTCCACCTTCAGCTACTTGCTAGACTAATATACATGTTTGGAAGAACAGAACAAACACTATGATGGCTTAAATCTTGACATTCTGTGCAGATCTGCACAGTTGACAAGTATGGCCCACTGCCCACAGGGCCAGATGCTATGTCCATAGCAGTTGTTCAGCAAGACATCATTACAGCAAGTCTTGATGGCACATATAAATCTTTCAACATCATCTATCCCATTATTACAGACCAAGTACTACATTCAATTACATGCTGACATGTTTCACATACCTATTTTATTATTGTGCTCTCTTCTGTGTACCATTTGGATGTCCTCCTTGATTGTTTTTTTTTTTTGTAGTATTTTTGTTTTTTAGTACTATTTTTTTATTTCTCTCTCTCTCTCCACTACAGGGATCGATCTGGTTTGAATATGTTGCAGCATGGCTTTTGTAGGTGATTCTCATGATCAGGAGATGGCCTCTGCACCAATTGGTGCTCCCAACTTGCTAATTGCATGCAGCCAGCTGCATAGTACTTCCAATAGCCAGTGTCATAGCAACCCACTACTATAAATGACTATATCATGTGGGCATTGTCCCTTTACCTTTCCTTTATGGAAGAAATCCTTCCTGTGTGTGAGCAGCAGTGTTACAGACAGCAGGTAGCAATACCTGTTACAACAGGACTTGCAGACACAGGCCAACTACATGTTTGCATAAGGTTTCAGACTTAAGGACAATGTGTAAGTATTGCTGTTATATGCATTAAATACTGCTAGTTTTACAGAGTTTGTGTGTACATGCTAGTTTTGTATGGAATGCAGTCTGTCTGCATAAGTCTCAACTGTGGGCCTATCCACATGATGGCCAGAAGATTGGCTATTTTTTTTCTGTTCACCACACAGGTCTTGTCTCTGACATATCAGTGCCATTCTCTCCGTTGATTGCTATAAGTACATGGCAGCATCCATTTGTGTTTCTGACTTCATATTCCTGAGTAAGGGTATATTGCAAACAATCCTGTAGCACCATGAACTTTCACAGTGTATAACGTCAATATTCCAAATATGACCCAGTGTTTCAGCCTCTGTCCCCCACCTATATATCAGGCTTTTTCCAGATGTCATGCTGTAAGAGGTTGTTAGGTAATGACCTATCATTATTTAGTGCTGGCATTCCTGCTATCATTCCAGTGATGTTGTGGACTTCCACACAATTTGTGGGTTAGGGTCCATATATATGAGGGCTACAGCTGGACAAAACAATGTGTGACCCTGTACAGTCCGGAGGTCAGTGTATGCAGAACACTGTTATATGCCCTTATAAGACATTTTATGGAGGAGGGGTATTAAATGTTTTTAACCTAGGCTGTTACAACATGTGAGGGATATCAGTAGTAAGAAACATTAAGGTATATGGCTGTGCATTTTCATACGTTTCACTATGGGAACAGTGGTGGGCTACAGCTTACTGTTTTACACACAGTTCTGTCTGTCAGTGTGATAGTGACGTTTTAAGTTAAGCATTGTTATGTAACAGATAAATTTACATTGTGATAATGAATACTTTTCCCCTTAGGGATTAAGTACAGAGTGTAATTGGAGGCTGCTGAACTACATCTGTAATTAAGTGTTGATTGATTCTTATCTTCAAGGCAAGTGTATTTTTTAGTGTTGTACTACTTAAAGGCTTTAGTCTAGACAGCAAAGTATGTTATGTTTTGCAGATTACTGCATCATATGTTTTGTTTGAGAGTTGCATTAATCAGTTATTATGTATTTCATACACCTACCTGCTATAAGAAATGGCATAAACAACTGAAATAGTACACAAATAAACATTTCTATGTGTGCAAACTTGTGTGTGGTGTCATGTCCTGTCCATTGTGTCTGGGTATAAGTTTCATGCAATAATTCTCATTTGTAGGAAAGAATCAAATATTGGCCATTTGAAACGGTGGCAACTGTAGGCATAACGGCTGTTTGATATGCTGTGCACCCTCTGTATATACTCTTTTTATACATATCTACAAGTAGTTATATATTTATATTTACATGTATGTGTATATACACACATATATATATATATATATGTATATGTATGCGTGTATGTGTGTGTGTATATATATGTATCATTGGAATGTTTACTGCTTCCATGTTTTACATTCCCTATGGTAGACTGACTGTTCTGTGTGAAATTTTTTTTTTTTTTTTTTTTTTAATTTATTTATCATTTGTTGACCGGGAAAGTCCGACTAGGTTCCACAGAGCCTGTTTTCAGCGGAGGCCCGGGGAGAAATGCTACAGAAATCATCCTGGTATTTTACAGCTGAGATGGCCTGCTGTTAACTTCTTGTGCCTATGTTGTGCAGGATCCTGGGTTCAAGTCTTGCAAGTGCTGGTTATTGTGTTGCAAGGTGGATCAGTTCATCTGTGGAGGAAGGGATAATAGCAATAATTACAAGAGATCCCTATTTTGGGCCACTTCACCCCCATTAACAGTGCCTTTGGTCAGATGTTTTGCAGTGAGAGGTTCAGAGTGTGGATCCAATGTGCGAATGCAATATATATATATATATATATATATATATATATATATATACATGCATACATACAGCTACATATATTAAATACATTTTCCCTACTGTTGAATGACTGTGCTGCATGATGTGTTTGGGAAAACATGTACAGCTCAAATGGCTTAGTGGTAAATCACTATGGCGATGGTGTGCAGGATCCTGGGTTCAAGACTTGCAAGGGTTGATTATTTTGTTGCTGGGCAGAACATGGGCTGTTGGATACAGAGTGATTAAGGCACTTTTAAGCAGTTGTAAGCGGGTTTGCATGTGTTTGCGGTGTGGTAAGCAATGCTAACTTCTGGTTAAATAAGCTTACAGACAGTTAACCTGAAAGTGCTTAATCTGTGTAGGCATTGCTTAGCACTGTGCAATCAGGCTTAAACCTGCTTACTACTACTTAAAAGTGCTTACTCCTGCTTACCCCCGTGCTAATTTCTTTAAAAGAAAAGAAAAGAGGGGTGATAGGAAAGTGGTGAAAAAGGGACACACAGAGGGAAAAACAATAGGGGAAAGTAGCTAGAGATGTGCAGGACGGGTGCAGGGAAAGTCCATAGCTGTCCATTTCTTCTACAGCAACAGCTGTGCATATGTTCTGAATTTGGAGGTAGATTTGGACACTCAAACCCCTGAGAGAGGGGTGAGGACAACAATAATGTGTTGTGAAGCAAATTAGACCAGATTACATATGTCCAATGGACACATGTGCAAAATGGACAGCTATGTATGGGGTGAAATTTTTTTTGGTAAGCAGATTGCCCTTTTTTTTTAAAGTGAGAGTGGGATGTTGGGGAAGGATAATAGTTATATTTGGGGAGGTAGGTTGGGTAGGAAGACAGGCAAGGCAAACAAGACAGCATACAGGGGTGGTATATGACACGTGGAGGGTAAACACCTTGGATGGGGAGGGTTGTTTGGAAATCGGAAGCCCATGAGCCCCCAAATGGAAACAGTGGGACTGAGGGCCACACCCATGGGCAGTCATCACTGCACCTTCAAGGCCCCAAAGGTGGCTGTGCTGGCGGCTGAGCAGGAGGGGCAGGCTGGCCCAAATGTGCCACTTGACCCTCAAGCTGACATAGCAGATTTCCAAACTCCCTTCGGAGCTTGCTATGCACCAATCCCCAGACCTAACTTTGGGTCACAGGATCCTGTCCATGCCCGCTTCCAGGGGGGCTGAGCCCCATCCCCTGAGGTGGTTCCACCCAAATGTGGTGCAGGACCAGCGGATGAGGTGGTCCTGAGGTGGGTCCCAGGTGTACTGGGGCCCGGTGCCACAGCCAGATGAGGTGGGAGAGGTTGGTCCGCTGGGGCCGGTCTTTCCATATGTGCTATGGTGATGCAATTTTAAAACATATGTGGGTTAGTAATAGTCAACACAATCTAGGATAATTTCTAACAGAATGCATAGATATTCCTGTTAACCCAAAACACCAGAATTGGAACAGTTGCATAGCAAACAGAACACATGCATATATGGAACCCCAGTGGCCATTAGAATGACATGGAGGTTACAGTGATAGCAAGAGGCCACCAATGATAGTATTTCAACATGGAACATTAATAGAAACACATTTCAATATTTATTGAACAATAAGATATATATCCCAACAGTAGGTTTGGTGTAAACATACCCATTGATTTGTGTATTTAGATTATTGTTGCAGATATGGTGGGTGAGAGAGAGAGATGTCAATTAACAATTGATGTATCCTTGTAGTACTCACAACTTTAATGATCATTGCTCTAATCATTAAGGTACAAGTATTATTACAATACCCTATAGCCTTGGTTTGGCCAGTGGTATGTTTGTACACAGTGTATACTTCAACTGTCTTACAGCTAAATTCTATATCTCTTACCTGGTAGACCTGTGGAGGGAATGTTTATTAACACTACCTGACTGTTTATACACATATTCCCAGATTCTAAGTTAATATGCACATACCTTTCAATCTCTTAATGCACACACTCTGGACAAAGCTTGACAACATGGGGGTACAAGTAGGGACATGTTTTGAATATTACTGTCATAAACATAGAGAGTTGCTAGAGTGACAGTATTTGTTTTAATATACATCTTCTGAAAGTTTTGAGGTCTGAAAATCAAATGTATGTCATTATTTCGTGGCCACAATTCTGAGATCATCTCACTGATTTGCCAGGGGGACTGAGGAACAGGCAGAAAATATGAGTCAATTATCTGGACATTCTGAAAAATCTGTACAGTTGAGAGGTATGATTATGCATACAGCTTACTACCACCAGGATGCGAACTGTGGCTGTGTCTGCTAAAAATACAACAATTTAAGGCACAGCAGAGTGTGCTATTTGGATATTGCTGTCTATTCCTTCAGTGTTTTCTAAGACTCTCTTGGTTGTACAATCTGACCTTGTAATTACAACAGTCTTATACAGACATTCCTACACATATTTTTATGTAGCACAGTGTGAGAAAGAATGGTTGACACAACATTACTATTCTGATATCATATGTTACTGAATGCTACATGTCAGGCCATACTATACCACAGTAAACACTACCAGTCAAGGATTTAAATATTTATTGGCAAGCACAGTTTTCTTATCTAACAGACCTGTGGAGGGAATGTTTGTTAACACTACCTGATTATTTCTACACATACTCCCAGATTCCAAGTTAATATTATGCACTTACCTCTCAGTCTCTTAATGCGCACACTCTGGACAAAGCTTGACAACATGGGGGTACAAATAGGGACATGTTTGGAATATTGTTGTCATAAACTTGGAGAGTTGCTAGAGTGACGGGATTTGCTTTAATATACATTTTCTGAAGGTTTTGATGTCTGAAAATCAAATGTATGTAATTATTTCATGGCTAAAATTCTGAGATCATCCCACTGATTTGCCAGGGGGGCAGAGGAACAGGCAGAAAATATGAGCCAATTATCTGGACATTCTGAAAAATCTGTACAGTTGAGAGATATGATTATGCATACAGCTTACTACCACTCCCAGGATTCGAACCATGACTGCGTCTGCTAAGAATACAACAATTTAAGTTGCAGCAGAGTGTGATATTTGGATATTACTGTCTAGCTTTTCAGTGTTTTCTGTCTAAGTTTCTCTTGGATGTACAATCTGATCTTGCACTTACAACAGTCTTATACAGACATTCCTAGACATTTTTTTATGTAGCACAGTGTGGGTAACAGTGGTTAACACAACATTACTATTCAGAGAATGTAACAATAAATCCCATACAACACCAGAGTAAACACAACCAGTCCAGGATTTAGAGATTTATTGCCAGGCAATTACAGTTTTATTTAAATATGACCTATATGGGACTATTACTGTCCTATTGTCTGGTTTAGTCAGTACAACCCATACAACAGTTTTTATACTGCCAGTTGACTTTCTACTACTTTATATTTATTTGGTAGGATTACTACAAGCAGGATTGTTACTCACTAGCCTCGCAACACAGCCTTTGCAGCCTACTAGCATGGGCTTCCTGATTCACAGCCCACTCAGCTGCAGCTGTAAGGAAAACAGAGAAAATTTAGGCATACCTACCATCATATACACAGGCTGGACATTAGTTAACAGTTATTAGTATCAGTACTTACACACTGCTGGGACATCACCCCTCTGACTTGCTTCTTGGACCTACTCATCCAAGAGCTCTCTCTTTCTCCTCATCAAGTCGGCATAGTGGTGCCGGACATGCTCACCAGTCTGAGGGTTATCTGTGGCACTGGTGAGATCATGGGCAAGATAGTCCCAGGCTTCTGCTTTATACTGGGAGCCTTGGTACTGGCAGCAGTCTCTCATCATGGTTTTGTACCAGGAGTCCTACCATGACCATAGACTCCTGTATGCCCCAGCGCTGAGCACAGAAGTGCATGCCCTCGCCAACATCTGCCATGCTGCCTACAGTAGGAAGCTGCAACCAGTTTTGAGCTGTATTCCCGCCTGCGGGGTTTAAATATGGCTGATTTCCTGCCCTTTGCCATGATTGGACAGTTTTGAATATGCTGAGCTAAGCTAAACCAAGGGCAAACCTGCTTAGCTATGGTTGGCAGTCCTTAAATGGGCAGGTTCAGCACTGCTTACCAATGGGCAAATCCACTTAACTGGGCTACTCATTGCTTAGCAGTCATATTTACACAATGCTTACACCTGGTAAGCAGAGCTGTACAATGACTAGCATTGCTTATTTTTTATTTTATAGACTATTTGCTGTATGGGATTGATTCATCATTCATTACATACTATAAATGTGTTTACTGTCCCTGACATCCCCAATGTACTTTCATTACATTTATTCATGTGTGACTATACTGTATGGGGCACTTGTGTTTATATGGGGGTTTCACAACTTTATTAAACTGACACCTCACATCTGGACCTACTACATTACTCTGGTTAACAAATATATGTTATTTAGTAGCTAATTATAAAAAAAAAATTATGTTCTGCTTTCACATGTAAAATGCAAATTGGTTACAGTAAGGATTGAATCAGGAATATAGCTGCTTGTAAAGAATACGCTCTAACCACTACACTATTGCAGTACTGCTTATGCTGGCTGTCTCTTGCTATTTAACTTATTGTGCTGTTTAAGCTGAACTAAGTGTAGCTAAGCAACAGGCACACCCGTGCAGCTACGCTTAAATTTTATTGCATATTTAAAAAACATGTATTTGTTGTGTTTTTTTTATTTGTACCCTTCAGGATATCCATGCTAATGCTAAACTTGTTATTCTATCAACTTTCTGCTTTGTGGGATGATTGTTCCTTATGGCTTTGTCCACATTCCTTACTCTGATGGGTTGGGAGGTGTGTCCTATGTGCTTAAGCTACATCTGTTATTCTATCAACTTTTGGTTTGATTGGGACGATTGTCCCTTATGGCTTTGACCAGATTTCTTACCCGGACTGGTTGGGGGTGTTATGAGCATTCTCGCTCATTTTAAATTGCTGAAAGGCAATTCTGGAATGCAGGGGGCATGTGTATTGTGAGGGCTCTGCTCTCAGACACACCCCCTGCACTTGTACATGGAACTGTGTCCGTTTTAGAGCATGGCAGCGCACCTTCATACATATGCATGGCACATTGCCGTGCTGAAGAGGAACGGTGCCTGCCGTACAGGAATTACTTATTCCTGCATGGCTGCTTGCTCAATCCGGAGGAAGATATCTGATTAAGGTTAGAGGCAAAAAATATAAGAAATGGAAGAGAGGTCAGACTAGAACTTTGAAAACTGAAATAAACAAGCTGGACAAACAGATTAAGCATAGTGTGAGACAAAATCAACCCCCAGATTCACAAATGGATATTTTCCAAGCAGGAACAGTGTAGGAGCTCCTGCATGGAAAATGGCTGCAGAGCGATCCAGAAAAGTGCCATTTTCACATGCATGAGTGGCTCTACATTGTTCCTGCATGGAAAGCCAATCAGGATGCAAATCACCTCATTTTCTAGTAAAAAAACATACAAATGAGGTGATTTTGCGATTCACGAAGCTGGCCTGACTCCATGCAGGAACAGTGTCAGAGCAGAAATGTATTCAGTTAGTAACTGAATACATTTCTGCATCTGAGCAAACGGAGGCAGGACAGCTCATGGAAAGCATGTATTCCAGTCAAACACACATACCAATGGTCAAATATAAGGCCATTGGCATTAATAAATGTTTAATTATTTTTTTTAAATTAAACTTTTTTGGACGATCATGGACTTTTAAGCTTAGAGAAGCTGTGCGCAAATAGGATCATGCCAAAAATAATAAGAAAATGAGAAATGTCAAGTTTAAGATAATTCTGCATTTTGCCATTTTAGTCAATGGCATGCAGAATGTAAACAATACCAGGGAGCACTAGTTGTCAAGGAGAAAGAGTCCAAGTGCAGTAACTAAGGACATACACACTGGGGTATGCAAATGAGGGGAATTATACTGAATCACAGATTTCCTCAAAGTGTCAGCTTGTACCTAACCATGTAGGTACAGCAATACAACAGTCAAGTATAAGAGCTGAATGACTTCATAAGGGGGTGTATCATGCTTGCTGTAAGCTCATTGGAGCTCTGTGGCCCATGTTTGACCTTAGCTAAGCACAGCTAAGAAAGGGTGTGTGTCTGAGGCTGTATTGTCTTATTCCATGAAATGCAGAGCATGTTCATGTCCAATGAAGGCCAGTTCTGCTTAAAAGTGCTTGCTTTAGCCAAAAGGGTGTGCGCGGTGCGCACTGCACCTAAAAGAAAAGCACAGGAAATAGCAGAACTGTTTACATTTGAGCACCTGGTATGCGCGTCGTGCCTCGGGGCTTAAATAGGGAAAAAGTGGGAAGGGGAAACAGCAATAGGAAGGCAATCAAGGAGAACTAGCATAGCTGGCAGGTGGAATGTATCAGAATCAGCCAATTACACATGCAGCAGCCCAGCACACTAATATAAACTATGCAAACACCCTACAGACTTTTTCCCACAAACTCTACACCACCAGTGTACACAGGTGGGGGATTTTTTAACTGGCAAAAATAACTAAATATGTTAGAGGCTGCTGCTGCTGCTTTACTCCATCAATATGTGCTAGAGACTGAGGGTGGTGAGGAGGAAAATGCTGACAACCAGTCCACAGTGTGGAGGAGGAGAAGAGTGTACAGACCCAGGGTAACCTACCAGGGCCTTCATGAGCTGGAGATAGTAGAGTACTATATGGTGAACAGGGACATTCTACAGCAAATTATTGAGCTGTGCCGGCTACACCTTACACACAGAACTAATAGAGGGTAACCCATCCCAGTGGATACCAAGGTATGTCTAGGATTAAGAATACTAGACACAGGTACCTTCCAAAGACCAACTGGGGATAACATGGGGGTCTCACAGGTATCAGCATCCAGGGTACTCCACCAGTTCCTGGGTGACATACATGCCAATAAACACATATATCTCCCCACCGCCCATGAGACGCTGACCACACTTATGCATCTCTTCCACCATATAGCAGAATACCCTGAGGTAGGTGGTGCTATAGACTGCATGCACATCCACATCAAAGCACCACCTGGTGAGCAGTGTAGGGTCTACATAAACCGCAAGGGCTTCCTCTACATCAATTGCCAGGTCATGTACAATGCCCAGGGCATTATCATAAATGTGTGTGCTGGCAGCCCTGGAAGCTATCATGATTCCCACATCTGGCATTGCTCACAGCTGTATCAGGCATTTGCCATAGGGGACATCCCATATGGCCATCTAGTGGGGGATTCTGGCTATGCACTGGAGCCGTGGCTGATGACACCCATCAGAAATGCACACGCACCCGAACAAGAACACCATAATGAGGCACACGCACAAACCAGGATCATTGTAGAATGTGTGTTTGAGATGCTCAAGTCACGGTTCCGCTGCCTTGACATATCCAGTGGAGCCTTGCAGTAATCTCCAGCTACATGTACACAAATGTTCATAGTATATGCCATGCTACACAATATGATCCTGCGGAAACAGCTGCAGCAGGAACAGCATGGGGCAGGGCCACACAGCCCCCCACCATTGCCAAGGCCAGCGCAGGGACAGAGGGACTCAGAGGAGGAACATCCTGATCCTGCCCCTGTAGGCAGAAGGAGGCATGCACAGTATGCCCAGGCCTGGCAAAGAGGCAACGTATAGCACACACACTGACACTGTAGGGACCCAGGGACTGATACCTCTCTCCATCTCATACATACAGTAAAAGGGCTGCTTAACATGACACTACCTGAGCTTTACCATGTACAGGGAGTGTACTATGTGCATCCAACATATTCAGCCCTCCAACACTGTTCTCAGTACTGGCCCAGCAACAAGGTAAGTCACTCTTCCTATCAGTTACTGAATGGAGTAGTATGTTCTCATACTTATATGCATGATATGGATGCAAGCATGCAAGGGAATTGGGTGGATGAATGGGATAGCAGCAGATAGCTATATGGAACAGCAGGAAATTCATAACAAATACTGGTGTCAACATACTAGGCAGTACTACACAAGGTGACAACCACCATGTGATGGCCCAAAGAACTGGGGTGTCACTAGGTCACACACACGGATGTCAGTGAGTGTCACATATTCACCACCAGCCTCACCCAGCAGGACAGGTGTAGATGACCATGAAGAAAGGCTAGGCTAAGGCCCTCAAATGATGGCAATGGTGAACAGACCACCACAAGACCTACACAGACATACTACAACAGGTCTTGCAGTTGCAGTCCAGTTCTGAAGGGTAAGAAGTCTGAAACTGAAATATATGCCATGAAGATCTAACATGTGTACTCTACTGATATGCCTCCTGTCTGCATGATAGGTCACAATATGAAATGGAAGCCAACAGAGTAACCGAAATACCAGTACAGTCATATCAAATGTTAAAGTCTGCAGGTGTGCACCCCCCACAATCCCATGTAGAAATGCAGTAACAGATGGCCTGCAGCACTCTCAAATGGCCTAAAGTCCTCTGGTAAAGGCCCATGCCTCACCCATAGTGCCAATGTATGGAATGTCAGGGTGTCCCAACTAACAACCTAAAAGTAAACAGAAAACAAATGCAAGGCCATGTTGACAAATGCCAGTAGCATGCCTCCCCATGTCTTACTGCAAGGACTGTGGATCAGGTCATAAATATTACTGGGATAAAGGCCCAACTATAGGGATACCTCTGAGTTATTGCTTACATAATGTTAGGTGGAGTTGAGAATAACAGGGGGGGTGTAAAAGCATGGATGTCATGGAGTGTGTGAAGTCTGAAACTCCAATGTCCACCCATACTACTCCCAACTGCAAACCCATGAATGAATAGCCACAAAACCACTTGTAAACTACAATGTGAAGGTAAACTGACCAGATATATGAGTCATGCCTCTGGATAACCTGGGTGTATTTGTACAGCTGAGAGGTATGGCCCCAGCAGGATATGGCCATTCTGTGAAGCTGAGAAAAGCACAAGGAGGGGAACCCCAGCCAGCATACTAACAAGGTGCTACACCATTTACACAGAACCAGCAGTCTACTGTCTGTAGCTACCCTTCCACAATGGCAGGTGAGTGCCAGAATGTGTAGCCTATATGCCTCAGAATATTGGTCTCAGGTTCATTCATCTTGTATTTCCTGGTAAATAACTGTGAGCAAAGACTGATAACTGTCAGTAGTTGATGACATGACACATCACAGTGTAAAACAGTACATATGCCAGAATATCTATGCTACAAACAAACATGTCACACAAGCAGCACAGACAGCAATAGTTACAGTATCCCCTGTATTTTAAGCCCATAGTGTCTCCATATTGGCAACCTGTCTACAGATATCCTGCAGAAACAGTTTGCTAGGTGTAGCTGTAGCACACAAAACCCTGAGCTGGAGTAAAACCCTCCCTGGAATGGATGCACACACTCAATATAAAAGGTCATACTGGGTATGCTCCTACACTTAGAGAAATGAAGCCCATGTCTCACAATACAGTGAACTTCAGATATCGGTTATTCACAGCTGTCTGTGCACACACACCAAATTGTACACCATTGATACTTTACACACACACACACACACATTGGATAGGAATGCACACACATATCTAAGGCCAACATAATATAATATGTCAAACATACACACACAGAGATGTGGAGAAGAGAAAGACAGCAAGAGAGAAAATCCCATTATGATGTCTGTCCCGCCCACTATACATCCCATTGGCCTATATCACATGATGTGCTGATGTCATTCACTGTAGAAATACCTTTGGTTAGCCCTCAGTCCATAGTGTCAGTGGTGCTTGTGATGACTGTATAACACTACAGTACAAAAAGGTATCCATGTAGCAGTTGTAATCTCAGTCCTGTCAAATGTAAAGATGTGTGTGTGTGTGTGTGTGTGTGTGTGTGTGTGTGTGTGTGTGTGTGTGTGTGTGTGTGTGTGCGTGTGTGAGTGTTTCTAGATGAATGTGGTTGAGGCCATTCACACTCACTAAATCTCCCATGCCTCTCCTTCAGCACTGCTGCTGATGTGACCCACCTTCAAAGATATCTTTGGACAGCTCCCCAACACATAAGCTCCATGGCGCTTGCAATAACTGCATAACAGTATAGTGTAGCAAACTAGTTAGGTAGGTGTTTCAGTCCTGATCCTGGCAACTGTGCAAATGTGAGTGTTTGTGTGAGAGAGTGTGTGTGTATCCTTGTAGAAACCTTATTTTGTGGTCATTCACACTTACAACACTTCCCTTACCCCTCTTTTAGCACTACTGCTGCTGTGACTCACCTTCAAAGATACCTTTGGACAGCTCTCCAACATATAAGCCCTGTGGCACTTGGGATTACTTTGTAATCCTATAGCGTAGCAAACTAGTTAGGTAGGTGTTCCGATCCTGGCAACTGTGTAAATGTGTTTGTGTGAGAGAGTGGGTGTATCCTTTAAGAGACCTGATTTTGTGGTCATTCACACTTACAACACTTTCCTTACCCCTCCTTTAGCACTGCTGCTGGTGTCACTCACCTTCAAAGATACCTTTGCACAGCTCTCTAATATGTAATCTCCATGGTGTGTGATAAATGCAGAACAATGTATTAGCAATAACTACGTAGGTATGGGTTTGAATCTCATCCCTGGCAAGTGCTTGTGTGTTCATATGTCTCTGTATGTATGCCCATAACTCAAAGAATTTGGCCCTATTTACACCCAGTATACATCTCAGTACCTGACCTTAGCAGTCCTGTAGATATCATCCCCCTTAGAAGCACCTGTTGGCAACTCTAAACCATATAAGGGCAGTGGTGCATGTGGTAAATGCATAACCATAATGGTCTGAAATTATAATTAGAAAGAGGTTTAAACCTCACCCCTAGTAAATGTGTGTATAGGGTAAAATATTTTATGGAATCTCTCACCCACTAGATCACCCAATGCCAGTGTTTACAAGGGCTGGTGATGTTCCCCACCTTCGAAGTACCTTGGGACAACAGCCATCTTATAACCTTTGTGGTGCATGCGATGAATGCAGTGCACTGTAGTAGTAATAACTGCATAGGTATGGGTTTGAATCTCAACCCTGGCAAGTGTTTGTGTGTGTACATATGTATGTCCATAACCCAAAGATTTTGGCCCCATTTACACCCAGTACACATCTCAGTGCATACACATCTCAGTGCCTGACTTTAGCAGTCCTGCAGAAATCATACACCTTAGAAGCACCTGTTGGCAACCCTAAACCATGTAAGGTCAGTGGTGCATGTGGCAAATGCATAACCATAATGGTCTGAAAAGATAGTTAGATAGAGGTTTGAACCTCACCCCTGGCAAATGTGTGTGTCAGGAAAAATATTTTTTTTAATCTCTCACCCACTACATCACCCAATGCCAGTATTTACAAGGAATGGTGATGTTCCTCACCTAAGAAGTACCTTGGGACAGCATCCATCCTATAAGCTCTGTGAGCATGCAATAAATGCAATACACTGTAGTAGCAATGCATAGCTAGGTAGGGGTTTAAAACTTAGTACTGGCAAGTGTGTGTGTGTGTTTCAGTGTGATTGTGTAAAAACAGGATCCATTGGGGGTGGGTTTTGCTAAATTATTATGTTGAAGACCTAGTATATGTCACAATGTCCACATTACAAGGCCAACAGCTGTCAAACACCAGAGAAGTGGGTGTAGACAATCCACAGCCCTAAATGTGTCAGTATGGATTAGTGAGCAATATAGGCAACCCTTCTATTACTCAGTGACCACTCTCCACCCATGTATCATACACAAACACACTTGGCTAGGCAATGACTATATCAGTAGTTCCCCTGCATATTGCCTCACAGATAGTACCCACTGTGTTATTGCAGTGGACTACATGCCTGTTGACCACAACAGTGCCACTGACATCAGAAAGTACTTTGATATGTTACATCTCTTGACTGAGTGTGTGTTATCCAGCAAGTAGATGGAAATGGCACCCTGTTCTATCCCCTCAGTAGCCCAATCAATGTATAAAGTGGCCCTTTTGCCATGTTTCTCACTAGACACCTGCAACAGCTGCAGAGTCTGCAAAAGTACCCCACAAAGAGAATACCATGCCTTATAGACATGTCCCATATGGACAGATGCCACTATCTCCACTGAATACCCATATCATACTGTCAATGTAGGTGCAATCATAGCCAGGTCTCACCAAATGAGGTCAGGAATGATACATCAGAAGATACCAATGTGTCCACACAACATGCCCCAGAGACCTCAAGCACACTTCTACACATCAAAGAACATGCATGTGGGACATGTGCACAACCCAGCCACTGTCCATGTTATGGAATATAGATCACATACATAGGAGGCAGTGCACATCACTGGCCATCCACAATAGAAACCTGGATGAGTGGATGGGGAATACAATACCCACCCTTGTGGACCGCACCAGTGACTATACTCCTGAGCCACACTGCGGACTATTGTCATGTGGCCTGATGCCAAGGTATTCCCTTGGGCTAGCCTTGTAGAGCCTTCAGCCCCATTCACCCACTACACACCTATGAAGCAATTAACCTATGGATCTCAGTACTGGAAAATGTATTTTGTGTGTGTGTGTGTGTGTGTGTGTGTGTGTGTGTGTGTGTGTGTGTGTGTGTGTGTGTGTGTGTGTGTGAGTGTGTGTATGTGTGAATAGTAATCCCAGTATGTTTGGTTGATGAATATCCCCTGTGGCTGTGGTCATTAGCAATCAGAAGTGTGTCCAAACCAGAACATGTACCATTCTCCATTCTACAACAGATGTTGTACATCAACATGTACCTATGTACAACCCTCAGCCCTATAATCTGTCAGGCATATGCAATCACTGTGTTACAGACTGGGAATTACCATGCACATACTGTACCATGTCTATAACATGGTGGATGTGTCACCACACTGCCATACCCTGTGGCCTTGTGCAGGGCCACATCTTGGTGACACACAGACACCTAGAATGGAAATGGGATACAGCATGTGAGAACATATTCACTCAGCACTTCACTTGTGGGGGAGAGAGGGGTAAAGCTGGCAATGAATGTGTTGCCAAGACTGTGGCCAATATATGTTGTCTCATAGGTTCATAGGTTCATAGATTACTACTAGGCTAACTGCCCTTGTGGGCCATTTTAAGCCTAGCCAATTACCTCATGTGAGAATCAAACCCTGCACCTTGTGCATGTAAGGTAACTGCCTTAACCATTATGCCACCCTCAGGATAGGTATTAGCTTTGTGCAGTAACTCGCAGCACTTGTGTTTAATGCTGTGGAGGTTGTTGATGTAACTATTAAAGTTTTTGTGACTGTTGTCAGTGTCTGCTGCATCTCTGCTGCCATAGATGCCTGTCGGGGACTTCATGAGTGATCCAAAGTTGTGTTTGAGGCTAATAATGGAGTTCAACAGTCATGGGACACCATGTTTCCCTGCAACAGTGTCCTCCTGACATACACTTCAGTAATGGCAAGGGACCATCACATTGTTTCCCAGTTTTTGGAGGACATTGTCTGGGTTCTGTTGGCTCTGGCTTGTACCATGCATTCATGTACCTATTTACACAGTGCCTATGTGTATAATTCCACAGTCATGCAGCTACATCCCATTGCCATGAGTAAAGTGAAGACATCCACCCCTGTTTTCGTGGCTGCAAAGTCAGCTTTGGGGTGTTTTTTCCAGGTGGTTATCTTTGTGGGGGGGGTGTGGCTGACATGTTGACATCCATGTTGATTACAGCCTGTGTGAATCTCACCATGCAGGGATTGACATCTGGGGATGTGCAACAGTCCCATATTTAAGTGGTCAACACAGGTCAAGGTTGTTGCATCCTCTACCAGGGGTCAGTATGAGCTGGTCTAGGGAAATGGAAATGATGAATCCCAGAAGTGTTGGGCCACTGTACTGGTGACTGGCTACATCCCCCAGGTAATGGAAGGGTATTTGTAGACTCATACTATGTCAGTGTTGCATTGGACCATCAGAGATGGCAGGGTGTTGAGGAATGTGCATTGACAGTGTAGGGAAATAGATGTGGACCCATAGCTGGCTATGGTCTGAATAGCACCATTAACCCAAGGCAGTTATACCGGAAGTATCACCAATGCATTATGATGGGATGCTAGTCTGGAGGTGCTGCTATCCATAATGAACATGGAGGCACCACCTGTGGAGGTGTGGTGTGGTCCATGTTTGGGGGCTGACAGCTGTGGAATGCATCATAGCCTGATACTGCAGGTCTGTCTGCTGCTTTAAACCACCTCTCCATTAGAGCAGATATGTGTCCTCCACTCCAATAACTGCTATGAGTGACTGCATCCTGACAGTTAGATGTCCACTGTTGAGCAGCATGACCCTCAGATTGCATAAATGTGTAGCTGTTATGGTAGTAATAACATTAGGAATACTGCCTAATAAGGCACCATAGGGGAGGCAAGACACGTAGCCAGTACCTGGCAACCCAGCAGTGACAGATGTAGGACATCCATGGCAAGTCATTAGGTTCTGGTAATCATGCCATCCCAAGCAGAGAGGTCCTGGATCCCCTGAGAAGGACGCATAACACATAAGCCAATGTTGCAGTCAACCATCTGTTGATAGTACCGCAGCATCATTCTGGGTGACAGCGGTACACTGTCCAGGGCTACTGTCACACCTACCTGAACTGCATAATCAGAGTTCAACCATGTCCCCTGTCATGTATTCCAGGGAGGTGTGTCCCAATTAATTCACACCCACATGGATATGGAGATATACTGGTAATTGTTGTGGAGTGACATGACTGGCTGTGTCATGTGTTATCTGCTGGCATGTGATTGATATTTGGCTGTTACCCGCTCCATATTCAACCTATTGAATGGGATGTGTGTGCGTCAGTATTGAGTTATCCATGATCACTGTATTGTGCAAAGTGGTTAGCCTTAGGGGCTTAGGTTGGGGGCACACTGTGTAGGTTAAATATGTGTCCCTTGGCATGTGCCATATCACGGTGTCTGAGTGGGTGTCCGCCTTGCTGGTCTGTACTGTTTGGGTAGATTTCCATTGAGTGCCTCTGGGAATGTGGGTGTGTGGCTTTTCACTGTATGTCATGGCTGTCAAAGTGGGTTTCATGGTCAGCTACGTGTTCCACATGGTGTGGTACAGGTGTTGATCTTATCTTCTTGGCCTGCTAGTCCATTCTTTGCTGGAGAGTGCATATGTCCACATTGGGTGATATATGGGTAACCCTCACAGGTCTGAGTGTTTGGAGTTTAGAGGGGATGGTTGTCTGTGTACATGCAGCAGTTGCAACAGTGCCCCAGAATGGACATGTGCAAAAGGTCAATGGGTGAAAGCACAGATAACCACCCTTCAAACATGCCAAGAGGAGTGGACATAGCTAGTAAGTACTGAGGCGACATCTGTGATGAACAAGTACTGCTGATGGCTCACAGGTGCACCACACTTCATGATACAATAACCTGGTGAAGTGCCAAGCCATAATGTTAGTTGAAGTGCAAGACAGAAATAACTAGCATGATGTATGGGTGGAACAGAAGGCAGACTGTCTGCCACCTGTAATATTTTACCACAGCTGTGCGGTTATCAGCAGCTATGGCCATGTGAAAGTTCAGTAAGCTCTTTAGCGCACACGGTAACTGCGTAGCACTATAGTAGACATACCTAGATAGGCAGGAGTTATAATCCCAATACTGGCAGGTGTGTGTGTATGTGTGTGTGAATCATGTACTATCTGGCTAATACCATTTTTGACCTGTGTACTACACTTTACACTTCCCTTCACTCCAGTTTAGTAGACCTGTTGATGTCATCCACCTCAGAAGTACCTTTGATTAAGTTGGAAACGTATAGGCTCTGTGGCACGTCTCATAACTATATAGCACTATAGTAGGAATACCTAGATAGGAGTTCTAATCTCAGTACTGGCAAGTGTGTATGTGTGTGTGAATCATGTACTGTCTGACATACCATTTTTGACCTGTGTAATACCCTTTACACTTCCCTTCACTCCAAGTGAGTAGACCTGTTGATGTCATCCACCTATGAAGTACTTGTGGAAGAAGTGGGAATGTATAAGCTCTGTGGAGCATCTGATAACTGCGTAGCACTATAGTAGGAATACCTAGATAAGCAGGAGTTCTAATCTTAATTCTGGAAACTGTTTGTGTGTGTGAGGATCATATCATGTGTGGCTTATACCATTTTGATGTGTATACCATACACGGCTGGTGACCACCTCCCGCTGCTATTACTTTATATAGTGTGGTGACAGCATCTGCCTCACATGCAGCAGGTTAAACCATTGTACAGTCCTCTGTACAGATGTGTCTGGAATATCCATATGTTTGAAACCTATAAGTGGTTGGAAGTTGTCTGTGTGCCTTAACAACGCCCATGTATGTGATATTATAGCCAAATAGGTCACACTGAGTGTACTGACACATATGGCAGCATGAGGTATCATACCTGACTGAAACATCATTCTGATAGGACGTCTGCCGCCCACACAGGTGGCCTGCCTTATAGGTGCAACACATGAGTACAGGTGCTTGGTTTTACAAGTGAACTGTACCTGTTATGGGCCATATTAAAGGTGTGGACTGTCATATTGTGGTCATAATTAGTATGTAACAGGAACATCTTGCATCTTAAGAGGGGTGTGTACACAATTTATATCCACTGTATACCAGTAATGTGTCATGCATGACCTTACCTTAGGATGTTTGTCCAGTACAATTTGCTGGCCTCTGTCCAGACATATTGGTACTGACAAGTTGTGAGGTATGCTACAGGAATGTTGAAATCATGTCAGATAGGCCCCAGTGGTGACCACTGTGATGCAATGCAGTTAACCCCAGCACAAGTGAACATGCACAACAAGCAAGATAGCTATTTATATAAAGCAATATAGCTATTACTGATGGTTGTGTGCATGGTAAATTGCATGTGCTTCACATTCCTGGAGTATTGCCAGGCAACAACAGAACAATGTAATACCCACCAGCTTCAGGCTGCTGTCCCATATGCAGACCAGAGGGTCCTAGATAGTTGTGAGAGGGAGTTATTGTCAGCAGATGCACGTGTGGCCTTGATATAGGATGGATGCAGCATGTCTGCACATCTACAGTACTAACTGCAATAATACACAATGTCCTGTCATTACCATGGATGTGCACCTCTGTGCATTAGAAAACCCCATCCATAACTGCAATCAGACCTGACACATGCATATAGATACAATACAGATACATGTATGTCTGATACATTAGTGTACTAATCCCCACTGGGCACTTAACTGCACAGTCCTCATCCAGTGTGTGTGTGTGTGCAACCCAGCTCCACAATGTTTCCCTCAGCATCATGGCTTGTGCATCCGCTGTGAGCCCAAGTGTGCTGAGGAGCTCCTTGGTGGGAGTCATTGGGGGCTGGATGGCTGGGCCCCCACCTGTGTCCAGCCGGTCCCTTGCTACAGCATCAGCCCATTGATGGGCATGGCATTTGAGGTTTGTGTCCCGATGCTGCACATGTACGTAAGTTCTGCTGTGCAGGCCGGCATCATTTACCCTGTGGACCACACTGTTCCACAGGGCAGTCCCCTCCTGCACATCTTGTGCTCTCCGTCCACATGACAGGACATAATGTCCAATCACATATTGGGTGATGATGTCTGCTTCCCCAACAGAGAATGCTGGTAGGCAAGCACTCTGCATGTTACCTGGAAGACATAAACAGGAAAAGGTCACAGGACCTCATATGGTTGTCAAAATGCACATCAACAGTGGATATTACCTGCAAATAATCCACACTGCACTGGAAACCTCCAAGCTATCATGGCTATAGCAGCTTGCATTACACACCTGTCCCTGAGCTATCTTATTCCCCCCAATGTTGGACACTTGATTGCATAATCCTCTATCCTCCATTCATTTCTGTGTAGAGGGTTGACAGTGGTCATTTTCCATGTGGATGGTGTGTGTATGGTGGCAGATCTGTGTTTGACTGTGGTGTGTGATGGAGCTCTGAGCACATGCCTGAGTTCATGTAGGAGGCAGACACTGATGTTGTTATGCCCCATGGAGATATGCTATTGTTGCCATCAGTAGGCAATATGTACATGCTCACCATTGCTGTGGGGGGGAGTGTGGTTGATGTGCATATCTCCATGTACGTCTGGGGTGGACAGGGTTGCAATGTTCCCACCTAATCTGTATGATGCAGATTGCCTATATCCATTGCATGTGTGCACGAGGGGTTCTTTACCCCCAGTACGGGGTGAATTGTGTTGTTCCATCTGAGACGTACAACATATGTGGAGACACGGTTGCAATTGTCCTTGGTGGTGTGGATATGTCCGATTCACAGCCATAGTCAGCCTTACAGGATGTCACCTGTGAACTTACCTGCTTGCTCAGATATAGGTGGACTTGCTTTAAAGTTGTTGCCTGCACCTATGTGTCCCTGTACAGTCAATGCAGCAACCTATTAAGTGGTTTGTGTATTGCCGCTGTCCACCAAAGGGGATTACTCTACATTGGTGGAGGCTGTATATACAGGTCAGGTACTGCTGTGTCCATATAGCTACAGTGGATATAAAGGGTACACACCCCTAATACACTGCATGGTATTTGTGGAAATGGAACATGACACCACAATAACTCATTTCATAACAATTCCCACCTGTAGTGTGACCTATAGCCTGTACAATTCAATAGAAAACATAACAATCTGATCTGTGAAAACATGGAAATAATACTCAGTACAATACACTAGCTGAATGAGTGTGCACACCCTTAAACTTGTGTATGCACCTCTTGAGATGGTTACAGCATTCATCCGTCTTGGTCTGGACTCTAACATCCTGGCACATCTTCACTTGGCAATAGTTGCTCACCTTCCTAGAAAGACCTTTGATTGTATTGCAATGGAAATGGACAGGTTAGGGGTCACATTAAAGATGAGAAGCATTATGAAATGATCTTCTGTGGTCTGATTGTCATACAGCACACAAACCTGGCATTCCAACAGGAGCATGTGCAATTGTGATATCCACTGTATATAGGTGTCGATATAGCTGGTAGTGGTAGGCATGGACAGAGGGTCATAACACAGGTGGACACTTCTCTGAGTAATACCTGATAATCATGCCTACTCCAGTACCCACATCAGTGTCAGGACAATGCAACAGCCACTAGCTGTACACATATATGTCTATTGTATGCACTGACACTGAAATAACACACATGTTCAACATGCACAACCTATTTATCTGACTCCTTGAAACCCATGTGATTAGTTTTGTGCCTTCCAGCTGAACATATGCATATGTACATGTGCTCAGGGGATACCTGGTATACATTTCTGTTGAATGTAAGTGTGGCCTACTGTATTTACATTCTTGCTGCTCAATCATACTTCTCAACCTGTTACAGCAGTACGCCTGGACAATGGCACACGTAAATGGGTGTCAAAAGGGGCATCAGTATTGATACTGTATATAGCTGTACCATACATTAGTACATTGATTGTACAGTAGGGTTTGACATCACTGTGATAACCTGGAAGATGTCCAACAGTCACAAGTAGGCTATTATGTTACAATGGCATTGCTCACAGACCTGCCAATCGTTTGGCTGACATAACACAGGTATATGTGTATGTGACTACAGATATCAGTCACAAATGTGCTTATTGTCCAGCAGAACACTGTACAGTTGAATGTTGTTAAGTCAATATATCACATGCAGTTCAACACACATGTCTGCAACAGTACTCTAGTATGCACACGCCCTCTATAGGTGTCTTAGCTTTACAAGGCAAACATGTGTCATACTCATAATTACAGGTAACATGGATATGGAAAACATCCCATTAACTGGCCTAGCAGTGGCACAGTCCCAATTGTTTGACAGACACCCCTGCGGTTGTCATATATGAGCTGTCCTTTCCCAGGGGAGTCAGGCTCCTGAGCTGTGATCCCACCTCCCAACCTCTCAGAGCATCACATTTGGACAATGCCTAAATGATGGGGGGATAAATAGGGACAGACTTTAAATATACGTGTTAACATAGGAAGTTTGTAGAATGATACATTTAGCATTACAGTGAATATTCTTAAGGATGTAGAGTCTTAAACTCAAGTGTTTGTTATTACTTGATGACTTCAACCCTCAGCTATTTGCCAGTAAAGTACAGACCTCAGGAGGAACAGATAAAAATACATGATAGTAAAATGTGGAAATTCTGTGATAATCTGTACAGTTGAGAGGTATGTCTGTGATATCTTCCACTGCAGAGAGAGCCAGATGCTATGGCCATAGCAGCTGTTTAGCAGGACATTAGTACAGCATGTCTTGTTGGGACATATATTCCTCCAAATCATATTTCCCATTATTACAGGCCATGTACTACATTCAATTACTTGCTTACATGTTCCACTTACCTTTTTTCTTTCTTCTGTTTTCCACTTTATGTCTCATTTGTTATTTCTCTCTCCCTGTGCACCACAAGGATTAAGCTGGTTTGAATAGGTGACAGCATGACTTTTGTAGGTGATGCTCAGGACCAGGTGATGACCTTTGCACCTATTGGGTTCCCCACCTGCTAACTGCATGCAGAGCAGCTGTGTAGTTCTTCCAATGGCCAATGCCATGGCAACACACTCCTATAAATGAGTACTGCATGTGGGCATTGGCCCTTTCCCTTACTTGTGAGGAAGACATCCTGGGGTTGTGTGGGCTACTACCTCTTACAACAAGACTTGTGGAGACAAGCCAACTAAATGGTGAGGAAGGGTCAAGACTTAGGAGCAGTATATGAGTATTGCTGTTATATGTTTGGAATACTGCTAGTTTAACAGGGTTTGTCTGTACATGCTACTTCTGCATGGGTTTCAGTCTGACAAAGTTCTGTCTCTGCATTGCTCTCAACTGTTGGGCAATCCATATAATGGCCACAGGTTAGCTTGTTATGTATGGGCTGTTCCCCAGACAGGTGTTGTCCTTGGCAAATCAGTAGCATATTCTGGTGATTGCATTATGTAGATGGTAATACCCATTTGTTTTTCTGACTTTGTATCCTCTCAGTGGATAACAGCAATATTTCATGTACGGCCACATATTTGGGCTTCTATCCACCAGTTATGTCAGGCCTTGTCCAGATGTCATACTGTAGTAGGTGGATAGGTATACTGGTCTGTCATTATTTAGTGTTGTAATTCCTGCTGAAGGGAGTGGTTGAGAAACATGTTGAAGTCTGTACATTCAAGAGGTAGGTGTATAGAGAATGCTCTTAGATGGCCTTGTAACATATTTTATGTGGGGGACAGTAACACATGTTTTAAAACTAGGCTGTTAGAACATGTCAGACATATTACTGATAAGAAATATGTCAGTTCTATAGCTGTACAGTTGAATAAATCTCACCATGGGGACAGTAGTGGGTCTCAAGGTACTGTTTCTGGAAACATCTGTTCCTCAGTGTGATGAAACATTCATAAAAGGGCAATTGTTATGTACAGCCATCAATGTATTAATATTAGCTGGGATACTTTATCCCTTAGAGAGTTAAATGATGAGTGTAATTGGAGTCTGTGTATTCACATATGTAATTAGGTGTTAATTGCTCCTTGAGATTAAGGCATGTGTTTCTGATAATGTTTACTCCTTGAAGGCTTTGGCCAAGAAATCAGAGTATAATAAACATGTGTGAATTACTGGCTGGTTGTATTTTTCTTTGCTATATTCAGACATTTTA
>NC_056744.1:199361357-199443857 GCF_019279795.1 Protopterus annectens
TCTCTTATGTGGAAGACCTGTGGGGGGAATGTTTGTTAACACTACATGACTGTTTCTACACATATTCCCAAAATTCTAGTTAAAATTATGCATACAGCTTACTACCACTCCCAGGATTTGAACCATGGCTGTGTCTGCTAAAAATACAATTTGTGTTTCATCACAGCGAGCTATTAAGAAACTGCTGCTTTTTCCTTTAGTGTTTTCTAAGTCTCTCTTGGTTGTACAATCTGACCTTGTAATTACAACATTCTTATACAGATATTCCTAGACATATTTTTTATGTAGCACAGTATGGGAAACAGTGGTTAACACAACATTACTATTCAGATATCAGATCTTTGTGAATGCAACATGTCAAGCCAAACAATACCAGAGTAAACACAACCAGTCCAGGATTTAGACCTTTATTCACAGGCAGTTACAGTTCTCGTACCTGAAAGACCTGTGGGGGGAATGTTTGTTAACACTACCTGACTGCTTCTATACATATTCACAAAATCCTAGTTGAAATTATACATACAGCTTACTACCACTCCCAGGATTCAAACCATGGCTGTGTCTGCTAAAAATACAGTAATTTGTATACCATCAGAGTGAGCTATTGAAAAACTGCTATCGTTCCTTTTAATGTTTTCTGTCTAAGTCTCTCTTAGTTGTACAATCTGACCTTGGAATTACAACATTTTTATACAGATATTCTAGACATATTTTTCTGTAGCACAGTGTTGGAAATAGTGGTTAACACACCATTACTATTCAGATATCAGATCTTGGTGAATGCAACATTTCATGCCATACAATACCGAAGTAAACAGAACCAGTCCAGGATTTAGAACTTTATTGCCAGGCAGTTACAGTTTTATTTAAATATGACCTATAGGGGACTATTACCGTCATAGTGTCTGGTTTATTCAGTACAAACCATACACATTTTTTATACTGCCAGGTGACATTTTACTCCTTTATATTTGTTTGGTACAACTACTACAAGCAGGAATGTTACTCACCAGCCTCATGACGCAGCCTTTGCAACCTACTGGCATGGGCTTCCTGGTTCACAGCCCACTCAGCTGGAGCTGTAATGAAAATAGAGAAATATTTAGGCATACCTATCCATCACATAGACAGGCTGGACTTTGGTAAACAGTTATTGCTATGAATACTTACACACTGCTGGGACATCTCCCCTTTCTCTTGCTTCTAGGACCCACTGTTCCAAGAGCTCCCTCTTTTTCCATTTCAAGTCAGCATAGTGGTGCCAGACTTGCTCACCAGTTTGAGGGATACCAGTGACACTGGTGAGATCATGGATGAGACTTTCCCAGGCTTCCGCTTTATAATGGGAGCCCTGGTACTGGTCCTGCAGCAGTTTCCCATCATGTTTTTTTACCAGGAGTCCTACCATGACCTTGGACTCCTGTATGCCCCAGCGCTGCACGTGAAAGCACATGCCCTCTCCAACACCTGCCATATTGCCTACAGTGGAGAGCTACAACCACTTATGAGCTGTATTTCTGCCTGTGGGGTTTAAATATGGACGGTTTCTTGCCCTTTGCTGTGATTAGACGGTTTTGAAAATGCTGAGTTAAGCTAAGCTACGGGAAAACTTGCTTAGCTATGGTTGTCATTGCTTAAAGGGGCAGGTTCAGCATTGCTTACCAATGGGCAAATCCACTTAGCTGGGCTACTCATTGCTTAGTATTCATATGTACACAATGCCTACACCCGGTCAGCATAGCTGTGCAATACTTAGCATTGATTATGCTTTATTTTATTGGACTACCACCTGTATGGGATTGATTCATCATTCACTACATAATATAGATTTATTTGCCTTCCCTGACATCCCCCAATGTGCTGTAATTACATTTATTCTTGTGTGACTATACTGTATGGGGCACTTGTGTTTACATGTGGTTTCACTACTTTATTACACTGACACCTCACATCTGGGCCTAATACACTACTCTGGTTGAGAAAGATAAGTTACTTCCTACATAAATATACAAATAAATTAAAATTGCAATGTTTACACATACAAAATGGAAACAGCTGTGGTAAGGCTCAAACCATTAATGGCTACATGCAAAGCACATGCTCTAACCGCTACACTATTGCACTTTTGCATATGCATGATGTCTATTGCTATTTAACTTATCATACCGTTTCAGCTGGGCTAAGCAAATCTAAGCAATGGATACACCCACGCAGCTATGCTTAAACTTTATTGCATATGTGAAAAAAAATGTATTTGTTGTGTTTTTTACTTCGTACCCTTCAGAATACCCATGCTAATGCTAAACCTGTTATTATATCAACTTTCTGGCTTTGTAGGGACAATTGTCTCTAATGGCTTTGTCCAGATTTCTTACTCTGATGGGTTGGGAGGTGTGCGTTGTGTACTTCATACCCTGCCGAAAATTCATGCTAATGTTAAACCTGTTTTTCTATGGACTTTCTGGCTTTGTAGGGATGATTGATCCTTATGAATTTGTCCAGATTCCTTACTCTGATGGGTTGAGAGGTGCACATTGTATGCTTCATACCCTGCTGAAAATTCATGCTAATGCTAAACCCGTTATTCTATCAGCTTTCTGGCATTGTAGGGAAGATTGTCCCTTATGGGTTTGTCCAGACTTCTTACCCTGACGGGTTGGGAGTGTTACGTGCCGTAT
This sequence comes from Protopterus annectens, assembly GCF_019279795.1. Taxonomy (NCBI): domain Eukaryota; kingdom Metazoa; phylum Chordata; order Ceratodontiformes; family Protopteridae; genus Protopterus; species Protopterus annectens. Next base: position 199,364,036 of record NC_056744.1, read on the forward strand.
GGCAATTCTGGTTTGCAGGGGGTGTGTGTATTGTGAGATCACTGCTCTCAGACAAACCCGCTGCACTTGTATGCTCTCAGACATAACCCCTGCACTCATACACAGAACCATGTCTGTTTTACAGCATGACAGCACACCTTCATGAATATGCATGGCGCACTGCCGTGCTGCATGGGAACGGTCCCTTCCATGCAGGAATAAGCTTTTCCTGCACAGAAGTTTACTGAGTCTGGGGGCTAGAAAAATTTGAAAAAAATTTATATAAAAATATTGAGCATAATAGGAAACCTTTTTATAGATACATAAGATGTGGAAGGAGTAAAGATACACAAATTGATAAACTATGTGCAGATGCTAAAATTTATTCTCAGACACAACAGATTATAGTTATATTTACAAAATTGTATGCAAAACAGTTTGGCTCCACAAAAGGGGTGATAAGTTGTCCGAGTGACATCCTGTTAACTCCAGATACTGGAATCAAATTAGATTATATTGCAAAAGAACTGCCCAAACTGGATCCAAACAAAGCACAGGGAGGAGACGGAATTAGTAACAATGACCTGAGAACACATCAGCAAGAACTTCCATACCTTTCAACTGTACAGATTTATGCAGAATGTCCAGATTTTTGGTTCATATTTTTGGCCTTTTCCTCATAAAATTTGTGATTTTTCTGGCACATCACTAGGATGATCTGAGGACTGAAGTCACTAAATAATAACATACATTTGAGTTTCCGACTTCACATCCTTCAGAAAATGTAAGCTAAAATAAACTCTTTTACTCTAGCAGCTTTCGATGTTTATGAGGAATATTTAAAATATATCCCTATTTTTGGTCCTTTGTCCCCCCATTTTGTCAGGTTTTCTCCAGATTTCTAGCACTAAGAGGTTGAGAGGTATGTACAGTACCATTATATCAATTATTCACTAGGTCATATAAATATGAGGAGATTCCTCAAGATTGGAGACATGCACTTATTAAGCCTGTTTTTAAGGGAAAGGAGAGAAAGACAAACCCAGAGCCATGTAGACCCTTAAGTCTACTTTCATGTTGTTGAAAAATAATGGAGAAAGTAATATTGAATAAGTTATTGTCAGAACTGGATAGGTTGGGACTTGAAACCATATATCAGCATGCATAAGTTGAAAACAGATCTATTACCATCTGTAACATGATGTTCTATAACATAAGATTCTATAACAGCTATGAATGAAAAAGTGTGCTGTCATGTAATTTGTATAGATTTAACTTCATCTTTTGAAAGGGTCATACACAAAACACTGATCAATAAATAAGTACAACTAGGTATTGATGTACCATTGATAAGATGAATAGCTGCATGTCTTACAAATAGGACATGGCTTACAAATAAGACATGGCAAGTATCATACAGCAACTGGACAGGTGAAATCCTTGGTTATAGTCAGGGTGTCTCACAGGGCACTGTCCTAGCCCCTTACTTGTTTACATTGTATTTTTCAAACCTAAATTTTTCATCTGTGGTGTTCTACAGTCTATATGCAGACAACCTGAAATTATGTAAATGGATTATGTGTTACAGATAAGGCATGTCTGCAAAATAACTTGACTAAACTGACCATTTGGGTACAGGAGAATAATATGCAGATAAATACATCAAAAACTAAACATACAAGATTTGGGAGACATAAATTGAAAGGTGAATATTTAATACAGCACACAGTGATTGAAACTGTAGACTTTCTTAAGGACCTGGGTATAGGGGTAGATTCGGCTATAAGTTTTTTTTTAATCATATCAGCCAAATGGTTAATGATAGTTATAGAACTATAGCTTGTATAAAAACATTTATTAAGTCTAGGAAATCAAAAATAATGACGTCATTGTTTGTTAGTTACATTAGACCCAAACTTGAGAATGGAATAAAAATATGGAAACCCTGTAAGACAACAAGCATGAGTAAACTGGAAAGAGTACAGTGGAAATATACCAAGGGCATCCATGGATGTGAAAATTTAAGTTATTATGAAAGACTAAAATATCTGAACTTGCACAGTATCTCTCATATATATCTAAGAGGAGATCTTATTCACGTATATAGGGCATTTAGAGACAGCTATCTCTGGGAATGTTTGGAGTTATCAAAAAATAGTAGAGAATCATCAGACAACCTATATAGAAGATTCTGTAGGAATGAGAAGTGTACTAATTGGTTCTCTGACAGAGTAGCCAATGTATGAAACAGACTACCTAATTACATTAAAGCAAGTACTAGTTTAGATATTTTTAAGAACAGCCTGGAAACTTACTATGGGGATAAGTGTTTTGCTATATTCGCAAGCTAGAAGGGCATTAATGCCAATGCTTGAAATATTTTTATGTATGTATGTATGTATGTATGTATGTACAAGTAAGATGCCCATCATTGCATGGAGGCTGAGATATATGAGAACTGTTTCGGGCACCAGTTCCCTGAAATTTTTCCTGCAATCCTTGTAAGTGAGACAATTATTACTGAAGAAGGTGAGGGTATCCTTCATAAGCATTACAGTGGTGTGGTCCTGCAGAAGAGCTATACCAGATTGCAGTGTAAGGCTGATTCCTACAATAGTTTGACCTAGACTGTCACCCATGCTAAGGGCATACCATACCCAGGGAAACAGTGCTGTCACCACTACAATGTGCAAGCCTGACCTCCTTGGCTGACAGGAGGCTGACGTTATGGTGCAATCACCATCTCTGTACTGTAAGTATACCACCTTTTAGCTAAAACAAATAACCTGCCACTGCATGTCACCATCCATTTTCTCATTATGTCATGTTTAGGGGCTATAGATCAACATGAACAGGGAGATGCCCAGGAGCAAATTAGAACAGCTAAGGGAGCACAGAGGTAATTATACATGCTGTCATGAAAAATGTCTCTGGATAGTATCATTTGTAGTCATTAAAATAAGTCTGTATAACGTGTATACAGTAATATCAAATCTGTCAGTGCTGGCATAACTTAATGATATCAAGTATGACTGTGTAATACTACAAGTACACATCTGCATGCCTCCTCCTGTATAGGTAGACAAGTAGCTTATTATGTCAAGTCAGTATGCACTGAGATTGTTAAGATGGCTGTCGGTTCAGTCCCAGAGTTCAATCCCACCCCCCCAAAAAAGTTTTTGTTATCATGACAGAGTATAACTCTCATTCCAGTAATATAAATGCACCACTATAAGGTGAATGTATGTAGTATCCATAAGTAGTAGATGACATTTCACAATAGATAATAGGAAACATCTGTCCCTTATGTAGCATCTGTGGTGGACATAATTATTGTGTGATGGGCCTGTTTATGATGTATATGTGCACTTTTGCTATTGTCAAAAATCAGACAGCATCACTGGCCTGTGGCACAGATGTACTGCTCATAGAAACAGATCAAGTAGTTATTATTTTCTTATGTCAGATGGAGCATAAGGATGTCTGTCACATACGTTATAATCAGACAAACAGGTTAATGAAACAACAGTATAAGTACTACTATTAAAAGATTATGCTTTACTGTATCAGTATCAACACAGGAAAGAAGCAATAATTAATGTTTTTATATTCTTCCCCACCTTATTTTCATACATTTATTTTCTTTTCTTTGTTTCTCTCTATTTCTTTTACTGTTATATGGAGCAGCACAGTAACCTGCACCCAAACAGCAAGGTCGGTCATCCCCCCACATGTGAAAGCAGCAGTGTCACAGCCACCACCACCAGAGGCACCCAGCATATCTGGGCCCCAGCCTGCCTCAGTTGTTTCCACACCTCCTGCCTTACCTGCACAGTCAGTGTCAGGCAGGGCTGCAACAGTGGTACCCACCAATAGCAGTGCAAGTGAATGTGACACTTTTGTTACTTGTCAGGAGGCTTCTGGAGAAGATACTAGACAGGAGACTGGATACCTGCATCAGTCGCATGGAGACAGGAGGCTGGATACATGCATCAGCCACATGTGTTTCATCCCTGCTCAGTACTGACACCACTTTCTGAAGCAGGACCCAATGGTGATAGCTTCCAGGGTGATGAGTAATCTCGCATTGGGCTTCAGCAGACTTTGCATCTTTGAACACCCACTACTATCCCCCAACTCACTGACATCTAAGGTGCTAATTGCAGTTATGCATCAAAATCAAGTCCACCAGGAATGAGGGAGCTGGTGTGCCCTCTCAGACAGAGTGTTCACCTCCCTTTGGTGTCTATGCCCAGTCCTGTATGCTGTACAATCTACCCTTCACCACTGTCTTACCTCTGTTTCCCTGTTGTCTCCTTCACCATTGTGTTCCCCCACTCAATGTGTTACCCCATAGTGCCCTGTCAGTCATGTGTATCAGCCCTGCTACATGACCTCCATTTCTTACCCACCTCTTAGTTTCCCTGACTTCCTTCCCCAACTTTCTGAATAAAAGAACACTTGTTCCACAAAACATTTTCCCACCTATACCTCTTAACTTCCCCAGTATTTGACTAATGTGCACATGATTGGGTCCAATAAGTCATCATAAAAAGTGTAGCTTTCTGACAAACCATAAATGATTACAGTCACTAAATAATTACAACTATTGTTGTAACTTACCAGGATTATTGAGTTAAGAAATCAAGAAGAAGACTCCTATTTGAATTCCATCCTGCTTATTTGCTCACCTTGTATTCTACTCCCAGCTTGCTTCCTTGTTTCTTTTCTGTCCTATACTTCTATTTCCAGTGCACAATATGATCAGAAATAGATAAACATAATATATGTATGCCCAGAAAGGGCTTATATAAAAGCAGTACTCTTTCTGTGGTTATATGCTGCACAACAGTTGGTAAAGAGCAGCATTAATGCCAGTATATAACCACATAGACATGAAATTTGTTGTCAAATGGCAAAAAGTAAGAAAAGTTCTTGTCATGCCCTAACAATACTGCCATTAGTCATGCAAATGAGCTGAGTGTCGATTCATCACCAAGCAATTATGAAGTAAGGTAAACACTGTAATGGCTTTAGTGCCTCATTGCTCTCATGAAGTGATGTATATATTGTCAATGCAGTGGGTGGAGGGTTCTAATCCCCTAAGAGTGGTATGTTGTTTTACAATTTAGTTTGCAATCTGCAGCTGTTATCCATTCCCCCTTTTATTTCTAATGCCTTTCATCTGAGGCTTGTCTGGTATATCTGGCTAATGCTCTAGCTCAGGGGGTATGACTAACAAAGGCAAGGGTTCAAATCTGTTCAGGTGTATTTCTCTTTTCCTGCTGTAATGTGTTCCATTCCCCTGAAATGTGCTTTACTGACACCATCCCTATGAATTATTGTGTGTCATGTCTGGTTAATGCTCTGTTTCAGCAAATATCCTTGTCCTAAGGCAAAAATGAAATCCAGTCTTTGTCATGCACTCTGATCTTCTCCATCAGTCATACAAATGAAATAAGTATTTCCACACATCACCACTCAAGTCTCAAATAAACTTAAGCTAATGTCTTTTTTAATTACCTCCGTGGTTCACTGTACTCATGAAATGATTTTTACTGTGTCAATGCAGTGAGTGTGGGGTTCAAATCTCCTTGGGGGTGGAGTTATATGTTGTTCTTTTACAGTGTTTGGTTTGCAGTCTGTAAATGTGTTACATTTCACTGATATGAATTTTATGACCCCCTTTTTTTACACTCACAGTTTTGTTATAGTCAAAAGGCAGATAGCACCACTGTTCACAAACATAGATGTGCTGTCTTGATAAACAGATCAAGCAGTTATTCTATTATGTCAGACTCAGTATGAGGATGTCTTTGGGCTTAGGCCGTCTCTCCCATAAGTTATAATCAGGCAAACAGATTGATGAAACAAATGCAATCCATGGAAATATCACTATAAAAGATATGATCTCAAATCCCTTGAGGCCTCTCTCTCTTTTCTTGATATCAGTCTACACATGGGCTACATTTTCCAGATATGTGTTTTATATCCCTTTTGTTTTACTCTGGCTGTTTTAGTTGTCATCTTGCTAATGCACTGGTATGGAGAACATCATCAGGAAAGTCATGGGCTCAAATCTCTTGAGGCCTGTTTTTCTTTACATGCACATGTGCTACATTTCCCTGTTATGTATGTGTTTTGGCCCCTTTTAGTCCTACTGTTTCTGTAATTCCTCTTGCTAGGGAACTGAGGATATAGTAGCATGTGGACTGAATTAATGGGTTGGCTCCCCAGGAGTATCATATTTTCCTTTTTTACTAACATCCACTTTATCGTACAAGTCCACTGCTCACACTATGATATGGTCAGTACTGTTGCAGGTTGGTATATCATGTCACTTTACTGTATCTCACCTCTTCTGCTTAAGTTTCAAATTATTCTAAAGGTATTGTTATTCCACCTTCTCCATTGTGTTTTCCACCCTTGCTTTGTTGGGCAACTCCCTCTGCACCCTTTTGTCCATCACTGTGTTTTCTATTGCTATAGTTAAAACTTTATTCCAGCCTTAGCCATCCATGAATTTTTCCTTTTCACAGAAAATTTTTCTGCATATAAATGACTGGACATTACATTAACATTGTCAATGTCATTTTCCTATCAGTGAGTGCAGACAACTATTAGAGGTGCTTGTATACATCCAGTGCTTATCTCAATTTCTCATACTTTAATCTGGTCATAAGGTGATCTGACATGATCTGTCTGTGGGTCTGTGCTGCATCTCAAATGAGGAGCTGCATATCATGCACAATAGTCTGACTGTATGCACAGGTACGGAGCATAGAGGCTCATCATGTATGCAGTGTAATTAGAGCTGGTTTGGCCATGATCATCAAAGTAGTATTTCTGAATCCTCAGGTTTGTTTTTATCAGGACAGAAACTGCAAATTTTTGAAGGAAAATATTTATACAATAAAGGACTGATGAAGTATTACAAGAGCAGAAATTAAAAGTGTTAAAAAGGCAAAAGATGATATAAAAGTTTGTAATGGAGGATGGAAGAGTGAAGTGATTTTGAAAAACATTGGGAGGAAAATAATGCATTTTCTCTGTGTTGTGTTCATTGCAGGATGCAGGGATTTGTTAAAATACTGGTATTGGGAAAGCCAAATGCGGGTGATGTATATGAGGGTAATGTGGAGCAAGAAACCGAGAGGAAGGACAAACCGGAGATGATGATATTAAAGTTAAGGAAGTGACAGAGGATAATAATATTGACCAACTGAGGGAAGTGACAACAGAGGGAGTTGAAATGTACAGGTAATGTGAAAAGCGAAATAAATTATTGTTGAAAATAAGTTGAGATTTTGGCAGCAGAAAAGGAACTGAAGGTGAACAAGATGAACAGGAAGTAAGAAGAGTTCATGAAAATTTTATCGGGGAAACAATGAAGGTAAGAAAATGAAAAGAACAAAAAATACCTGTACATGGGGACTCTATGCTCCAGACCAGAAGTGTATCCCTCACTGGTAAGATCAGACCATAAACTAATCTCACTGGATGTTCACATCCCGACACCACCCCCTGCCCAGAAAACCACAGTGAAAAACTTCTCTAAAGCAAATTTCACACTCCTCAAAACTGAGGTGGAATCCTTCAAAGCCCCCGGGCCTGTGGAAAATACGGCCCAGACCACAGAATCCTTTATAAATGCATTCTATGAACACCTTCAGGAATGCATGGATCATGCGATCCCAAATAAAACCAAGACCCAATCCTCCAAAGGCAGACGTCCTGTCTGGTGGACCCCAGCCATAAACAAGCTATACAATAGAAGGAGGAAGCTACTAAATGATAGACAAAATTCCAAAAAGGGAAGGCATCTCTGATCAGTATTAGCAAAAAACTACGGGCACTCATAAAATCGTCTAAGGCCAGCTTCGAGAGAAAAATTGCACAGGACACTAAGGATAATCACAAGGCTTTCTTTAGTTATGTTAGGAACCTGGGTGGTAATTCCCAGATATGCTCAGAATTAGTCCAAAATGACAAAAAATACACTGAACCCACAGACATTGCCAACATCCTAGCTGACAGGTTCAGCGCAAACTTCTCCCCCCCTCCCCACCAAAAGGGAAAATATCTATTCCAGCAGAGTGCTGCCCCCCTGACATCTCGGATGCTCAGGTAAGAGCCGCCCTCTCCAAAGCAAAAAACACGGCATCAATGGGACCAGACGGTGTCCCGGGCTGCATCCTACATGAGCTCCAAGAAGAGCTAAACCCAAACATAAAACTACTGTTTAATCTCAGCCTTACTACAGGATATGTACCCAAAGAGTGGCGTACAGCAACTGTGGTCCCTCTCCACAAAGGTGGTGCCTCAACGGATCCTGGAAACTATCACCCCATAAACCTGACTAGCTTGGTCTGCAAAGCTATGGAAAGGATAAGCATGGACCTCATAAATAAAGATATTGGGGACCTACAGACACTGGATCCTACCCAGTTCGGCTTTATTAAGGGCAGATCCTGCCTCTTAAACCTGGTTGATTTCTTTGAAACAGTCACCAAGGCCATTGATGAGGGGAAGGTGGTCCACACAGCCTACCTGGACCTCGCAAAAGCCTTCGATACAATACCCCACTCGGGCATTATAGATAAGCTCACCAGCTTAAATATAAACCCCTATGTCACTAGATGGGTTGCAAACTGGCTCAAGGACAGAACCCACATGGTTAGAATTGCTGGAGCCATGTCAGACTCCAAACCAGTTACAAGTGGCGTCCCACAAGGCTCAGTCCTGGGACCTCTCTTGTTCAGTATATATTTCTCGGAGGTACAGGCCAACACGGAAGGACTGTGGCTGACCAAGTTCGCAGATGACTGCAAACTGGGCGCCATAATCGACTCTCCAGCTGACACAAGCATCCTCCAAAAGGGCCTCATAGAAACAGACAACTGGTGCCAGAGCCATGGCCTCAAGCTAAACGCCAAAAGTGTATAGTCATCCCCTTTGGCAAAAACAAAGTGCCCACAAATTACCACATAGGTAGTAATCCATTAAGTACAGAAGAAGTAATTAGGGACCTGGGGACCCAAGTTGATAGCAATCTCTCATTTGACAACCACGTGGCCAAAGTGGTTAGAAAAACATTTTATATAGCCCACCTAATCATGAAGGGATTCACATCTAGAATAGGGGAGGTCATCGTGCCTCTTTACTCATCCCTCATCAGGCCCATAATTGAGTACAATGCCCCTTTTGGGATGTACCTTACCAGACACCTGCAGCAACTGGAAAGACCCCAAAAGTACCTCACCAAGAGGATCAAAGGGCTCAAACAGATGCCATATGCTGCCCAGTTAAAGAAACTCCAGCTCTACTCAGTGGCATACCGCCTGTTCAGAGGCGATCTGTGCCTGATGTATAAAGCCATGTCCAACCCGGAATTAATGGACATGCTGCACCTCAGAAAATCCAAATCTTATCGAGCTACATGCTCGAGAGATTTGAACCTCAGCACTGAAATAAATAGGACATGCTGGAGGGACAGATTCATAACCCAGAGGCTCCCTTCACTCTGGAATAAAATCCCAGTCCAGGTTAGGCAGAGTCCCTCATTGACTCTCTTCAAGAGGAATCTTGATGAGTGGATGGGAGATCGTAGGTTTACCCCGGGTATGACTTCTGTGTCACTGTTAGACAGAGGCACAGTATACTAACCTCAAAAAAAGGGCATAGCAAAATTAATTTAAAATGGGTGGCGAAAGACAAACACATTCTGGCTAGGCTTATAAATGCCCTAGGGCAGATAGCCTAGTATGAACCTATGAACCTATGAACCTATGAACCAATAAAAGAAAAAAAAATGTCACAATTCTGTAAATGAATGTAAAGAGTATACATGATGTCAGAAGATTGTGAGTTCTGGAGTCGAGTACTAAATAGGGTCAAGATGTTATTTTTTTATATATTTTATAGGATGAAATAAAAGAATGCAGATTTAGGGATTGTAGGGAGAATTTGTATGGGGTTTGGAGTAGATACATGTTGTGGGACAGCTGTGTTGAAAAGAAGTGCTGAGGATATAAGGATGCTAGATTTGATTGTGGTTGTACCAGGAAGGCTATACTGTTAGATTTTTTTGATAAGGGGTATGATGTATAGAATATTAGGTGTACATTCCTATACTGCAGTTAAGCAAAGGGAAGATTTGTTTGAAAGATTTTTGCCACTTGTTGTTGTTAATTAGTATGTGGTGATGATGATGGAAGATTTTTACTATGATATCACAGGGAAAAAAAAGATTCTGGATTTTGTTAGGAAACATTGTTATTTATTAAAAATGTAGCAGTTATGTCTGAGTCAGGAATGGAGGTATACATATTTCAGAAGTAATATAAAAACTGAAATAGTTTTTTTTTTCCAAAGACCTTAAGGAGGTTGATGGGAGTATTGCTAAATGGTTTTATGATCATGTAGTTATGTGGGTAAAAGCATGGGAGAATGAATGCATGATAGCATAAGGGAAAGGGAAAAAAAGATAGCAGGATATATTATAAATGGTGAAAGATCTGGTAATCAGATAAAACAGTTATGGGAAGATCATTTGGCAGAGATTTTTATGAGGCATGGACTGACTGATGGTTAATATTTAAGGAAGTGTATATTTGCTGGTGGATGGGGAGGTAAGAATGAAGAGATAGGCTAAATATAGATGTTTATTAGAAAGTATGGATGGGTTGTTGAAAGAAGATGATACTTTATTTTTGAAAAAAGAGACTTTTGTGGAAAAAACTGTCAAAGGTTAAAGAAGCAGATGTATGGGCAGCAGCATTACTTTAGAGGAAGGAGGGAACAGGTGTCTCCCTTTTATCCACGTGGATTAGGGATAATAAAAGACTTATTAGAATATTAGCTGATAAAGAAAGTAAAGAAAATATAAACAGAAGGAGATTATGAAAATAATGGAAAATTATTTTCTGTCAGCTTTTTTGTGGAAGAAAAGGTGTGGAGGGTGGGTGGAGAGTCAGGCAATTTGAAGATGTATTGAATGAATTGGAGAAAGACGCTACTTTGTAAGAAGTGCAGGAAGTGTTGAAATTAGAAAATATTAATTCAATATTGGGTTTGAATAAGATTGGGTATGAAATCTTTAAAGATATGAAGAAAGAATGGAAAGAACATTTTTTTGAGTGTTTTGAATGAATAGATGGAAAAAGGTGTTAAGGATAATAATATGCATGAGGGAGTGTTACCATTAATATTGAAATGGGTGATAGGAATTATATTAGAAATTGGAGGCCAGTAACTATGAATTAAACAGATTATGAATTATTGATGAAATGTGATACAAAAGAGGTCTGAGAATGCTTTACAGGGGAATGTACCTGCATGATTCTATGAGACTAAAGGGAAACAAATTCAGCAGATGTTATGGTTGATTACAGTGGTGGTAGATAATATGTTTGGACAAAATGATGTAAAATGGTGGTTGAGGATTTTGACAATGTGGAGCAGGGACAGTTAGGAGAAACAATGAAGATGGATGGCGTCAAAGGAAGCGTTCTGAAAGTGTTAACATCTTCATATAGTAAAAGATGGATGAAAGTACTAGCAAATGGTGAGTAAAGTCAGGCGACAGAGTTTAAGAGAGGCATTAGGCAGGGATGCCCAATGACTGGAGCATTTTTGGGATGGTAACGAATATGATTTCTTGGCAAATGAATGACAGAAATGGTGAGGTGAGATAATTTATTAAGGATGAGGAAGAAAGTCACCTTTTTTATTTCTTATGTAGATGATTTACTTATTATGGCTACAAATTAGATATGGATGAAATAAGTATTGAAACTGTTAGTAAGTTTATTGGACCTTGCTAATTTGAATCTGAACAAGTGAAAAAGTAAAGGATTTTGGGATGTAGTAAAAATGGAGAGTGTTCAGTTTTTCAGAAATTCTAGTTCTGGAAAAAAGTGATAGAGGAACAATATCAGGGTATTTTGAAGGAAATTACGGAAATGTATTTTTGGCAGGCATTTAAGTTACCATTTATTAAGAAGATATATCTTATTAATTCAGTTATCATAGTATCATGGTAGAATACTAGACTATCGACACAAGGGCTCTTTTTAAATCCAGCCATGCTTACCAGTAAAATTTGATAGTTACTGGCTCCAAGTTTTTTTTTAAGGGTACATATACTTGGAAATGGGAAGGCCAAGCATTTATAAGCTTCATCTGTGTAACACACAGAGTTGCAAGACCAGAGGTATATTTATGGTTCCCCATCCACTGATCCAAGCAGAGATGAGCTCTGTTTCACATGGATGACAAGCCTGTTTCAAAGAAGAGAGAACCTCCGAGACATATACTTGTCCCTCCAGCATGTCCTATTTTTGCAGCAGGCTAGGTTTAGGTCTTTGATATTCCTAATGCTGTTTGTTTTACGGATGTAAACAGATCCATTTGAGAATGATCAGAGGCTGCTTTATTGGTCATGAATAGGTAGTCCCTGCAGCCTGTAGGAGACTGAATATAAGGACAGGGCTTTGAAGCAATCCACACAGGACTTGCTTTCTGCACCATGTATTCTTTTTGTGAGGAATCTCTGTGGTCACTCCAGTTGTTGCATATGCCTTGCCAGATATATATCAAAGGAGACATTGTACATAATGACTGGTCTTATGAGAGCAGAGTATAATGGAAAAATGACATGTTTGGTTCTAGGTGCCATACTCCTGCTTATAAGTTGTGCAACATAGAATGATTTCCACACTACAATAGATACATGATGGTCAAATGCCAAATCATTGTCGACATGTGTTACCAAATCCCTAACTACAGAGTCTACTCTTAGGGATGTATTGTAACTGTAGTAGTTTGCTGGGGTGGCAAACTTTCTGAAAGTTATTGTGATGCACTTTTTGGTACTGAGTTTTAGACCATCAGTCTGGCACCAGTTATTAGTCTGTGTCAAGCCTTCTTGGAGGATATTTTGTCTTGGATGGATTCAGTGACTGCACCCCATTTGTAATCATCTTCAAACTTGATTAGTCAGAGACCCATGCCATTAGCTTTGACCTCGAAGAAATAGATGTCAAACAGGTGTGGCCAAACACTGAGCCCTGTGGTACCCCCAGAAGTAAATGGCCTCTTTATTGGAGAAGACTCTCCCATTCTTACTTCCTGGGTATTGCTGTAAACCAGATGTCTATCCAGCAGGTGATACAGGAGTTCATACATAGTTTAGTAAGCTTTTCTACAATGCTCAAGTGGGGTATTGTGTCAAATTCCTTGGTCAGGTTGAGGTAGGCACTATGCAAAATTTTGTCCTCATCCAATGCTTGGGTGACCTTCTCATAGAAGTCCATTAGGAAGAATAGGCAAGAGTCCGAAGATCTACCCTTGACAGAACTGAACTAATTTGGTTCCAGTGTTTGTAGGTCACTTGTGTCATCATATTTATAAATCCATAATTAGTCTCTCCATAGCTTTGCATATCAAGCTAGACAGGATCATGGGTCATTAATTCCCTGGGCCAATGGATGGCATGCCCTTATGCAGTGGGATAACTGTTGCAGTCCTCCATTCATTTGGCAGAAAACCTGCTTGTAGGCTGTGGAGTTAAAAGTGTTTCTGGTGGTCCTGATAGTTCCTGCTTCATGCTATTAAGGAGGCATCCTGGGATATTATCAGGACAAACTGATGCAGCATTGTTGGCCTTGGAGATCACTTTGAGCACCTTCTCTCTAGTGCTAGTGGGGGAGTTATAGATGTGGGTATTTCCTGAAGAACAGGTAAAATGAAAGCTAAATTTTTTGGCCAAGGGGTTTACTATATCCTCCAACTATGTGTAGTTGGCACCATTTACAATTAATTCAGTACACTGATGTGCATTGCCTTTGAGGTTATGGACGTAGCTGAAGAAAACTTAGAGACTGCTAACTTTTATTCAAATTTGGTTTCAGTTTACTTTATTAGCCCCCTAAATTCCATCTTCAGGATGATGAGAGATTTATTTTTTTACCAGCTGAGCATTGCACTTCCTAATTTTTGCCATGAACTTCTTTCTTTTGTTATACAACCTTGTGATGTTGGGATTCCACAGACAAGTATATCTGTCTCTCTGCAGCTGCAAATACGGTTATACAGGGTTATTGTGAATGATACTGCATAGACAGCAGTGTTCTCGGGGTTTGGTGGGGCTTGCAATTTTGCTACGGTATCAATTCATAGTAGGAAGTTTGTCCTAGAATAGCTCCTAAAAATTCCACAGTTAACCAGTGTCCCTGGTTTTATCTTTACTTCAAAGGAGACAGCTTTATCACCTGACCTAACTAGGAAGGACATTATACTTGGGAAGGTGCAACATTCTGACATGTTTGTAAGGACCATGTCAAGGATGTTTGTACCCATAGTGAGTGTACAGACTAACTGGTCCAAGCTATTTGTATTTACAAAGTCCAGGGATCATTGTGCCTGCATGTTAGGGGTCATGTATATTTTCTAATTTACACTGGGGTAGTTAAAGTCATCCATGAGCATGGTGTTAGGTTGAATGGGGAGCATCTCCAGTACATTTAGGTGTAATTTATGGTTTTCCTCAGTCATGGAGGGAACCTATATTTTACAAGGATATTGCATAGGACTTGTTTAAGATACTTTGTATATGGTGAAGCTCAAGAGCATTATACTGATGGACCAATCTTGAGATGTGTTTGTTCTTAATGTAAACAGAAACACTTCTACTTTTTGTCCCTTCATGTGCACTCATTGGTCTGAATTTGTGGAAGGCATTTTGGCCCTGCACTGCCAAGATGCTGTCTATGCCTTTAAAAAGTGTCTCAGTAACTGCACAGATCTCTACATACTCCAGGGTGAGAAGAGCTTGCAGGGAGTGAAGTTTCTTGTTTAGAAATCTGGCATTGAACAGTAATGCCTTCAGATTTTCCTGAGCTGGTTCACCTATGTCTGTAGGTTTATCAGGTTGTGTCAGTAGATGTGTTAGGGAAGTTAGGTTATTTGGCTGAATTATATATGTTCCCAACTCAAAAAAAAAGAAAAATAATTGTTGTAGCTGATTTTTTTTTATTTTATTTAGGGATCAAGTTTAAATACAGTAAAAAGAGTTTGATCTATAAGAGTAAAAAAGAGGGACAAGGGATAATGGACCCCATTGTGCACGTGTTATCTTTACATTTGTTTTGGATATTTGAAAAATGAATAATATTCCACATAATATTCTTGTCAAGATTATGTGCAACAAATGTGTGATTTTGTGAGGAAAATGCGACAATAGAAAATTCTGTCTGATTTAAATAATGAGCAATTAAATGAAAAGCAATGTAAAATTTTAATATGGAAATTAAATCCAAGTGATAACATGGGAAAAAAAAGAATGTATAAAGAAGTAATGACTATGTTTTATTATGCTGACCAATTAATAAGTTAGGTGAAGATATTAAAAGGTCATTTAAAAAAGGAAGCAAAGGTTGAAAGGTGTATTACAAGTACAGGATTTTTGTGGAGGTTGAGTTTGGATAAACTCCCATTTAAAGGCCACATACTTTATAAGGTAATGTCATAGAGGGTATCCTCAATATTTAATCTATTGAAAACTTTAGGACATGTATTTTATGTTGAGAGAGCAATAAATGTGTTTGGGAGTGTATATTTGCTGAAATATTTTGTTAAATGACAGTGAAATAAATTTAAACATTATTTATGGACGTTATTAAAAAGGTAAGCAAAGAAATGTATAAAAGATTTGGATATGATGTTTTTTGAAATTATATGAGAAATTTGGAGGGTACAAGTAGACGAGCTATTGTTTAATAAGAGGGGGGCCATTTTGGATGTTATTAATAAAATAAAAAGTGGTTGTGGAAAAAGGAATGGGGTTTAATGTATAATGTGAATATTTTTTTAAATGTATAATGCTGGCCCATACACAGGTGACAGTGAACTATTGAACTATATAAATATTTTGTTCTTTAAGGTGTTAAAAGAAAAATGAGAAGGAAAGTGATTGCATATAGTTGTAAATAATGTGTAAAGATATGTAAATGCGTAACTATGTAAACATACAGAACCATATGCTTTTCAATAAATGCCATGGGATCTTTTACATCCACCTGAGCTATCACCAACTCGGGCAGATGGAGCTTCAGTTTAAAGTCTTGTCTGAAGCATTTATGGGCATCGCATGACATACAGATTTATAGTTAGATTTACCAGTCGATCAAAATACCTGTATGAGAAATAAAGACTTTGTCAAGTCCAGATATGCTTTATGTAGTGCATAAGTGGTATGCACATTTTCAGGGAATTTTTGAAAGTAATTAACAATCCTAAAGGAAACAAAACCCACCTTTATAAAGCCAGATTGATGATGGCCTATTTTCAATAAGTATTTCAATGTGGTCTGAGATAATGCATTCCTCTCTTTCATATATGAGACAAGTAAGACTAATGGGTCTACGTTTACTAGCATCTGTGATTGGGTCATCCTTATCCAAATGGCATTACAATGGCCATTTTCCAGGCTTTAGGCATGTGACTAATGGAAAGGCTTAGATTAAAAACATTAAGACCTCAGATAGGTCATGTTTACTATTGCTAATCAATTAACATGTTATGTTAACAGAGCCCATGGATGATATCTCCCTAGCTTTTTAGAGGGATGAGAGGACATGTTCTATAACAATTATATGGGTAGCTAGGACTATAGAATAGTTATAATTGTAATTAGGGTAAAATTTGTTCTAACTTTGTCTGCTAGGATACATTTCTTTTTGGTCAGAGTGAACAATATTGCTGTGGACTAACTGAGCATTGCTGAGTGTTGGTTCTTAACGTGCTGACATATATAAAGATGTGTTATTACTTTTGGTTTCAGCAGCTATTTTAATTTCAAATTCATCTGTCAGCTCACTAATCGTTTCCTTAAGCCCCTTTTCTATTTGCTTAAATGTGATCTTAAGGTTGGCAGAATGGAACTTCCTATATGATGTAAGTAATTTCTTTCTGCTGTTACATAGTTTATTTTATTGACTTATTATTTATCATTTTCTTACTTGGAAGTAGAACACTCAAATAATCCCTTTCAGCCACAACCCAGGCCAAACGGTGAATGCAACATTTTAATAACAAATACAAGTAGAAGTGTTTCTAGATTGATTGCCACATAAAAGAAAGATTATCAGAAACTGACATTATTCATCAACAAAAGCATAAATTACTGTAGACTAGCAGACAGTGTTGAAGTATTTCAATGTAATAAGTATGATACTTGCAAATGTGTAACTATATATAAAGAATAAGACAAGTTAAAGAAAAGTCACAGGATAGCAGTTATACTATATAAAGCATATCTTCTGCTTTATATCTTGCTAATTCATTCCTCTTCATAAGCTCTGTCGATGCATTAGTTTGTAGCATTTTTGCTAATGTTCATTAATTTATGCTTAATGAAAGGGTGAAAAGATGGTTGATAGGACACTTATGTGCCTTAACCAGGGTAATATGCCAACAGTGTAAACAAAATTGACATGATATGTAGGAGTATGATGTTTATAGTACATTGTATAATTTTGTAGAAGGTTGTACAACAGTAGTATCAATACATCTGCATCATCTGAAATAACTATTTTATATCAGGGGCAGTAAACATTTTTTTAAATAATAGTAAAGGACACATGATTGTATGAGATTCTAAGAAGAAGAAGAAGAAAGATTTGAAGTAAATTGAGCATAAAAGAGAAGTAGTTATGGAAGAATTTAGAATGAGGATGCAGGAAAATAGAAACAGAAATATACAAATTAAAGGTAATCAAGAAGCTAAAGGTACATATGAAATAGTGTATTGAGGATGATACACTAGTTCCCATTTTTACATGGGTTGGGGAATCATGTCAACTTTTATCACATCTCACTATTCAGACCCACTGTCTTACCTCCTTCAACAGTCAAGCCCATTGTTTCAGGTCATCTATCATGCATTCAATGCATCTCTTAGCTGGGCATCCTTGTCTTCTCTTGCCTTTTTCTTGTCTTCCTCAAATAGTGTATTGAGGATGATAACCTGCGGTGGTGGTGCTGCGGTAGCGTTGTCGCCTCACAGTAAGACGCTGTCTGGTTCGATTCACAGCTAGAGCGTCTTCTGCGTGGAGACATGCATGAATTGGCGTACCTTTGTTGAAGGTTGTGTGTCAGGGCTGGTAACACGGCACGTAAAAATCAACTACCAATCATTAGTGGACCGGAGTTCCGCTGTGGCGACCCCTAACCAGGAAAAGCCAAAAGACACAACAACAACAAGTGTATTGAGGATGATGATGAATCAATTGAAAAAGGTTTGATTGTGAGAAATTCCATAAACACTGAGGCATTTGGAGAAGTATCACCAGTTATAAAAGAAAAGGGTCACTGATTTATGACCTACCTTAATGAGGGAAGATGACAGCTATGAAGGTGTGCTTAGAAGGGGGCATACTTCTGAACACTACTTAGGCCTATAGCAGGATAGCTAACTAGTTGCACAAGTGAGTTATACAAAAGTGTTAGCAAACACTGAAAACACAAACACTGAAGCAAAAACATAAATCCCAGAAGAACGAAAGGAAAAAAACTGAAAATACAAACAAAAATTTAAAAAATTATTTTATGCAGGAGGCAAGCCACACTACACTCTGACACTCTCTCAGCTTATATATACCAATTCTGAGACTGTACAACAGCAGGGAACGGGCAAATTCCCATCCCTCTCTGCACTGCAGTCTCACACACACTCAGGTTGGCAAAGCCAGTAGCACTAGTTGACATTCTTAACGTTTAGCATTAATGATTTATATATCTATCTAGCTATACATATATGTATATATATATATATATATATATATATATATATATAGTTAGATAAATACACACACACACACACACACACACACACACACACACACATGCACGCACATACATACATTATGCAAATTGCAAGACAGTCATTTTTAAGACTTCTGTTATTGAATAGAACCTCCTTAATGAGGTTTGAATTAAAGTTCATTAGGTTTTCTATCCATCAGACACTGACTAAAAGAATGCATTATGGCATAAAAGAGGTGCAGACATACCTGACAAAGCAGTAACTGGCACCTTCTGGATCTCCCAGAATGGCAATAGTTATATAGTCAGTTATTAAAGCCAATTACCTTGTCTTTGAATTGTGCATCATTCTGTATGATGTAAAAATGCCACGCAAGACTAGTGTCTCTCCTTCCTCAGACTCATGCATATCCATACCTCACAACCTCTTAGTTCTAGAAATTTGGCAAAGCTTAAAGTAATGGGGGGGGGCAAAAGCCTACAGGGACACATTTTAAATATTGCTCTTATGAACTTAGAAAGTTGATGGAATAACAGGCTTTGTGTTAGCATGCATTTTCTGAATGAAGTCTGAAAGTCAGATATCAGCCATTATTTGGTGAACCAATTTTCTGTAATTTGCCAGAAAACTGCACATTTTATGAGGAGCAGAACAAAAATACGATTAAAAAATCTGGACATTCTGCAAATATCTGGACATTTGAGAGGTATGTCAGCATGTTCTGTCCCTCTAAGTAGAACACCTAAGACTATCACCACCACATGGTCTTTTACGAGGTCATAATCATATTTACTATGATGGAGAGATCTAGGAGCCCTCGTTATATTCCACAAGACAAGGTATTAGATTTACATTTTATCTTCCCTCAATGTATTACAATATATGCAATATGAAGCAACCCATAAAACTTTTCCTTCTTGACAATTTTATAATTCTTCCCAAGATGAAAAAAACAGGGATAATTCTTAAGCAGCTGTCATTGGTAATATCTGAGATGGAGTCTACCACAAGGCCACTGTGAAGAATCAAGACCATTTATCTAATGCTGAGTCAAAAACTGACCAGCACAGTTAACAAACTGCAATATGTAGAATCATAGCAAGATAGGCTTGAGGAGGCACTGAAAGATAGAGAGCAAGAAATAAATGCAATTAGGAACAAAACAGATGACTTAGAAAACTGTTCACAGAAAAATAATCTTACAGATAATGAGAAGCTCTGAATCAATCCAGGATACAGAGCTGAATTTGTTTATTGAAAAACAAATTGATATGCAAAGTTATGCACATACCATCACCTATTAACATAGCATAAGAAGGATTCATTATATCAGAAAAAGGTTGTATGAGAAGAGAGAGAGAAAACCCATATGTTTCCGTGATGGCTATGCAATTACCCAAACCAACGAAGTCTGAACATTCAAAAATATAATTGTGTACCATGGGGAAAGCAGCAACTTCTTTTCTCTGTGGATTATTCCAGAAAACTCTTCTAATCACAAAAAAAGTGATAAATATTAAGCCAGACATCATCAAAATTGGATACACTATGTTTTAGGTTTATGCTGGAATTCTAGTTTCAGAAACAAAAAAACTATTTCTGTCATTTAAGACTGAAGCCATACAGTTCACTGAAAAGTTCATTGACTGCAGCATCATCATTTATCATGGCTCTACAAATTACAGGAAGTCCTTGCTAAAAAGGAAATAGAGTAAGAACTCACCCACTCTAAGGGATGATGCTCTTGGAAGATAAATATTCTGACCCGGTTTACAACAGAAGGCATCTGGAGAGTAGAAACTTCAGCACTACACAGATACAATCAATGAATCTCCTGATCAGACAAATATTCATTAGTGGAACACATGATTAAAAGGAAATTCTACTGCAAGTACCAGTAAACACCAATAAGCAGCAATATATGGAAGTCTTCAAAGTTTAGGACTGAAGGTCACAGAGGTGGGGATTAGAAAAAAAGCAATTTATTCTTCAGCTAAGAAATTTAGTCAATCCAATAGTAAAGCCCAGTCAGAAATTTCCGAAGGAAACTTGCACTTTGTTGATGAGCAGTATTGCCCAATAAGGTAAAGAAATCTGTTAAGAAGGCTAAATGAACTCCTTAATATGTCTGTGATTTCTTTAATGTTTAAATTTTTGTTAAATGCATTTGCATTGCTAACCATTTCACATAGATAGTTTTGAATACAGGGGCAGAGTGCAGAAAATATCCATCCTGCATGTATAACCATTGACTAATAAATATAGAGTTAGGGCTCAGAATGCAAGAATGCCATATGAATTCATCTTTACCCTCCAGTATGCTGATACTGGTTTTATTATCAGGAATAGATATAATTAATGCACAACTGCAAGAAGTAGAGAGAAACCAATGATGTCAAAGTAAAAGGGCAAAGTTCACTTTACGCTGCCATAATGTCTCTTAGTTTCTAAAATTGAATGCACTGTTCTGTGACCTGAGATGGACAATGAATAAGTATCTGCCCAGAAATACATGCTATCACCAGATTTAGGCAGAGGTATGTTATGTATATTATTGGTGCAGTAATGAAAGGATTACGGGATTATGGGAAGTAACTAATGAAGAGAACCAGAAAATCTTATGTGAAGGCCGCTACTGGAATAATTCATTTGACCACTGTCATCATGGTAACATCTGACCTAGACAGGAAATGAATTTAGTTTAGCCAAGTGTAAAATTTAGCATCAATATATTACACTAGACAAAGTATGGGGCATAAAGGTTTTGGGAATTATTGTAAACAACAAATTGATATTCAAGGATCATGGTAGTATAATAAGAGAAACAGCTTTGAAACAATGACTTTTTTCCCCATACATCTTTTAGAAATGCATACCATACATTCATTAGAAAATTTTTAGAATATATCCTATAGGAATTGAGATTCTTAGTTAAATTCTTCGAACTTTAGCAAGCTAAGGGTTGTTGAATTAAGCTATAAGTCTCTAGCCATCCCTTTAGGACATTTTCAATTAGTCCAAAATCATCACTGGTTTGGGTAGTATAGACATCTAGACAGGCAAACTAGTGGGTTCTTTTCAACCTTTTTATCAACAAGTTTAAAACACATGCCATTTGTAACTACTTTTCAACTCGGGTGAGATCATCAGAGACAAAGATGATCCCTTTTCTTTCTAACTTTTTCTGTGATTATAGCACTGACTGTGGCCCAGTCAACCTGGGTTTGATTAACGGCTCAGGTGACTGACGGAGTGGCAGGGAGGGATGGCTGTGCCCATACTGGATGGGAAGGGATTTGCCAGTGATGATCTCTTAAGGGGAGGGATGGTTCAGAAAGGGTAGTTGCCCTCAAATTTAAGTGTCAAGCATAGTAGGTAGGGCAAGAAGTCAGTTGTGCAAATAAAGACCCCCCCCCAGGATAGAAGTGGATATGACCATGACCTGAGGTCATCCTTAGGACCCATGACTGGCCCCAGGGATACCAGAGTAAGTCCAAAGAGTAGGAGACAAGCTGGTAGACTCAGCATAGATATGTGTCACTGGGGGTAAGCCAGTGCTATGATTCCCCAAGGGGGACTAAAAAAATTTAAAAAAAAATGTCTGTATTGTTCTGCTTATTGTCTCTTAAGGGGGTAGGCTCTGTCTAGCATTCAGGATCTCTAAATCATAACTGTTACATACTATAATGGGATTATTAATACATGTCCCAGACACAGAGTTAAAAGGTTATAGTATGCATATCGTATTATCATCTAATCATGTGCTGAAAGTAGATTTGTAAATTGCCCAATTCATTCCCAGGGTGCGGAACAAATTACTGACCTTTATAAATAATGCAAAGAATATCAGAGAGTTTAAATATATACTTGATAATAGCATTGGAGACAAGTAGTGCCTCTGTAATATTAATGAGTCAGAGTTCCTAGAAGCAGTCATGGTCGGACCACTGGAACATTGAATTTATATACTTATCACCATGCATGCCGTGCACATCATGATTCTGCAGCCAAGCTCTATCAATGCTATTTTTATTACTTAGATCTGCAAGTATGATGTTGGATACACTTGCTATATGACATAATACAAGCACCATCATACAGTGCTGAACCCTGAATGATTTTAAGCTAGAAGATTTCATTTAATGTATTAATATTACTTAGTTTCTCTGTTTTTCAATTTAATCCACAGGTATTTTGTAGAACTGCCTCTGCTGTTGCTGTAAAATTGTTTTTAAAAAGTAAGTGGTTGTTCATCATTTTATACTTGCCTGCAGAATAACTGCTTCTTCTGTGGAAATCAAAACTGTAAGAAGTACTTGCCTTTTTCAGAAGAATATAGTAAATGGACATAGCAAGGACATTTTATGCTATTGCCTACCATAAACTAGTGATTTAGATGTATAGTATTAATACAAATGAAGGAAATTAGCCATAGTAACCAACCAAATGTTCAATGGCTCTATGAAGGCTGAATATAGATTTGCCTTGATTAGATATGCTAATTCAGTTCTGCAGTATAAGCTTACAGTTTGTTATTATTACGCCTCAAAGGTAACATGGAGGTTTTTTGCAGGGAGAATGAAACTGAAGAAGTATGATTCAACAATACAAGAGATTAATAAGAGTGCTCACAAATTCTTATGTTCTATATATAAAAAACCTAACAATATCTAAAATATATAATGCAAGCTATTCTGCAAAAAATGGTCTGCAATATATTGCTAAGCATGCAAAAATATTTAGTAATTTCTGAACAAAGAACAGTAATAAAGGACATTGATAATGGACTATGTCATGGATTTTCATCTCCTGTGTGCAATTACTTAATGTTCTTGTAATGATCAGCTGTGTACTGCAGACCATGGAGACAGTCTTATGGATTTTTTTTACTGCCATTACAGGTGTTTATTGCTGGAAGTAGAGTATATATAATTTTTAAATGGTACAAAGTTAAGCTTATTTTAGCAAATGTTAGGCGTGTATGTAAGATTTAATCCAACAATACAGACTTTACAAGTTTCATAAACACAGTAAAACATTCAATACGTTTAAGATAGGGATACATAGCTCAATACTTACCTATGATACAATATACATTATCATATTAATTCTTATAATTAGGGATGGCATCAGAAGTATGGATGCCTTAGTCATATGGAATATAGCCATCCACAAGATTTTAATATTGAATAGTATTTCATACTCTGATTTGTTCATGAGATGCAAAGCTGATTAAATATTTTTTCTGCATCCTGTACTGCAGTCTCCATAATTATTATCCATCATTAGTGGTCTCAAATGTTATTTTCCAAGAATGAGTGGCGTTACGTACTGTTTATACTTTATTTACAACAGGAATATGTCAGACTCTTCATCATTGCCAATGGAGGGGGACATTTACTTCCTCCATCATACCCTCCAAAGAGGGACTATCTGGGTGTAGGTAAAATAGCACTACCCAAGGGGGCCAGCACAGTGGCTCTACCTCAGGATCTCTCTTCAAACATTACAACTGGGGGTGACTAGGTTATACAACGTAAGGAAAAGAGCACATATAGGACAACAGGATAATTCTATCAGTAACTCTAGGACTCATTGTAAACTTTCATTAAACACAGGAGGTGATATTCATCCAATACACAGGCAAATCATTTTTCAATAGTTGAATAGGAAACATGGTAAGTTATGTTTACAAGAGACAAATTTAAAAGTAAGAGATACAGTCAAGTTGTATAACCAATTTTAATTATAGTGCCTGACGACAAAGCAGGAGACATCAAAACAGGAGTGTCATTTTTTTTTCAAGCAGAAGTTGAATGTGCATATAAAGCATGCCACTTGTAGTGAAACAGACAGATAGATTAATTAACCTTGGTGAAGTCAGGTAAGGTGACATCAGTACACTGAGTCACCTCCCATGTCTGGGCCCCTAATAAGAACAAGTCCAACAATTTATTTTGAGTCTCTGTAGTTACTCACTTTGCAAGCAGTCTGTAATTCCAAGGGATAGCTGTTTTACCCTAAAT
The DNA here is from genome assembly GCF_019279795.1 of Protopterus annectens. Classification (NCBI taxonomy): domain Eukaryota; kingdom Metazoa; phylum Chordata; order Ceratodontiformes; family Protopteridae; genus Protopterus; species Protopterus annectens. Next base: position 199,388,867 of record NC_056744.1, read on the forward strand.
TCAAAAACTGATAGATATGGCAAAAACGAATATCACAACAAGGCAGATGGGGTAATCTGTAAGGGAATGCAAGAAGACTGAAGAATAGATACTTGGAGGTTTAAAGATGAACAGGAAACACAAGACACTTATTCTTGAAATTCTAGTAAACAGGGTAGCAAACTTGATCTGGGTCTAATGTCTTCATAATCTGTTGGACAGGGCAATATCAGATCATACTCCATTAACTACTGACACATCAGAAGCCAGGCAAACAAACAGTTGTGGAGCATAAAGGTGGACCCACTATACAAGGGCTGAATATGAGAACAGAGAACTAAAGTCTGTAGTCCATGGGGTCACAGTTAATAACCAATTAGGAAAATAAGCTGTAGGTCTTGTATTGTAGTGGGGGTGGGTAAACCTGTTGTCAGCAGAGGGTGAAACAGAAAAACTAGGGCTAATACATTAGTACAAAAATGGCAGCAATTAATGGAAATTCAGAGGAAAAAGTGCAACATTACTCAGCTGCAGGAAATTCTCTTGTAACAGGTGCCTACATGTTAAAGAGACTAAGAAGAAGGTAGTAGAATGATCAAAGTCAGCACTTATAGTGTTGCACAGCTAGAGTGGGAATGAGATCCAAGTGTCACACTGCCTTTAGCAGTGTTTTTAAGTGAGAATATTCCATTTTAACTAGGGGAGTATCAGCTGGTTTCAAAGAGGCTGGTGTAGAGGAGATGGGAACTTAGTATTAGGAAAGAAAGAAAGAAAGTTAGTAAGAAAGAGAAGGTCTGGGTTACCGTATATTAGGAATGTGTTTTGCCAGTGTATTTAGATTAGTATTTAAGGAAGGCACATGGACTGAGGGTAGGGGTGTTAAAGGAGGGGAAGCAAGGACATTCTATGTTTGGATATGGTAGATAGAACAATGGCAGAATGCTTGAAGAAGCTTGGCCAGGTCCTTGGGAGGTGAGGGAGGGGTGCAGTGTGTGTTGTAGGCTGGATTAGTTGCACAGGGGGTTGGATTTGAAGGAAAGCTAAGGGTGAAGATACTGAAAGACACTAGTAGCCAGAAAGAGATATTGCAGTTTAGAAACTATGGAGAGGTCCAGGGTGTTAGAATGGCATTATCTGAGTTATGAAAGGCTAAAGAGAGGGTGGAGATATGTATGACAGGTAGAGCAAAAAAGAAAAATGTCATACAAGACAGCAAAGTGAACAAGTATGGAAAGAGTAAGGGTACATATATTGTGTATAAGGGATGCACAGGCGATGGAGAGGAATAAAGAGTTAAAAAGTAAAGCCAGATCTCAGCAAGTGAAGATGTGAGCTTTTAGACACTGGAGTATTCCCAGTAATAGAAGATGTGCAGGGTGTTGAATATGGCTGGGATAATAAGAGATCGGAGTACATGAATGATATGAATGCGACATACTGCAGTAATCATGCTGCATCAGACAGAAAGGTGCACTGTTTGCAGGAGTCTAAGAAGGGTGTTGCTGGAGGGGTACACAGTGCAGATGGAATCAAGGGGTGTAGCCAGCATACTCTTTGTGATCTACCAAGTACATTTTTACCGAGCATCATATCAACATGGCTTTTTTAGGTCATATTATGTCTAAATAAATGCCTTTAACAACAGGTGCAATAGTGCTAATCTAAAAATACTATTTTTAATAAATTTAGAGGGAATAGCTGAAAATTTTACTTACATTTATTAAGTGATTGGGGGCAGTATTTTGAGAGGTGTCCATTTTTTAATTGCCAGGTGTCCAGGGGTGGGGGAGTAGCACTAAGAGCTTGTGAATACAAAATCGAATTTGCTTGCTACAACCCTGGATGGAGAACGCATACAATCCATATCACGCACAAAATCAACAAATAAAAAAGTCCACCAGCCGCAATATGATCCTAGCAGTAATTTTATTCCAAAGTTGATTAAAAGCTAAATTGTAAAGATATACAAACTAAGCAATATTTAAAACAACTACATATATGAATTAAGCAATATTTAAAACAATATATGAACTAATGAAATCCTAGACAAAGGCGCTTATCTGATTATTCTAAATATTGCTTAGGTCATATATCTTTGCAATTTAGCTTTTAATCAACTTTGGAATAAAATTACTACTTTGATCGTATCTTGGCTGGTGGACTTTTATTTTTATCCGAAGAATACATACAACCTTGTACATTCTGGGTGAGAATAAGTGAGGAAAAATAGACGAGAAACAATGTTGACCTACAGATGATGCCAGGAGGGGTTAAGGTGGAGATACCAAGGAAATGGAAAAGTCTTGCAAGCTGTCACTGACAGAGAATTGTAGGATGTGGTTTATTAAAAATAAAAAAGGCATGAGGAAGCTAGGTGTGGAGTAGATGCATGGGTTGTAAAAAGATTTGACCGAGTGCTTGGAGCAAAGTAAGGAAGAAGGGTGAAGGTGTGTCACGGCTTAAATGCAGTTTTATAGCTGGAGTAAGATGGAATATCTCTTTAATAGTCTCAAACTAAGTGGAGGTAAGTGTGTGGCATGTTTGGGAGGAGACTGTTTGGTGTATGAAACTAATGTGAGAGAGGTTGGATGAGTATGTGAATTCCAGTATTATATGTGTTATATTAAATGGATACAGAATTTTAAGCTCTTGTGATCTTGCAATTGTCTATGCATTTCATTTGTAATCCGCAAATTTCAGTAACATGATGTAGAACAAAACAAAAGACAAAAAAATTTGTATTGCCTCATACAAAGCCTGTGGTGAAAGAGAAAGAAGACCCCACCCCAGATGTAAGAATAACACTAAGGAAATGAAAGTTGCAGGCTCAAATGAGGTCATGGCAGATTTGAAAAAAAAATGTTGGGTGAGGTGAGAAATTGTTCCTGATGGTAGATCATTGTTGTTATACAATGTCATTATTTAAGAAAGATTTTTTTTTTTTACCTTTCTTAACTAATGTCATTGTATAATGGGGCTTTAGCACTTTTCTACCGGCAGTGCTCAAAACTGATGTATGCATTAGCGAAGTACAAGAGACAGAATGGGAAAGGGTGTATCTGTATCTCTCTCTCTCTCTCTCTCTCTCTCTCTCTCTCTCGCTCTCTCTTTCATTTTTATTTTTTCCCATGTTGCTGGTTACATTCGATTCTTTCACAGAAAAAAAATGGGAGCAAAACCTTAATGTATACCAATGCATTACTACATGAGACAAAATATTGATTTAAAAAATGTTAAGAGGGACAGTGTTTAATATGAAATAGGAAAATCAGGGAGCTTCTGCAAACATGTCGGCAGTTGACAAGTATGCTTATCATACTGCTGGTAAGCATGCCTGTCATCTCTTCAGAGTTTCCCTTTTCTATCAAATATTTTGCTGTCCTGGTAAAATACGTTATGAAAAGAATATGAATCAATGGAAAGTCTGGTCGCTCAATGATATTTCAAAGGGTGGACTTGATTGCATTGGTATATGGTCATTTTTCAATGTGCACACTGGTTGGAACATCCAATCAGCCTGCATGCTTCTAAATATTAATATCTAATTAGTGTATAATATGAATTTTATTCTTCAGGATTTCTAACAGAAACATTTATTCCTGAAAGCATGACAACATAAAGAAAAGAAAACATACGTTTCACAGCCAGTTGGCTTTGGGTTCTCCATAAAGGAAAGTTCCTGGAAAACGGGAGTTGAATGAAGAGGGAAGATTCCACCAAAAAGGATATCACCACCTGTGGATACAGCAGGGAAACTTTGACTCTTTAGCTGACAGCCTGACTGTGGGTTTAAGCAGAGAACTGTGTTTGAGAGTTCCAGCAGAATGGTGGCTATTGCACGCAACGCAGTTAGTGAAGACATCTTTGCAGAGACCAGTTCCACACCATTATAAGGGACCCTAGAAATATATGCATAATATAAAAATGATGTTACTTTATGTATCTAGCAAAATAACCATAAATAGCAGAGAGACAGGATGTCATCAGCAAAGTAATTAGCGAACATGCTTTGTCGATGCTAAAGACATTCTTGCATGGGAACTTCTTATTCAAGCATAAAAACATTTGCCTATGATTTTATAATTGTTCATATGTTTATGATTGAGTTGCACAGAAAACATACTTAATTTATAATTACTACTGAAATCTGGGAATATTATGACCTGCATTCTCATACCTTTGATGGGATTAATCATATTTGTCACTATTTTCACCTTGGTCTTTTAGCAACCTTCCTTTACAAACATGATTAAACGAGATCTGTATTTCTTACTGTAAATGTGACTTTGTATAACAAAGATGAATTATCAGCTTGGGCTGTAAATAAACTAAAATAAGCCTGGGTCTTAAGAATGAAAATGATCACACCCCCTGAAGTACTTTGAAAAAATATGTGTATTGTAAGATTCTAGTCAACATAATGCAAACTGAATTGATTATAAGGTTACATTTACAAAATTAAAAAATGATTTCTGTGATTTATAACAGTTTGTCTGCAGATATTCAACTGACCCATTTGCAATCCCACTTTATGAACAAAAGTAGTACAAAGCTGATAGATTTATATAAAGTCAAATGCAGCTCTGTAGATTATTGATATTTGCTTCGTTAATCATGCAAACAGATAACAGTACATGTTGTGCTTCAGTTACATGACAAAAGTTATTTTCTTGATCAAAATTAGCTGAAAATCGTGTTGTAAAATTGCATCCACCCATCCATTCATCAGGACTAGCCTTAGAGGTGAACAAAGAAGTATTCTCTTTGACTTGCAGTGCTAACTTATTCCATAGTTGTGAATACATTGAGTTAGATAATCTCTTCAGTGAATCTTGTTTAGTGGCTGGTGTAAATTTAGGTCCAACAAATACACCTCCATTCCTTAGTTACTGAAAAGTGCCATGAAGGACTAAGGTACCACATATAAACTACATGTAAAACTGAAACTAGCATTTTTCACTTTTTCAAAGGAGTATGACAGAAGCTGGAACATCTGAGCATATAATAGTTTTAATTTGTACAATGACAGTCTGAATTTCATGAATATTTCAAGTGATTGATAACATAATTCAGAGAAGAAGTGGTGACTGTAAAAAGTAAAATTATTATACTGTCAACTGAAAGGCATGACTAACTACAGCTTTAGACAAGATGGCATTTTGGCATGACTAAAAGTTCAAGCTGCCCAGTGAGAATGAATCCAGTAACTGAAAATAACTTTTATTTCCCATAGCTTTGATTACATCTTCAGTAGGAGTTAGTTACCTGACTTTAGCAACTGAAATGCTAAACAAATGTGATATAGACTGACATAGGTTTAATAAGTAACACGATATTTACTGATTATATGATTAGCCGAGTAACACAGATGAAATGCTAATTTAATGACCTGACAAAATGTTGCTTTCAGAGTCTGCGGATGAAAAAATGTCATTGCTTTTCAGATATTCTTTCTTTGTAAAATCAGAGTTTGATATTCAGACCTGTAGACCACTGCATAAATCTGTCTTCAGTTTGAATGGGAAAAAGAGAGAGAGATGGACACAGAGAAAAACGATTATTTTTCTGCGTTATATTTCTTCCTGCATATGTATTCTTTTATATCTAAAGAAAAAAAGTAAGAATCGGGGGAAGATGACATAGATTCAGAACAGACAACTATTGAAATATGGATATGTCTGGACACAGATTCATTCATTCTCTTTCGGCTTTTCCCGTTAGGGGTCGCCACAGCGGATCATCTCTTTCCATTTCTTCCTATCCTCTGCATCTTGCTCTGTCACACCAACCGCCTGCATGTCCTCTCTCACCACGTCCATAAACCTTATCTTAGGCCTTCCTCTATTCCTCTTACCTGGCAGCTCCATCCTTAGCATCTTTTTCCCAATATACCCATCATCCCTCCTCAGCACATGTCCAAACCAACGCAATCTCGTCTCTCTTGCTTTGTCTCCAAACTGTCCAACATGAGCTGACCCTCTAATATACCGATTCCTAATCCTATCCATCCTAGTCACACCGATTGCAAATCTTAACATCTTTAACTCTGCCACATCCAGCTCTGACTCCTGCCTTTTGTCAATGCCACTGTCTCCAACCCATATAACATAGCTGGTCTCACTACACTCTTGTAGACCTTCCCTTTCACTCTTACGGATACCCGTCTGTCACAAATCACTCCTGACACTCTTCTCCACCCATTCCACCCTGCCTGTACTCTCTTCTTCACCTCTCTTCCACATTCACCATTACTCTGAACTGTTGATCCCAAGTACTTAAACTCGTCCACCTTTACCAACTCTACTCCCTGCATCCTCACCATTCCTCTACCCTCCCTCTCATTTACACACATATATTCTGTCTTAGCCCTGCTGACCTCATTCCTCTGCTCTCTAGAGCATATCTCCACCTCTCCAGAGTCTCCTCAACCTGATTCCTACTCTCACTACAGATCACAATGTCATCTGCAAACATCATAGTCCACGGGCCTCCTGTCTGATCTCATCTGTCAACCTGTCCATCACCACTGCAAATAAGAAAGGACTCAGAGCTGATCCTTGATGTAATCCCACCTCCACCTTAAACGGATCTGTCACTCCCACTGCAGTCCTCACCACTGTCACACTACCCTCGTACATATCCTGTACCACTCTTACGCATTCTCTGCCACTCCCGACTTCCTCATACAATACCACAACTCTTCTCTAGGCACCCTGTCATATGCTTTCTCCAAGTCTACAAAGACGCAATGCAACTCCTTCTGACCTTCTCTGTATTTCTCCATCAACACTCTCAGAGCAAACATTGCATCTGTAGTGCTCTTTCCTGGCATGAAACCATACTGCTGATCACTAATCATCACCTCCCTTCTTAACCTTGCTTCCACTACTCTTTCCCATAACTTCAAGCTGTGACTAATCAGTTTTATCCCTCTGTAGTTACTGCAGCTCTGCACATCACCCTTATTCTTAAAGATAGGTACCAAAACGCTTTTTCTCCACTCCTCAGGCATCCTCTGACTTTCCAAAATTTCATTAAACAATCTAGTTAGAAATTCCACTGCCATTTCTCCTAAGCACCTCCATGCTTCCATTGGTATGTCATCTGGGCCAACAGCCTTTCCATTCTTCATCCTCTTCATAGCTGCCCTTACTTCCTCCTTGCTAATCTGTTATGTTATGTTATGTCTGGACACAGATTAATGCTGATTAATTCTAGTTTTAATTTAGTTTTCTCTTTTTCAGACAAAACTATTAAGAAAAGTACATGCACATATCATCTACAAGGTATTTGAACTAGTAATGACTGTAACTATGCCAGGTATTTTACTGTAGTCATTTGCATACATGCATTGTTGACAGGGTCAGTCCCAGTAGACTAGTAACCTCTTTTCAGGGGAGACCCAAGGTGGTATTTATACTACTAGGGGAAATTTACATAGGGCATCAGGGAACTTCCCCTGCTCGTAGCTTTGGAGTCAGCCTAGTGAATATGCACCTCTCATTCCTAGTGCAGTGGCAGCTGCAAGAACAATGCGTGACAAGGGAAAGATAGCAGATGGTATGGAGTTAAATACCAGTAAATAGTATATTATAATCACAGCAGCTTGTTTTAAGCATATACTTATATGTGCTCACAACAAACATTGTTTTTTTTCTGAAATTACTAAAGGCAGCAAAGAATTACATTTTGTGAAAAATGTTGTATTCAGGTATTTTGTATCATACAAAGTTTCAGCAGTATGTTATTATTTTTAAATATTCTTGAGGGGGGGGGGTTAAGAGAGAAGTTGTTACTAGATAAAATGAGTAAAAGGGGAAATGGGTATATTACTAAACGTATTGACATGCATATCACTTGACTGATAAGATTTAAAATTGTTATGGATTTTCATGAGGTCAGATTTAAGAATACATACATTGTTACTGGGCATAAACTTAAGTAATGAAATAAAAATAAGTGTGCTTAAAAAATAATATTTTGATATATTTGTTTTTTGAAATATAGCAACTAAACTTAGGTTTATACAAAACATATTAAGCCAGTGTTATAGGATAGTTTGTAAATGCTTCAGGATCCTCAAATTTTGTTTGGTTTATATGATTTACCAGGAACACAAATGTTGTTATAGTAGTGCATGGAACATCTCAATTACACTCTGAAATTATGAAACAGACAGACTTGTTAAGTGCTTCCGTAGAGTAAGACCTGATATTAACAGTGTTTAGGGGTGCTTAACAAAAGCCTGTTAAGGGCATCTAAGTGCTATTAAAATTAGGTCTTGAGCTAAAGACTAATAATGGATAGTACTGACAGCAAACAACAGTACGGTGGTGGTGCTGCGGTAGCGTTGTCGCCTCACAGTTAGACGTTGGCCGTTCGATTCTCAGTTAAAGCGTCTACTGTGTGACGACATGCGTGAATGGGCGTTCCTTCGTTGAAGGTTGTGCGTTAGGCCCGGCAAGCCAGCATGTAAAACTCTACTGCCAATCATTAGCGGACCGGAGTTCCGCTGTGGCGACCCCTAACCGGGAAAAGCCGAAAGACACACACACACACTGACAGCAAACAACAGTGGCAGATGGGAAAACAGCTTGGAAAAGTTGTTAGAACTTCTCTCTGCCACACTAGTAAACAAAAAGTGTAGCAGAACACAGTATCTAATAGTTTTATAAAGCTGTTAGTTCTACACAGAGGTAGGTTGTTTCTGACGGCTGAATGTTAACATGCCTACACTAATTTTTTTCTGTAACTGGTAAGCACATGGAGCAGATAAACCTCCATGTGTTACAGAGAATTATAGTCTGGTCTTTTCTGAAAAAATTTCAGGTCTGCATAAACTAAACCACTGCTGGTGATTTCCTGCTGGGTGAGGAAAGTAAAACTATATTTTCTTATCTGTGAGTGATAAAGGTACTTTCTGTTTTACTGGCTTCATTTTGTTTTCTGTTTTAAGAAATATGATTGGTCTGGTGTTTCACATGTTTTTTTCATTGGTTAAATTGCTTGAGTGATACTTAAATATACAGTGAATTTCTGAGTCGTTGTCTTTTTCTGAAAAGATTTCTAGCCTGCATAAACTAAAGCACTGCTGATGATTCCATGCTAGGTTTCCCACCCACCTTCCCTTTCATTGATCTACTTTTTAAACCTGGTGATTTTAAGCTGCCCACCCCATTGTAAATTCAGCTTAATAAGCTCCTTCCTTTCTATGCTGCTGTTGATATATTGAATTATTTACTTGCCTTTCCTTTTGCTTATATTGAAAAAAATGCATTTTGCTTCTCATTGTCTGTTCTGATGATTTACTTGCTCTGAATTCATTATCTAGCTAGCTGTTGGATAAAGTGGTGTATTTTTACATTAAAGCAAGCATTTGTTTTTACATCAAGAGGTCAGTGGATTTTCCATATAGTGCATTGGGAGGTAGCCTGGTTTGTTTAGGTTGGGGAAACACTTGAGGTTTCTGTGTGTAGTTTTATTGGCTGGAGGGTTTATTAATCAGCATATCTTGTTTTTAGTGCCTTTATAAATTCTGTACAATTGAGTGACTTTTGGCTCATTTATACAAAGCAAAGACTTTTATTGAATGATCACACTTTTATAAGCTGTTTAAAGTACACTGCTGTATCCGTATCTTTATGTTTGTGGTAGCACTTCAGTCAAGACACTCCCTTACTGTGCTTTTACATTAGGAGGACTGGGATTATTCATCTAATGACAGTAGATGTTTATTTGTCTAGCTGAGCTGGGAGGTATGCAAAAAGGCTGTATCTTTTTGTACTTCTTTTATATACTGTGACTGTACTTTAGCAGTTTAAAAAATGTATTGTCTGCTGCTGCTTTAAGTAGTTAATTGCACTGTATCACATTATATCTATTAGTTGAAGGGCTGCTGTTGGTAGCTTGTGTGGTCTTGTTACACTTGGGCTCCAAACCAGCTATTCTACATTAATAAGATGTTTTTCGGCACCCTTGTGGCAGAAGTGTGCTGATCTAACCTGTCTGAGTTGGAGATTGCTAGTGGAAAGCTTATTGTGTACTTTCCTGATTGGTAGTTAGCTTAAAACTTATTTCCTTTTGCTAATATTTAAACCTTACATTTGTGTGGTGCTGCTCTTCACTCAGTGATGGTTAGCAGTACCCTTGTTCAGATGCAAAAGCCTAGAGGTTCATTTTTCCCTAAACAGCTTTCAGTGAAGCCCTTCCAAGTTTTTCTTCTGCTCTAGGAGCAACTCAATTCTGTACTGGGCAGAGTTGGCTTATTGATCAACCTTAGCCTATACAAAGTATAGGTCCCTTTTGTAGTCTTGGCACTACCAGCACAATCCTGTCAAATTAACCCATTCCCTTCCCTAATAAAACTAAGAGCCTGCTATCATGGATGGGCAGTTTCCTATCATCTCTCTGGCCAACCAGATAGACATGGGCATCCTGAGGCAATATAACAATTGTCTCATTGATGCTGACAACCACTTACTCCTGAAACAAACAAGTACTTTATGTGAGATATGTAGTTACACTATGAAACTGGAGGCAAGACTCTCACATGAGGACAAATTGAATGCCTAATAGGTTGTCAGCACACACACACTTCCCACAGTAAATAAAGACATGACACATAAACCCAAATTTGTGGAAGTACTCACTAGTAATTTACCAAAAGATCAGAGGCCTCCCAAATAGAAATCACTTACACACATAACAATGCAAAAAAAAAACCTCAACACATAATAACACACACACCAGTGTCTCAACAAATAAATCGCTAAGGATAGCACCATAAAACCTAATGTATTGGTCACAGGTGACTCTATTGTGAGATACATGAATGCTCTAGTCACCAGTCTGGATAAGGAGCAGGTTACGGTTAACTGCCTGTCAGGTGCCAGGATCCATTAAGTTACTAAATAACAAGTACCGGCATGACTCTTTAATAGTCCATGTAAGTGGTTTATGACTTGAGACATATCTCACTGAACTATATGAAGAGAGAGACATGACTGAGCTGTCAGATTATGTGTCACAGGCAGGTATAAGCCAAGCCTTAAGCAGCATTCTACCTTCTCCGAGGATGATGCCACAAAACAAACAAAAAAAGATTGACTTAGCTTCTGGTGTCATTCCAAGGTTATCCAATATCTGTCAGCCTGGGAAGATATGGTCTACAGGCCATGCTGCTTTGCCAGAGATTAACTGCACCTATCTTCTCTAGACTTTGGGATAATGGCAAAGGCATTAGCCACCACTATTGTGCCTTTTTTAGGCAGTGTCAAAATAACCAACCTCCCAACATTAAATCCTCTCTAGATAAACTCAAGGTACTGCTTGCTGCTTAATGCTAGGAGTCTAAACAAGAAACTGCACTCCCTAGAAGCATTCCTTACTTTGGAAGATGCTGACATCTGTGCAGTCACTGAGATGTGGTTCAAAGGTACAGAAAGCACCCCAGCATTGCAGGGCTACAATGTCTTCTATACATTCAGACCACAAAGTAAGCGTGAAAGAACCAAAGGAGGAATAAGTGTATCCATCTTCATTAAGGATAACTACACCTCGAGACTGGTCAAACAGCATGACTTTCCTGAGCTACTCCATGTCCAATTAACTATAGGTAAAGCACCTACCACATCTTAGCTAGCCATAGGTTCCCCACCATGAAACAGGAAAAGCATGCCACATACCTGGGCTTACTGGAGTCACTTGCCATACAGCCCACACCTTACTCATGGGTGATTTTAATTATCCTACCATCAAGTGGGAAACATACACAACCACAAACATGCTAGGTCAGAGGTTCTCATTTGAAAGTTTTTTTTTTTTTTTTTTTTTGGGGGGGGGTCACAGAATTACCCAAAGTCTGATAATTTTTTCAGTAGTGGAGTACTAAGATCTGATACATTATACACTGTACCTTAACTCTTATCACGCATACATTAAAACAGGCTGCACAGCTGATGCATGAAAATGGATAACTGAAATGTGACAAGATGCTTGAATATTTATCCTTAAGAAAAATAGTGTACCATAAAGGAACAGATGAAACAGACAACAGCATCTTACTCTGACAGTTTGACAGTGATGAAACTAATCATTTACAACAGTACAGCTGTATGCTTTTGTCTACTTTTCCTATACTTAGAACATATAAAAGTCTTAACATAAAAATATTTAACATGCTCCGCCTACCACCACACTTGGATGCACATATATAAGCGCAGTGTAGTTTCACAACATGAAGCAAACTATACTACCACTACTGGTTATTTAACAGCACTGACAGATGTTTTTAGGATTTTGCAATTAATATGATAAGGTCAAGGATTTATACTGCAAACACCTGTAATCTTACCTAACACTCAAAGGCATTTATAATGTCCCTATGTATGTGCAACCTCAAATGCAAGAATAACATTTTTATCATATCTGCTTTACTTGTAATGTTGTGGCATTTAGAAAAGAAAATATGCGGCAGTCAGATTTTTAAATTTAGCCTAGAATCTGCCACAAGTCACTGCCGACTTTATACAAAGCACAGATGTACTACAGCCTCCGATCACTGTACAGCCATCCTGAATTATACTGCTATATTCAGTACTGTCTTGCTCTGACACAATATAAATGCTATAAAATCTGATATATTTCAGACTATTGGGATGTCCCTTGTGGAAGGTGTCTCTCTCTGCACAATGGTACAAAGATACATTCTTCTGATGCATGCACATGTATTTACTGGGCATTACAACTGTATGAGGTATTTGCTGACTTCATTCATGTCTTCCTGGTGAATCATTGCTTATGGGCTTCCCCTGGTACTGACTCCTGCTATATATCAGGATAACCAAGTGGAAGTCATAAACAACAACCAAGATCATCCAATCTGAGGATGGCAGCTTAACAAAGTAAAAACCAAAAGAAGAGCTTTTTTCTGAATAGTGCTAATTACAAGAAATAAAATAACTTCCTGAAATGTAAATTCTATTGGCTGTCATAAATTACATTTATTTATAAACTAGAGACAGTCACTTATGCTGTTTCTGGATTCTAACTATAAGCATTTCCATTTGAATCAGTGGAACTGGCTTGTACTATTCATTAGACTGCACAACTGTAATAATTAGTGACTATACTGGTCTTTAGTTTGGTCTTTATTTTTATTTTCATTTTATTTTATTTTTATTTGTGACTATCTAAACATCCTTTAGACTTCTTGAATACAAGAAATATTGGCATTCTCGCCTAAAGTTTTGATCAATTAGTGCAAGGGAGTGATGTTTCTGTCCAGGCTCTATGAATAAGCAACTAGACATATTGGACCCTATGTGGGGCTGTTAATGAATAATAGCACTTCCGGCCATGGGTTGAGAATGGAAAAGGGGTCCGATGCTGGCACAAACCTAAGTACTTTATATTTACTCTGTAGAAAAATAGAAATAAGTTTCCACATTTTCACTATAACTGTGTGCATCAAGCACAATAGTTAGTGCTACACATACATGTATACACATATGTGTATAGCTATATATAGAGAGAGGTATACAGAGAGAGGGAGGTATTAAATAGGCACAATCAACATCTACCACCTTTATCCCATTCTGTACATGGGGTTGGTGAGTCATATCCATAGAGACCATTGCCTAGAGATTATAAATTCAAACTATCAGATGGCTAGCCCTGCACATCATTCTATATACCATACTCACACACACACACACACACGTAACCTCACACATATGGACCATTTTGTACATTTAATCTTATTCATTCATAGGATTCAATAACACCTACACTAAGTGTATGCTGTTCTAAGTGAACAGACAACACAGACATAACTCACACCTTGTTCCCCCAAATTTTAGCTTTCCTATTGATATTTTTGCAGCTTTAAATATTGACAGGAATTCATAAAGGTTACCATTAAGTGTAGACTGCATGTATACTTTGATATAATCCTTCTGAGTGACTAGAAAGCACATAAAATGTGTTAAGAATGTTCTTGAACACATATCATGTACACTTAGGACAGGATTCACGAAGCCTCCGTGTAAGAGTTACAAGGCTTACACGGAGGCTGCAGTTAAACGGTGTGACATCAGCATGCCATGCATATGCATGAGGGCATGCTGAATCACACCTAAGGTTAACACGATCCATGTAAGACAGTAGGGGGCGTGTCCGTAGGGCGAGCCCTGCAAATGGACACGCCCCCAGAAGAGTAAAAGCCCCGAAAGTAAACCCCCACGACAGAGTCCGTATAAATGTGAATAAACACAACACAACACATGCCTCCACAGACTATGAACATAAAATGTATAAATGAACATCTTATATTTTTTTTTTATAAGTTGTAAAGATGTTTGCCCGTGAGTGCGCTTGCATGCGTGCCCGGCGCTTAGCCACAGTTAGCAGTCAGTGGAAAAGCATATAAGAACTAAATATGCGAAGTAAGCCAAAAAGCAATAGTGTAGCGGTAGAGACGTTGGCTGAAGAGGAGGCAGTCATGGTTCGAGCCCCCACAACATAAATTTTTATTTTTAGTGAAATAAGCACGAAACAATTCCCTGACATATATGTACATATATAAAATTATATTTTATGTAAAATGTAATGAAATGGGCCATGTATTTTGAAGAAATGTGAGATAATAAAAAATAAAAAAAATGTCAGATGTGCCTATAGCTGAGCTACACTCTAACAAGTTGAGTATATCTGCCCGTAGGTGAGCAGTGTTTTAACAGGTGTAAAATGAGTGCCCGTAGGTGAGCAGTGGTTTAACAGGTGTAAAATGAGTGCCAGGGGTTGAGCAGAGTTCTAACACACTGAAACGGTGTGCCTGTAGCTGAGCTGAGCGTAATATGCATTCTGACAGCCAAATGACGCGTAAACCAGCGTGACCCGTTTGCACGGAGCTGCGCACCGCGCCAACAAGCTAACCGGCGGGCAACATTGAGCAAGCTGTATCAAAACTGCCTTTACACAGACACACCTCCTAGCCTGTGTAGACAGTCATAAAATATAGAAAGCAATGGCCAGGCTCGAACTCAGGATGCCACGCACCACAGTCAAAGTATTGAACCACTAAGCCATGACAGTTGCTCTTAGAAATGCAGTAATAGCATATATATAGGAATGAATGGAAAGAGGAGCATGACAAAGCAGGTTTTGTGAAGCTGATAAAATTCCAAAATGGCCAATCACAAATAATTGTGGGAAAAACGGCATATATAAGCCCCATAGGCGGGAATACACAGCATAACCGATTGTGGAACCGATTTGCAGTCAGGATGGCAGGTGTAGAAGAGGGTAGTTGCTTCCGAGCACAGAGGTGGGGCGTTGAGGAGTCCAAATATATGGTTTGGCTCCTCGTCCATGATCATGAGGCCCAACTCATGCAGGGCCAGGTCCTGTGGGGAGCATATAGGGCTGAGGCGTGGGACCGGTTGGCACATGATCTCACCAGTGCCACAGGAATACCAAGGACTGGTGAACAGGTCCGTCACACCATGCGGACCTGAAGAGACAGAAGCAGGACCAACTGAACCATTGGATCCAGGAGGCCCGGCAAATGCCCAACGCCCCACTACTGAGTAAGTTACATGTAATTATTTATGTAAGAAAGTAACCTAGCCGATATTATGGAGATGTGTATTCCAATATTACTTCATTTATATTACAGCTGCAGGTGTCTGTTCTGCGAACCGTCAAGCCTATGCCAATAGACTGGTGCGGTTGCACCACCAGGCAGGTCAGTAATTCTCTCCCTGTAACTGTAAAAAAATATAAGTATGACAGCTTGCAAAAGAGTGCAGTGTAGTCACTTATTAATAAAATGTGCAAGTAACAGTGTAAGAGAGTTTGCAAGTATTGTTTGATTACAAAAGTGTGATGCCGCCTGTAATCCAAAAATAAAAATGAAACAAGTCTGAAATAAAGATGTCCCACCTGTAATATAATAGTACATAACCTGCAGCAGGCTGAAATGTACAGCTACAGAAGCTGAGTAAAACACATGTGTGAAATATATCCCTGTTTAAATTCTGAAACATGACACAAGTGAGACTGTTGGAAAGGTTTGTTATAACTAAAAGTAAAACATGTCAATAAAGCCTAGAATTAAGAACCATCCTGAATTGTAAAAATAAAACAAGTGAGAGAGTGTGAGAAAGAGGTATGAATCCACCAATAAAGTAGTAATAACTCCTGAATAAAGTATACTGCAGTCAGTACAGAATGAAATGAATGTGACAGGCAGAACCAAACAGCAACATGTGTTGAAAAAAGTACTGAAGCTGGAATGTGTGTCCCAAAATCTGGATATGTTGCTCTCAGTTTACAATATGCAGATAGTATGGTTGTATGAAATACCAAACATCCACAGTTGTCTATAGCCATATAAAGCAAATGTAGCAGGATGATGTAGCTGAACAGAGCCAGATATGAATGTGTATGAATAAATATGAAATGTATATTGATGTAGCAGTAACATTCCTATCACCAACCTGAATAAGTTGTCACATAGGAAACTGTAGTCAGACTTGTAGTGTGTATATATCTGCAGCTAGTAGAAATGTACAGCATATGTATAGGTATTTGAAGTTGTTAATGAAATATTTCTTCACCCTACCCTATAACCACAAATAATCCATTCCACGTGAAATGGGTATGTGTATTCACAATTAACACCCCTGGACATTTGTCCTGTTGGTTCATACATATTTGCATGTACGTTGATGCATGTGCCCTGTTCACACATCCAAACCTGATGGCCTGTTGTCATCAACCAACCCTGCATGTTGTTGGATTGTGTATTGTTATTCAAATTATGCATGTGTTATGCTTGCTGCTCAATGGCTTGAATTTATGGGTGTTTGGTTAATGTGAATACTAATACATGCTGTAAAAACTAATTGTGAATGGTATTGTACGTTACTAACCCAAACTGTCATAAAATAATGCAAAACATAGGACGACAGGGAAGGCGGATTCCAGCGGACCCACCTCTCCCACCTCAGTTGGCGAGTGCACCTGGCAGTAGTGCCCAGGCCGGACCCTCCTCCAGTGGCCCTGTGCCACCTGTGGGTGGAAGCGCTGCAGGGGATGGGGCCCATCCCCCTTCTGCAAGCATGGCCGGAGGAGAACATCCACTCACCGTCCGTAGTGTCCAGACTGTGGTGCGTAGGGAGATCCGGCACACTGTGCTTGGGCCCCTACGCCAGCTTGAGGCATGGGTGGCACAACTCATGGGTGTGCCTGCTGCCCGGCCTACACAGCCCCCAGCACAGCCCCGTCCTGGGCAGTGAAGGCACAGTGGGAACTGCCCATGGATGGGGATCTCAGTTCCACTGTTGCCATCTGTGGGCTCATGGGCTCGAGATATCCAAACATCCATCCCTGTCAATTGTGTAACCCCCCACATGTGTCATACACCACCCCTGTATGTGTCTTGTTTGTCTTGTCTGTTAACCTCCCCTACCTACCTCCCCAGCTATACCGACTTCCTGTACCTGACATACCACTCTCACCTGAAAAAAAAAAAAAAAAAAGGGCACTCTGTACCCACAAAAAAATTACACCCCATACATAGCTGCCCATTTTGCACACATGTCTGCTGGACATGTAAACTGGCAATTACAATTGGCTGTACAACAAATATTATTGTTGTCCTCACACCTCTCTCAGGGGTGGAAGGTTTCAAATTTCACACCAAATTACAAACATATGCACAGCTGTTGCTGATGAAGAAATGGGCAGTTATGGGCCTTTCCTACATCGCTCCTGCAAAACCTGAGCTTGTTTTCCTACTGTCCTACCCTCTTTGTGCCCCCTTTTTCACCACTTTCCTATCTCCCCATTTTCTTTTCTTTAAAAGAAAATAGTGTGGGTGTGCGCGAGAGTAAGCACTTTTAAGCAGTAGTAAGCAGGAGTGCACTTCTGTGTGCTTAGCTAAGCATGTGTGCACGAAGCTAAGCGGCAGTGCGCATGCGTGAACTCCGCGCAAACCAGCGCTAACCCACTTACAACTACTTAGAAGTGCCTTAGTCACTCTGAATGACAAGGCCTGTAGTTTTCCCAGCAGCAAAATAAAATACCTCCCTCAGTCTCGAACCCAGGACCTTGGAAACACTAGTCTGCATGACTTACCACTAAGCCATGACTGCTATACAAGAACATTGTGCTGAAAGAAATATATCATAAAATAGTAGGAATTAATGTAAAGGGAATATAGCAAGTGTAGTACACAAAGCATGTCATGTATATTTACTGTCAAATCTAGTGGATTTGTAAAATAGTACTGTGTGCTGAGAAACAGTCATGCTAGTTGGTAGCTACTAGGTAATAATGTCACAGTAGCATTTGGCAAGCCACACACATGCTCAGAGCAGGATAAACACTGCCATAGTTGAATAGTTAAGAGATAAGACATAGCAACTGTGACTGAATTACAGGGATGTCCCTAATGTGAAAACAAATGTCAACTGTGCCCCACTGACACCCTGTCAAATGTACTAACAGTAGGCAGAAAGGTGTAACTACACATGCAGTGGTAACTATGACTGACTGAAGGTATGCACCACCTGCACGTCACAAATGGTGTACTAATACATATGCTTGAAATAACCCACAGTCACAACTGCAGAATATCAGAATATGTCATTGGAGTAACCCACTGCTATGTACCATTCCATGAGGCTGATAAAAGATGCTCCGGAGAGTATCTGAGGCCTGCTCAGCAGCATGATCAAATACCCTTGTAAGTGTCAAGGCCCACACCATGGCCAGACCACACTGCATGCAGTAACACCCTACCACAACAAACACATAGGGAATTGCTGCCCAAACAGATTTAGCAAGCATTACAAGCTGTGAATGTAAATGGAAAATAGGAAAGCCATAGCAACACATTACAGGAAGGACACCTAGCAGGCATACAACGAGTGAATGTAAAGGCCAAATATTGAAGCCATAGCAACAGATTGCAAGAGCCACTGCTATATACCAGTTACACCACAATCCCCACAGGAAAGCACACACACCCATATACACAGTATTACTAGTCGTAGGTGTCAGTTTACATACACACGGAGAAGAGGACACTGGAGGAAGGAATACTCAGCTTACATAACAACATGCATTGCAGTGTCTACAACACAGCCTGAAATATGAGAGACATACCAACCCTTACACTCACAGAACAGTGTCCACAGCAAACCAGCATGGTCCCCACCCTGATAATCTGAAAGGGCTATGCCTACCTAACAAACCTTTTTATAGCACAGTCCTGTAATCACAGTGAGAACTGCAATCACTACACAACAGGCTGCATGCAATTAGTACATGCTGGCTAACAATTGGTGCAGAGGCCATCACATGGACATGTGCAGATACCTACAAAAGCATCCTGTACTCCCAGTCCACACATGCAATACTTTCATTGCACCTGCTGGAGGTAGAGAGAGAGAGAGAGAAAGAAAGAAAGAAAGAAAGAAAGAAAGAAAGAAAGAAAGAAAGAAAGAAAGAAAGAAAGAAAGAAAGAAAGAAAGAGAAAAAAAAACCTGTAACAACAAAACAAAGAGGCTGACAGCAGGCCAAGTAACTGCAAGCCTACGCAAACAGCTGCAACAAACACAGGTAATGTAAAGTACTACTATAATACTCTACATACTGTGAACCCTCCAGATGTGTTATTGGTCTGTATCTATGTATATGAAGATGTGCATAGGGCCGGGGACATACTGCAACTGTCACTGAAGGCTCCACATACATATCTATGTGACGGTAGCTATGTGCATATAGCAATGTAGGTTGTAGTGCAATGTACAAGTAGGTTGTACAGTAATGGATGTTCAGCAGTACGTTACTGTGTGTATATATATGTGGAACTAAAAAGGAGTATATATACATATATATATATATATATATATATATATATATATATATATATATATATATATATATATATAAAACATGTGTATACGTATGTATCTCGAGATATGTATGTATACATATATATATATATATATATATATATATATATATATATATAATACGCATATGTGTATACATAGATAGAGAGGGATGTAGAAATACATAGACATATATAGTTTCCCAGTGTCATAGTTTAGTACTAGGCTATCTGCAGACAGTGAATAGAATAGATTTATAAACTTGTGCCTCTGTATAGTAGTGACACAGTGAAGACCCCCCCCTACATAATAGCATTAGTTTACTGTGCCTCTGTCTAGTAGTGACACAGAGATGACCCCCTGCTGTAAACCTGTGATCTCCCATCCACTCATCAAGAATGCACATGAAGAGTGTCAGTGAGGGTCTCTGCCTAACATGAACTGGGATCCTGTTCCACAGTATGGGAAGCCTCTTAGTGATGGATCTGTCCCTACAGTATGTCCTATTCATATGTGTGCTGAGGTTTAAATCCATAGCTGTTGTGGTTCTGATGGATTTGGATTGTATGAGGTGGAACATGTCCATCAATACCTGATTGGACATGGCCTACTACATCAGGCACAGATCACCCCTACGTAGGCAGTATGCTATGGAATAGAGCATGAGTTACGTGAGTCTGGCAGCATATGAAAGTTGTTGGAGACCCTTGATCCTCCTGGTGATGTACTTATGGGGTCCCCTAGCTGTTGCAAGTGCCAGGTGAGGTACATACCAAATGGGGCATAGTACACAGTCATGGGCCTGATAAGGGAGGAGTATAGGGGTAAAATGACCCCTTTTGATCTGGATGTGAATCCCTTCATGATAAGGTGGGCAAGGTAGGAAGTCTATCCAACCACTTTGGCAACGTGGGTGTCAAATGAGAGGTCAGCATCGATCAGTGTCACCAGGTCTCCGATTACTTTGTCTGTACTCAGTGGGTTACTGTCTATGTGATAATATGTGGGTACCTTGTCCATCCAAAAGGGTATGAGTATACATTACGTGGCATGCAGTTTAAGGCCATGACTCCGGCACCAGTTGTCGGTGTCTGTGAGGCCTGTCAGTAGGATGTATGTGTCAGCTGGTGTATCGACTATGCCGCCTAGTATGCAGTCATCTTTGAACATTGTCAGCCAATACCCTCCCATGTCTGCTTCCACATCTGAGAATTATATGCCGAACATGAGCGGTCCCAGGACAGAGCCCTGTGGGACACCACTTGTGACTGGTGCTGAGTCTGACATGGCACCAGTGAGTTTGACTGTAGGGTTTCTATCCGTTAGCCAGTTTGCAACACATCTTGTGACATATGGATTTACATTTCAGCTGTTGATCATGTCTATGATGCCAGAGTGCGGTATTGTGTCGAAAGCCGTAGGCAAGTCCAGGTAGGCTGTATGGACCGCTGTGCCCTCGTTAATGGCTCTAGTGACTGATTTGAAAAAGTCAACCAGGTTCATAAGCAGGATCTGCCCTCTACAAAGCCAAACCGGGTGGGATCAAGTGTCTAAGTCCCCAATGTCTCTGTGTATGAGTTCCATAATGATCCTTTCCATAGCGTTGCAGACCAGGCTAGTTAAGCTTATGGGGCGGTAGTTACCAGGGTCTGTAGAGGTGCCTCCTGTGTGGAGTGGGACTACTGTTGCTGTATGCCAGTGTCCAGGTACATATGCTGTAGTAAGGCTACGGTTGAATAGCATTTAATGTGCATGTGAAGCTCCTCTTGGAGTTCACGTAGCATGCAACCTGCAATACCGTCGGGTCCCATTGATGCTGTGTTTACAGCTTTGCTGAGGGTGGTTCCCAGCTGGACATCTGAGATGACAGGGAGGTTGTAGTCAGCTGGGATAAGTAATTCCTCATGTGTGGGTGAGGGAGGGGAGAAATCTGCACTGAACCTGTCTGCCAGAATGTTGGCATTATCTGTGTGTTCAGTGTAGCATTTGTCACTGTGAACTAACTGTGAACATGTCTGAGGGTTCCCACCCAGGTGTGTAACATAGCAGAAGAAGGTCTTGTGGTTATCTGTAGTGTCCATAGTGATGTCCCTCTCATTGTTGGCCTTGCATGTTTGTACGACAAAATGTATCTTTCTACTACTGCTGATCAGAGATACCGTAGCTCTATGGAATTATGCTCTGCCATGCAGTAGCTACCTTCTGTTGTTATACAATTTGTTCAATGATGGGGTCCACCAGACAGGATGCCTGCCCTTGGTGGAGAGGGTCATGGTTTTATTTGTGATTGCATGATCCATGCATTCTTGGAGATGTCCGTAGAAAGCATATGTGAAGGTGTCTGCATTGTGGGAAGTGGTTTCCACTGGCCCAGTGGGCATTAAGGATACCAACTCAGTTATAAGAAGTGTAAAGTCGGTATGTGAGAGGCTTCCCACTGTAGTCTTTTGTGTTGTGGGGGAGGTGGGATATGTATATCCAGGGGGATTAGTCTGTGGTCAGATGTGACTAGTGAGGGGTATACTTCCGGTGTGTAGCACATTGTCCCCATGTTTGTGATGATCAGGTCTAGTACATTATCTCCTGTTGTGGGAGAGGTGACTAGCTGTTCCATTGCATTTGACTTAGTGAATTCCAGGAACCTTTGGGCTAGGGTGTTTGGGGTAGAATAATGCACCCAGTGTATGTTAGGGTAGTTGAAGTCTCCCAATATGATGCTGTGTGGTGGGACATTCATATCTTCCAATGTCTTCAGGAAGGCTGACTGTGGTTCCTGAGATTGGGAGGGTGGTCTGTAACATGCTACCAGTTGTATAGCAGGTTTGCCTATGGTTATCTGCACCTGGATGGTCTGTGATGCTTCATGTGTTGCCACTAACCTGGAGGTGTGGGTGTCCTTCATGAATATGGACACACCCCCTCCCTTTTTGTTTTGTCCCGAGTCCTGGGGCCAAAAAGCATGATACGGGGTATAGCCTGGTACCGCTGGTGTGGTCTCAGGAGCCTTGAACCAGGTTCTCACTTACTGCACAGACATCAAGATTGGTAGAATATGTACGTACAGATATATGTAATACACACAAACATATATAGATATCTGTAGAGACATATACATATACAGATAGATCTGACTGACAACAGATATGTCTGTATATGACTATCTCTCTCTCTCTGTCCCACCCCCTCACACTCTCACTCTCCCTGAGTCTCTCTCTCACTCTCTCCCCCTCTCTCCCCACATCTATATGTATATATCTACATATATATATATATATATATATATATATATATATATATATACATATTTTATATACATATATACAAACATATATCTATATCTATATACAGATATAAATATATCAATATATATATATATATATATATATATATATATATATATATATATATATATATAGACTGTGTGAGGCACATGTGTGCAGATGTCTTGCAACAGGTGCCTGGTGTCAAAGGCATGGAGTGAACACCAGTGTGGATACTGGAGTACCATACCCCATTCAAAAATACTGACACCAGTAACCACCACATATGTGCATGCCTGCCCACCACTGCATGTGTCAGGGGGGAACAGGGGCAACAAGTGTACAATAGGCTCCACATTGATATACACAGTGGCACACTAGTCCTGTAATACCTGTACATGAAATGTGTCAGCGGACATGGTGTGTCAGCTATGGACATGTAGGTCACTGTACCCCTCCACACCCCACAATGTCCTACACGGTATGTACCTCCCATGACAGCTACAGATATGGAGAAGGACACAGACATATGCAAGTAACTGTGTCAATGCACTCAAACACCACAGAGCGCACACAGACTACCTACATAGAGGTTACCACTGCTGGATATACATAGTTCAGTCACACCCATGACAGTTGTCTAACAACCATAGTAACACCTCCAACATCCACAACACAAATTACCTATGTCTGCCGTCCTTGTCACTGCAGTATAGAGCACATGGTGGAGGTACAGGACCCTACCCACTGATACGACATACCCTGTAGTAGACCACACAGAATTAAGAAGCAAGGCTCCCCATGAGTAGATGTCAGACATACCCCTGCTGAATGTTATGCAGATAGGTAATATGCCATATGAGTCACCCTGTGTAACTGTTTGTAAGGAGCAGGTACGATCATAACACATGTGTCACAAGGGGCAGGGTAGCATAACAGTATGCTGTTGTAGGCCCAGGGCCAAAAGCACACTACCTACCTAAGACACAATGCACACCCATGAACACATTGCAAATGGAATATGTGAGGTGGAATGAGTGTGCTAGTGACTGGGTGCATGTTGTGTACTGGTGTGATTGCTCACCATGACTGTCTGTCTGTCATGGTAGTTTGTGTCCTTGGTGTGAGGCCAGAGACAGGTGTGTGAGGTATTGCGATCAACACATACTACATTGCCATATGTTGTGCTGTGTTACCCTGTATGTCACTATGGTGTAGGTAGGGTTATGGCAAGTAAGAGTAGTGTGCATTACCAGTGAAATATGTAACGTGCATTGTGTGCAGTGCATGGGCTGATAATGTTCCCCATACAGTACCTTGATACAAACCCCCCCGTGTGAGGTTGTGTATTGTACCTGAAACAGTGTGTTGACTGCTGCAGTATACTAGTCTGTCGTATGGAGTGTGCCAGGTACTGTTGCACAGTTGTCGGATGAGCACTGATGTCTGGTCATTTACATGTGTATCCCCCAATAGACAGACAGATGCTATATATGGTGCTTAAGTTATATCACTGCAGTCGAGTATTATGTGTATTATGTGTATTATGTGTGCCATAGTTTGCTGACAGATATTGCTGACATATTTTCCTTCTCCTTTTCAGGGCTATGGTTCACCAGCGGAACCCTGTCTACTCCGCTGCAGAGGAGGAGATACACGAGAGCCTGGTGTGGGATTTTGCTGTACTCTTTTCCCACACCAGCCAGAACCAGCAGGAGAGGGCTGCACTGTGGCAAGACCTGGTCCGTTGGGTAAATGACATAGGCACACATAACCGGACATATGAGCAGGTACGCCATCACTGCAGTGATTTAATTAGAAATGTCCGTCAGCATGTGTCGGGTATCCACAGGCAGCAGCTTGCCACAGGTGGTGGGGTGGCTAGACATCCCCCCCTCACCAGACTGGAGGGACTACTCCTAAGTGTTGTGGCTCCAGCACAACAGCAGCAGCATACATGTGTAATGATGGAGGCTGGAGCCACACAGCAGCAGGACACGGAGCGTGCAGGTAACATGCCATGTGTATAGATGACCATTCTGTACACTGTTAGGTTATGCATGTGTGAGGTGTGTCCTCATTTTGTAGCTGTAATCTTGGTAATTATTGTGCAAGAGTGATATCCTCAATATCTGCAGTACACCTGTGGAAGCTAACTGTTGCACTACTGAACTGTATCATGCCCACAGTATCAATGGCACAGTTGTGCCCACTGACAATAAATGTCTCTTTTCTGCAGGTCCCTCTGGTGTAACAGCAAGGCAGCCTATCCATGCTGGTGAGTGTGTAATACCATTACCTTCAATACTCTTGATACTAATAGTAATAATAGGCTGAAGCAGTCATGCTATGTGTTTGATTGCAGGTGTGTTTGTGTCTGTGGGTTGATATCTCATATACTGAGGTGAGTGCATTTGTGCATGTGTCCATGTGTGCATGTGTGCATGTGCCCATGTGTGCATGTGTGCATGTGCCCATGTGTGCATGTGTGCATGTGTGCATGTGTGCATGTGCCCATGTGTGCATGTGTGCATGTGTGCATGTGCCCATGTGTGCATGTGTGCATGTGTGCATGAGTGCATGTGCCCATGTGTGCATGTGTGCATCAGTGGTGACATTGTGTACACATTGTAAACTGTGTTTCCTGTCTTACTCCCACAGGTTCTGGTGCTGCTCTGGTGTCGTGCAGCAGGGAACCTGAATCAGCTGCTGTGGATAGTGATAATGATGATACCTGTGTAATGGCACAGGTAGGTGTGCCAGGGTCCATCATTGGTCAGCCAATTGACACTACACAGCTGTCGACCCCATCAATGCACACAGTCATCCTGCCAATACATCCTTTGTCACCAATGTCCCTAGGTGATGGACAGGATACAGTGGGCATTGACCAGGGTAATGTGGTACCGGTGGCACATGCATCCCCACACAGCAGCCATGGCCAGGGTCCTGACACGGTACCACACAGGCAGATGTCCATGGGTTCTCATGGGAGCATCCGTGGGTGTACCACCCCTGTCAGACATGCCCATAGAGGTCTTTCAACCTCAGCTATGTTTCGGGCTGTAATGCAGGCACAGTCACGTATGGAATGGTACACCAGACAGGGTCTGAGGGAGCTGAGAGCATGTCGCACAGCCATGAGTGACAGTATGCGTGATGTTGCGGCTGCCATCCGCAACTTCACCGAGGTCATTGACAGACGTTGGGGGGACACATTAGATCTGTTCCACAACTACATGTCCATGAGCCAGGGCAATGCTGGATGGTTGAGGTGTCGACGTGGCCGTATGCCAGCAACATCAGCAGCTGGCAGCAGTTGCAGACGACAACAGGCCCGCGGCCGCTCACATAGTGCCAGCAGCAGCCCCAGCAATGCTGGGTCTGTGCTGTCATCGGACCACCCCAGGAGACCACGTGCATGTGGCACTGGACAGTCCCAACAGGGACCTGTCTCCAGTCACCAACCACCTGCTTCTGATGACAGTACCCAGTCTGGCTTAGTACCTGATACGGTCCGTAGCACCCCTGCCAGGCACAGGTACCGTGTCCGTGGCCACAGACAGTGATCTGTATGACCTGGCAGGTACAGTCTGTGGCTGTCCACAAACACCTGTATATGGCAGCCATGAGGTGGGACTGTGTGCATTCATACACACATGCAAAGTGATAACACCTAGGGCTACCGGATACATGCACACACTGCATCAACATTGCCCCATCTTGTACTGCTGTCCCTCACCAACACACACACACAGACATGTCAATTGGTTGTATCAGTGGCAGACTCAGGCATACCAGGTACACACCCTGTGCATATGATGAAACTGTGCCACCTCCTGCAATCTGTAAAATCGGTGCAGGAACAGGTTAACATGGTGCTGATGCACAGGGTGAGTACATAGACGTATTGTAATAGTATGATGTTGACAACAGTACAGTGTAATGATAGCATTGTGGGTATATACCAGCATGCCTGATGCAGTTACAGTATGAATGTCATTGTATTGTTTTGTACACCCATAGTAATGACCACAGTGTTATGTCTGCACATCTTTGCATACTGGTGGTGAGGCTGTGAAGGGATGGCCACCTACATAGGTAGCACAGGGGATACAACAATGTACATATTGATACCCAATGATGGCCATGTCAACTGCGAGTTGCATGCTGTCCACACACGACTCTGCAATGCAGATATTTCAGGATGTTGATATCTGTGCAGTACTACACAACAGGTTCAAGGCTCACAAGAGCACACTAGCACTACAAGGTCACACCTCATACCATGCATGACAGCACCAAAACACAGAACAAACTATGACAGGAGGGAGAGTGTCCATACATGTCAAGGATACTGTGGTGCCAGGACAGGTAGCATACATCATACTAAGTCTGGAACTGCTGAAGGTACGTGGTCTATACACTTGTGTGGGGTGCAGCTGGACCCAGCCCGTCTGACCTGTGAATGTCTGGGCACTGGCTTATAGTGCCTGCATATATGCACTGTTACCTACTGGAAGTCGTACACCTTGTTTGTTGTAGCATAATCTACATACAGGCCTGCTGACTGTAGCTTTGTTTGTATGCATGTTTGCCTGTTATGCTCCTGAAACACTGATTCCACCTGCAGTGGAGATATACAGTGCCTCTGTGGATCCCTAGTGACATCTGTATTGCTTACTGTACTGATGTCCATGTGTCACTTGACAGAACGTCACTGTTTGTCCTGTTTGCATGTAGCTTGCCTGTAACACATTGCATATGACTTACCTCACATTTGCTCAAGACAGCATTCATATATGTCAGCACTAACAAATCAGGAGCACTACACCCTCACATAGTCACCTTCAGTACCTTGTTCCCCATTGGCCCTATGTGTCGTTACTTAGTATGGGAGTCACAATGCTATGGTAGCATGTGTAAAGGTCACCTGTCGATCTACTCTCAGGTCCAGTTGGTGAATCTGTGAGTCATGTGGCAATGTTACAGCTGCCTCATGTACACAGACAACCCTCTCCCCTTCCCATACACGTACAACACATGTGAGAGATGCAACCACATAGCCAAACTGGGGGCTAAGCTCTGTTAACACAGCACTGGCATTCCCTGTCAGGTGGAGTGGGATACTACAGTGAATACAGTATCAGTCTCCCATAGACCTGCCACGACCGCAATCCAAACACAGAAACACAGGTACATTATTGGTCTCTCAGAATAGCATCCTGCCTGAGCAGCTGACACCTGCAAAGCAGACACACAAGCAAACATTAAGCCAAAGCAGAGCACATGCAACACATAGCTCACAAAGCCTGTGTGCCAAACAGCCACAGGCCATACGGCTTGACAACACACCTGCTACAGTTGTATGAGGTACCTCTATCGTCACGTACACTGAGGTCCTGCTCCCAGGCTGAACAAGGTGATGGTCATGCTGAGCTGCCCGTTGGGCACTATGATCCACCACATAACACAAGCATACCGGTCACTCCAAGGCATGTAGAAGTATGACTCAGTCATTGTCTGTGCCAGTGTGTATGACCTCTGACGCACCTCCCTGGACTACATGTTAGGGGACATAGAGGGGCTCTCTGAGCTTGTGGCACAGGCTGGTATGACCTGGCCTTGAGTAGCATCTCACCCTCACCAAGAATGCTGCCACAATATGTAGACAGGATCATCAGTTTCTGCAATTAACGTATCTTTCAGTGACATTCAACGGGGATCCAATGCCTGTCAGTGTGGGATTACATGCTGGACAAGCCACATTGCTTTGCTTGAGACAGCTTGCACCTGTCACCCATGGGCTGTTGTATATTGGCAGAGGCTGTTGCTACACACATAGTGCCTTTGTATGCAAGGCTGACATTACATAGCCACCTACACAGGTATCACACGGGATAGGACACTAATAGCAATGCTACTCAACAGCAGCAGTGTAAACCTCAAGATGCATGCAGTGGAAACTGTCCTTAGCATGGGGTACAGCAATATCTGTGCTGTAACAGACTCCTGGTACAAAGCTCCCAGGTGCACACCATCAGTGCCAGGTCATTCCTGATACCATGCTTGTCATCCCCTACACATGCACCAAACCAGAACAGGAGGGATGTATCCAAAGGCACCTCAGATACACACACCCCCAGGTTGGTGGCACTGCACAAAGCATCAGAGCCTCTCCATGTGCAACACACAGTGGGTTAGACTGCCTTCAGGTTCTTAGCCTGGCACACACCACACTCCCATACCCAGGAAACCCACTTGGCCTTCCTGACAACACTGGGAATATGACGGTCTCTACACACACCATTATATGGTTGTACTGCGACTACCTAAACATACAGTGTGAGCATTATTCTAGCTGCAAGACCCTATCTGAAGGGTTCTTATCATTCATTCCCTGCATTGCTATGGAGCAACTTGTTACCACTTCCACAAGTGGTGACAACATGCTGCACCTGTTCATCACCAACATGTGGACTATATGCTCCAGACCAATCATTTATCCCTCACTGGTGGGATGACACCATCTACAACCCACACTGTATAGTCACATACCACATGCAGCCCCTGCACAGAACACCACAGTCATACAGTTGTCTGATGCATATTCCATGTATTCACATGAGGCAGGCTTCGGACATGGGAACTCTTGCAGTTCACAGGTACATATGTGTAGGTGGCACACACATACATCATGTGTGCATTGACATTACTGATATAATGTATGTCGTGCAATATTGGGAACACCCCCCCACACACATGGACAAACTGTGTGACAAAAATACACATGGCATTTGTAGGATACAAACCCCTACCTAGCTATGTTAGATCATTTGTGAGAGTCGCAGTAGCAGAGTGTGCTATTTGCATTACTGGGAGGATTGCTTTCTCCTGCTGTACTTATAGGGTGCTGACATCATCAGTGTTTAGACCGTGGAATATGCAGCATGTGTTGTGTAGTAATAGTTGCCAAAAGGGACATTTCTCATACACATGAAATTGCACACACTACTCCCCCACACACTGTGCACTTGCAGGATTCAAACCCCTACCTAACTATGTTATGATACTTGTGAAAACGCATTAGCAGAGCGCGCTATTTGCATTACTGGGGGATTACTTTCTACTGCTGTACTTATAGGGTGCTGACATCATCAGTGTTTAGATAGTGGAATATGCAGCATGTGTTGTGTAGTAATAGTTGCCAAAAGGGACATTTTTCATACACATGGAATTGCACACACTACTCCCCAACACAAATACTGAGCACTTGCAGGATTCAAATCCCTACCTAACCATGTTATGACACTTGTGTGAAATGCATTAGCAGAGTGCGCTATTGGCATTACTGGGGGGATTGTTTTCTCCTGCTGTACTTATAGGGTGCTGACATCATCAGTGTTTAGACAGTGGAATATGCAGCATGTGTTGTGTAGTAATAGTTGCCAAAAGGGACATTTCTCATACACATGGAATTGCACACACTACTCCCCAACACACATTCACACACACACTGAGCACTTGCAGGATTCAAACCCCTACCTAACTATGCTATGACACTTGTTAGAGACGCAGTCACGGAGCACACTATTCACATCACTGGGTATAATTTCTGCTCCTGACATATGTATAGTGTGCTGACATCATTATGGATGAAGAGGTATGTACATCTGTGACTATCCATCAGTACAGGGGAGAGCATATCTATGCATTAACCTTGCACAGGCACAGTGGCCTACTGTACTGTGGAGGCAGACGCCAAATACACTGTGGATAGCCTTCTGTATTCCCTAGGGACAACAGTCAGGTATTGCACTCTACGGCCATATGTTTACCTGTCAGAGGCAAGTATTTGTTGCTCATATACTGTTTGTGGGTCTTTATTGCCATAGCCTTCCCTATCTCTATAAACAATGTGTGTACTGTGGGAGATGTTTGCATATGAGTGGGATCCAGTACTTTACTTATGTCTCTGTTGTAACTTCACTGTGTGCACTGGGCAGATGTCTGTATTGTGGGAGGTTCCTGTGTTAACACATAGAAATGCCAGATATGTGTGTGCAACTGCTGAACTGTGACATGGCCTAAGTGTGTGAGCATGCCCAGTTCGCAGTTTGTATGGCTTCTTGACTGCCACGTCTCATTTATCTAAGTGTGTGAGCATGCCCAGTGTGACCTTCCTTATGTTGGGATCTGTGGACCACCACATTTCTGTTTGTGTGTGGACGCCATCCATATATTACATGTACAGTTGAGTATTGGACATCAGGTTGTGTTCTTACTGCCCAACTGCTTTGTGTCTGAACCTAACAGGCATTATGCTGTGCCTGCAGGGTCGCCATGGGATAGTTTGCATACAGTTGTCATCATCCTTTCCTGCTGACCAAACAGTTGTATTGTCATATAGTGTACTGGTGCAGAACTTTCACTGTGGTGGACAATATAATCGGTTTCAGTCCTATCACTGCTTGTAATATTTATAGTGAGCACACCAGACTGGTTGAGGGCCAGTTGTGCAGATATGACCATGTTGCATTTTGTTCAGATATGGACAGCATAGTAAATGATTGTCCGACATTGTTAATGTATTCCACAACTTGTGTGGACAGTGGCAAACAATGGCCATGTGCCCTAGTCCATTTGTAATGCTAGTCAGAGAGTGTTTGTCCTTCAACACACATTTACTGGTGTTTGCCATGACATATGTCACGGTTAGTGTACTGTGCATCTGTCTACCCGTGACATACAGGTGATATCCAGGGTACACCTACCATCTCCCATCCAGTCATCATGATTCCTCTGGATGACAATCATTGAGGGACTCCCTGGATATCCTGTAGTGGGAGTTTAGTCGTGAGTGGAGTGAGCTTCTGGGTTATGGACCAATCGGTACAGCATGTCCTGTTTATGTCTGTGCTGGGGTTCAGGCCTGTCAGCTGCATAGGTCACCAACATTCAGTGTTTACATGGTGCCAAATTTCCATTGATACCAGGTTGGTCATGGCTCTATACATCAGGCACAGTTCACCTCCAGCCAGGCAGTATGGCACTGTGTGGAGCTGCAGTTTCTTTACTCAGGCGACATATGGCATCTGTTACAGCTCTGCGATCCTCCTGGTGGGGTATTTGTGTGGTCTTTCCAGTTGCTGCAGGTGTCTGCTACGGTACATCCCTGAAGGGCCATTGTACACAATTGTGAGGCTGCTGATGGATGACTGGAGAGGCACATTGACCTACCCTAACCAAGCTGTGCTTACCTTCATGATTAGGTGGGTATATGGCATGTTTCTGTAACCACTACAGACACATGGTTGTCACATGCAGGATATCTATCACCTTGTGTCCCCAGGTCTCTTATTGCTCCTGATGTACTTACTGGGTTAATACCTATGTGGTAATTTCTGGCCATGTACTGTGTTTTCACAGGGGTTGACTATACACTATACTGCATTTAGCTTGTTGACATGGCTGTGGCACCACTTGTGTGTTTCAATGTGTGCCTTTTGTAGGTTGCTTGTGTCAGCTGGAGGGTCCGATATGGTGGCCAGTTTGTAGTCCTCTGCAAACCTTTTCAGACAGAGTCCTTCCATGTTGGCCTGTACCTATGTGACATATATAGCATACAAGAGAAGTCCCAGGACCATGCCTTGCGGGATGCCAGTTGTACCTGGTTTGCAGTCTGCCATGGCTACAGCATGTCTGCCAGGTCAGTTCTGTCCTTGAGCTGGTTTGCAACCCATCTACTTGCATAGGGGTTTATAGTTAGGCTGGTGAGCTTATCTGTACCGCCAACTAGGGTATTGTATGGAAGGGTTTATCAAGGTCCAGATAGGCTGTGTGATCAACATTCCCCACATCAATGGGCTTGGTGCGCGTTTCACATGAGTCAGACATGTGTAAGGGGCAGGATCTGCCCTATGACAGCCACACTGGGTAGGGTCCAATGTCTGTAGGTACCCAATCTCGTTATTCGTGGGATCCATGATCATCCTCTCCATTACTTTGCCAACCTAGATAGTCGGGGTTGAGGGGTAATAGTTTGCAGTATCCATTCAGGCACCCCCTTTGTGGTGTGTGACCACTGTTGCTGTACACTGCTCTTTGGGTACATATCCTGTGGTAGGACTGATAGTGCGCAGTAATGCTATTTGCTGTTCCATTCTTCTTACAGTACTTGTTGGACACAACCCAGGGCACCATCTGGTACCATGGATGCTGTGTGCTATGCTTTGTGGATGCTGGCTGTTACCTCAGCATCTGCAATGTCAGGGGGCCAGCACTCTCCTGGGATAGATATTTGGCAGTTAGGTGCTGGTGGGGAGGTTGGAAGGAATCTGTTCGGTAGGCTGTTGGCAATGTGTGTGGGTTTGGTGTATTGCTTGTCATATTAGAGTGCTGCAGAGCATATCTGTGGATTATCACCATGGTTCCTACCATCAGTTAGGACAGCTATGTGATAATCCTTTGTGTCCTGCACAATTTGTATCATCATAGGTTCATAGGTTCATACTAGGCTATCTGCCCTAGCCTTGTTTGAGCACGGACAGACTGTGTGTGGGTCTCAACACCCCTTGCAATGTGCATATTATGCCCACATAGGGTTTACTTTCCTAGATGTGACACAGGGATGGCCCCCAGTGTACACCTACTATCTCCCATGCACTTCACAGGATTTCTCTTGTTGAGTTTGTGTGTGGAGCTCAGCCTATCATGGACTGGGATTCTGTTCCAGAGTGTCAGGAGCCTCTGGGTTATGGATCTGTCCCTCCAGCACATCCTATTAATCTATGTGTGGAGGTTCAGATATCTCACTGTGGTGTGTCTGCTGGATTTGGGGTTTCTGCAGTGGAGCATGTCTATTCATTCTGGATTGGACATGGCCTTGTACATCAGGCATACATCACCTCTGACTGTGCAGTATGCTTCTGAATTGGGCTGTGGTTTCTTCAGCCAGGCTGCAGATGTCCAATGTTTGGACCCTTTATCCTGTTGGTGGGGTACATTTGGGGTCTTTCTGACTGCTGCATGTGTAAGGTAAGGTACATCCGAACTGGGGCATTGTTGTCACGTATGGGCCTGATAAGGGAAGAGTATGGGGGCACAGTGACCTCTGTAGCTCTACATGTGCATCCTTTCATATTAAGGTGGGCAATATAGCAGGTCTTCCTGGCCACCTTGGCAATGTGAGTGTCACATGACAGGTTACCGTCCACTTGTGTCCCTAGGTCCATGATTACTTCTTCCATACATAATGGATTGCCACCTATGTCATACTTTGTGTGTGCCTTGTTTGGTATTTGTTGAGACATTCATACTCTGAAGTGTCTTCAGGAAGGCTGGCTGGGGTACCTGGGTTTGTGTGTGTGGTCTGTAGCAGGCGTCAAACAGGTACACAGTTTGAGACAGTGTTACTTGCCCGTGGATAGCCCATGCTTCTTCTTGCTGAGGTACCAACCTGGGGGTGTGGTTATCCTTGATAATTACTGGTAGCCACACTCCTATTGTCGTGTGTTCCATGTTTTGGAGCTGTAGAGCATGGTATGAGGCATAACCTGGTAGTATTAGGGTGCTCTTCTGGGCCTTGCCCAGGTTTCTGTTACAGAACACATATTACCATTCTCCATGCTGTGGTGGGTT
Organism: Protopterus annectens; assembly: GCF_019279795.1. Lineage (NCBI taxonomy): Eukaryota > Metazoa > Chordata > Ceratodontiformes > Protopteridae > Protopterus > Protopterus annectens. Next base: position 199,423,650 of record NC_056744.1, read on the forward strand.
TGGTCTGCATGCACCTTGCAGGTTAGACTTCTGGCGTTGGGTAGCATTACATCCAGGTTATTATCCCTTGTGCTACCTATGGTGGTGGGTTTGTGTTTCCAGACTTACCTATTCCAGGCACAGTGGGGGTGACAACAGCCTTTGCCAGTATCTACACAGCCAGGTGTGCTGGGTGTGTGCCATCCCTAGCAGGTGGGGCATCATGTCTTGCTCGGCATGTCAGCCCAGGCTGTCAGCCATGTGTTCCTCCTTGCTAACAGCAATACCTCAGCCAATTATTGTACTTGATCTTGTTGTCTTCATAGTGTGGCATCATGCCTGGTGAGGGTGAGATGTTAGGTTGGGTCTTCATGTTTGCATATACTAGATGGTGTTACATTGCTTAACACATGGCAATCATGCCTCAGGTGGTGCTGCAGGGCTGGCTCTGTTGGATGCACATACTACACTCCCTGTACATGTTTGAGAGCAGGTTGTGTCATGTTAGGCGTCCCTGTTACTATATGAGTGATTCCCAGGGTTCCTACTGAGCCAGTGTATGTGCTATGCGTTGCCTCTTTGCCAAGGCCAGGGCATACTGGGCACACCTCCTTCTGCCTACTGGGGCAGGCTCAGGTTGTTCCTCCTCTGAGTCACGCTCTGCCTGCGATGGCCTTGGCAATGGTGGGGGGCTGTTTGTCCCGGCCCTATGCTGGTCCTGCTGCAGCTTTTCGCAGAATCATATTATGTAGCATAGCACATACCATGACAATTTGGGTACATGTAGTTGGTGAGTACTGCAAGGCTCCACCAGATGTGTCCAGGCACCGCAACAGTGACTTGAGCAGCCCAAACACACGCTCTATTACATTATGTGTTTGTGCGTGTGCCTCATTATGGCGTTCCTGTTCAGGTGTGTGTGCGTTTCTGATGGGTGTCATCAGCCACGGCTCCAGTGCATAACCTGCATCCCCCACTAGGTGACCATGTGGGATGTCCCCATTGGCAAATGTCTGGTACAGCTGCGTCAAATGCCAGATATGGGAATCATGGTAGCTCCCAGGGCAGCCAGCACACACATTCATTATTATGCCCTGGGCATCACACATGACCTGGCAGTTGATGGAGGGGAAGCCCTTGTGGTTAATGTAGGCCCTACCCCACTCACCGGCTGGTGCTTTGATGCATATGTGCGTGCAGTCTATTGCACCCACTACCTCAGGGTATTCTGCTATTTGCTGGAAGAGACGCATATTGCTGGCCAATACCTCACGGGCATTGGGGAAATATACATGCTCACCGACATGTGCTGACATGGCATCCAGGAACTGGTGCAGTACCCTGGAGGCTGATGCCTGTGATATCTCCATCATATCACCAGTTGGTCTCTGGAAGGGTACCTGTTGCTAGTATTCTTAGGCCAACACATACCTTGGTTTCCACTGGGATGGGTTACCCTCTGTTAGTTCTGTGTGTGAGGCGTGGCCTGCACAGCTCAACAATTTGCTGCAGGAGGTCTCTGTCCACTCTATAGCGCTCCACTATCTCCAACTCATGTAACCCCTGGTAGGTGACCCTGGGCCTGTACACTCTTCTCCGTCTCCTCACTGTGGGTTGTCTGGCAGCATTTCCATTGTCACCACCCTCAGCAAGTCTCCTATGTCTCCTTATGACAGCTATGGCAGCCCCTAGCATGTTTGGTCTGAGTGCAGCTTTTTCAGTTTTCACTTCTACTAGCTTACTCCTGTCTTGCAGTGTCTCTTGAGAGAAACATACTGCAATGCTGTTTGCAGTGTTTTAAGTGCTGGGCTGGGCTTGTATTCTGCCTGTGTAATTGCCTGCTTCTAATTGTTTTCACCTGCTACCTCTACAAGTATTCCCCGCTAGTTTCCTACTATTTATTCTGCTTCCTTTTCCTCTCTGTTTCCTCAGGGGGGAGCAGCACGCATACCAGTGAAAACACGCTCACAGTGGCTAGCACGCGCGCACACATGCTTACACGGACCAGAATCTGCTTATTCAGATTAAAACGCGTGCACACCAGCGCAAACAGGTCTAAAGATCTTTAAACATGCTCCTACATGCTTACTCTGCCTTACACACGCGCACTCTGTCTTACTCGCGGCTCCCAGCGCGCACACGCACGCATGCACGTACAGCAAGAAACTTTGGTGTTGGCCAGAGTGTACACCTTCCATTTCTTGACTTTCCCATGCTTATCTGTTGACACTCCTCTTTTTATGCTGTGTGATTGACATCTTTCACATACCACTTTGCTCCAATGAGCTTGATTTCTTCCTGACATTCCCCCCTGTGATGTCACCTATCTCCTACTCTGTTACTCCCCCTTATCTAACTCTTACACTACACGGAATGTGCTCATTTGCTATGTGACAGTGTGATTCACTATCCTACTACTCATTTACATAGGATTGCCTACTAATGCTTAGTTACATGTCTTACACTCAGCTTCCCCCTTAGCAACCACTAGACGGTGGCCATGTTGTTTATGGTCTGCTAGTCCCTGCATTGCAAATCCATGCATTACATAAAACTCACATTTGTGGGTTTCAAACCTTTATTTTTCTGTTTTATATAGCGCAGCCCGTTTGCGCGGGGCTGCGCTGCGTTTAAACATCGCCGATCTCCAAAAAAAAAAGAAATTATTTTATTTCATGTTTGCATTGGGTTACCATGCCAATGGCCACATATATGGCCATTGGCATGCTGACTGCAACATTTGCACACTTTATTTGGAGCTATCATGGCTCCGTTGTGTTATTTGCAGTAACGTACTCAGTTGTCAACTGAGTACATTTCTACAACTAACACGACTCTTACACGGGCTGGTTTCAGCTTCGTGGATTGCTAATCTACCTCATTTGCATGCCTTTTGGCTGCAAGTGGGGTGATTAGCATATCCACGCCCTGCCCGTGTAAGAGTCGTTTTAGCTGTCTCTTACACGGGATTTCGGGCTGTTCCTGGATCGCGATGGCTGCATGGAGTCTTACATGACTCTTAGACTCTGTGCAAGCCATCGTGAATCCTGCCCTTAGTGTTTCCATAAGAATTATAAATATTTGTTTTATGAGTACATCTTAACCAGCCTACAAAGAGTATGTAACCATCAATGACTATACTACTATTATGGCATGCCTGTATCAGTAGAGTTATAGTATGTCTTAATGATGTACTTGCCCTATGTGCTAACTCATCTCAGCCTAATTATTGTCTTCAAAACAGTGCACCTATCTGATCACTCAAATAAACAAACACATTGCTGTCAAAATTGGTTACAGTGTGAGCAATAGAATGGATTCAATGAAGGGAGTAAAGTTATTATGAACTGACATTCTCTCTCTCTCTCTCTCTCTCTCTCTCTCTCTTGCTCTCTCTCTATCTCTCTCTCCATACCCCAAAGTGTGAGCTAGGTACATGTCTGCTGCACTACTTCACATTAGCAGAAATAGTATTCCTTAAGTGTCCTGAGAAATGGTTATTTGAAAATATCAAAATATCATAACCCAATACAAACCCAGACATTGTTTTTTTTTAATACTTTTGTTTTGTATATTCTACAGTAATCACTAATATTAAATAAACAACCTGTCCAAATCAGAGACAATGAGAACTGAGTTAAATACTTTGTTTAAATCTAAAACAACAGAGCCCACTTGTCTCCTCTTCATAAAAGCAGCAGCCATTAAAATTCCTATTACTGCTCATTTTCCACTTGGGATTCACTGGATTATTACTATTACTGTGCTGCATATAAAGATTGCAGTAATGGGATTGCTACACTACACTAAATATAAGGATCCTGATAAGAGTGTTTCTGCAGATCGTATTTTGCCTAGACAAGTACTATATCTATATATGTAGATATATATATATATATATATATAAACATATAAACATATATACATGCACATGCCTATATCTATAGATATATATGTCTACACCTATATGTCTAAATATACACAGCAAGTTACATATATGTAAGCAGATATATATTTTTGTAGGTATATACGGACATAGTTATATATATGTAAGCAGATATATATATACATATATATATATATATATATATATATATATATATATATATATATATATATATGTATGTATATAGGTATATATGGACATACATCTGTAGATAACAATGGGAAAAGAACTGTAACATATATGTCCACATGCACCGTTAATGGGATTGAGAGGCCCTAAACAATATACGTCTTGTACGAATAGGTATACCCCCCTACAGCCACGCACATCTGTCCTGCAATACACTATCAAGTGTTGCATAACCCATAACCAAGACCTGACATGGCATGTGCATCCCTAGGTTTATATATGCACAGACACATATATGCAGATATGGATATACATATATATATATATATATATATACATATATGTAACTGCACATACACATGCAGAGATATGTACAGTAAGTTACATATGTAGTACGTGCACACAATATGGAACAGCCACTATTCCTACAGTTACCACCTTACCAACCGGAGACTGTATGAGTCACCCATAGAAATGACATTCATTGCCTGCAACATATACCCACAGTGATATCAAAGGATATAACACCACACACAGGTGTGCATAAATGGGAAAGCTTTATTTGTGTACTATTACATTTGTATATGCCACGTCATATAGTTGTTTAGACACAGACATCCATATAAACTGAGTAATGCAACTGTTAAAAAGTTATACTAATACAGTAGTCTGGAAAAGTTAACAAATGTTGCTGTCCCGGCCAAGGCCATCAAGTACTACAATAGTAAAGACAGATTGGCCCACAGGATATCAAACAATCAACAGTAAGTAATGCAGGTGCATAGTTCAGCAGCCTTTATCTACACTCTGTAGACAATCCCTAGAGGGTAAAGACCTCAGCTGACACAATGGGATGTAACTGTTACATAACAAGGCACAATTGACACCATCACAAGCACACTGACAAACAGAACAGTCTGTATGGCAGGTGGCAGTAGGCTTGCAATTAACCAAGTTGGATTGTATGGTAATGTACATCCATATACCTTAAGGCATCAACCCCTGATGGTCTTCGGGACTTTGGGCTTTCAGGATACTGTAGCACTCCCATATACATATGTGTGTATATATAGATATATGTATACATAGATATAAGTATATGTTTATATAGATATATGCATATATAGCTATTTATGTATGTACATCCTATGTGTACAGATATTTTATTTATTTTTTTATTTATTTTACATTTGTTGACCGGGCTAGTCTAGCTGGATATATGTCCATTTTCAGTAGAGGCCCGAGGAGTTAAGCTCCAGAGTTTAAGAAGAAGTACATTTGTGATATTACAAGAAAGTAAGGGTAACAATATGCAAAGAGTACACACAAATTGAGCCAAAAAAATTACAAGCAGGTTATACAGTTAACATCATAAAAAAATTTTACATTTAAAAAATTTTTTATTGAGGGGGAGGTTGAAAAGGGAGAGTGAGTAAGATAAGAGGGGGGTAGGGTTTCATGATGAAGGGATTTGTCTGATGGCATAGAGTGATTAGTCAGGATTAGTGCAGGGGCACATCCATTGAGATTTGAGGTGGAGTTTAATTTTCTTTTGAAGAGAGATTTAGAGGAATAGTGGTAAGTTCAGAGGAGCAGGTTCCAATGTTTTCCAACAGTGTTGGAAAAGAGGGAGTCACCGGCTTTGTTGTTTGATTTATCAATATTTACAAGTAGTTTGTGTGCAGATCTTAGGGATTTTAGGTTATGGTAGGGGTGGATAAGGGTAGATAGTATAGGTGTTTTGTCAGGTTGATGCAGAATTTGATGGGCAATGGTTAATTGATTGATTTTAAGCTGGTGCTGAAATTCAAGCCAGCCTAGTAGTTTTAGATTGATACAATGGTGGGTTTTGAATGGGTTGCCTGTAGCAAATCTTGCTATATTGTGGTAAGAGTTCTCTAATTTCAGAAGATTTTTTTTTGATAGGTTTGTAAATATGGGGGAGGCATAAAGGAGGGGAGCGATAAGGTGGGTTTGAGCAATAGTAATTCTAGAGTCTGGAGTGAGGAAAGGTTTGATTCGGTAGAGAGAGCCTATTTTTTTGTTAGTATTTTTCAAGGTGTTGTTTATATGTGTATCAAAGTTAAGGTTGTTATCTATGGTAATTCCTAATAGTTTAGTCGTGAGGTCTTGAGATATAGGTGTGCCATTTTTAGATGTTATTGTAAAGTCTATAGGAGGAGATTTACTGGAGGGTGTAAAGAGGAGGAGTTTGGTTTTTTTGGGGTTAAGTAGGAGACAGCGTTGGGAAAACCATTCTTCAACGGAGTTAAATATGTGTTGTGTAAGGGAGTGAAGATTAGGTACTGTTGTGGCTGAGCAAATGAGTGTGGAATCATCTGCATATTGAATGCATGTAGCTTGTGGAACTATTTGGTGTAGGTCATTGATAAACAAAGAAAACAGAAGGGGACCTAATATAGACCCTTGGGGAACACCAATGGTTACAGGAAGCTGTGAAGATAGGGTGGATTTCCAGAGAACTGCTTGGTGTCGGTCATTTAAGTAGGATTTGAACCAGTTAATGGGTTGGGTGTCTAGTGACATAGATTGGAGGATATTTATGAGTATTTGGTGGTTTACCATGTCAAACGCTTTTGACAGGTCTAGGAAGAGAGCTGAGGAAAGTGTGTTGTGGTTACGATTTTTGTTGATGGTGTCTGTAAAGGAGAGGAGGGCAGTGGTGGTACTATGGGATGGTCTGAAGCCATGCTGGGTATTAGAAAGTAAGTTGTATTTGAGAAGATGGTTTAGGAGTTGCTTGTGTATACATCTTTCCATGATTTTGATAAGGGAGAGAGTAGGGCTATAGGGCGGTAGTTTGAAAATTCAGTAGAATTTCCACCCTTGTGAAGAGGGATGATATGAGATATTTTCCAAAGTTTTGGGACATATCCCTCTGTGATGGTTCTGTTTACAGTATGGAAATTGGGTAGGCTATGGAACTGTCTGCTAATTGCAAGTATTCTGGGTAGTAAGTCAGCAGAGGGGTACAAGGTTTGAGTTTTTGATAAGTGAGAGTATGTAGGCTGTGGGGACAGGTTGGAAGAGAAAAGGGGAGGTGGCTTTAAGTCATGTTTAGATGTAACTGTGTCATTTGTAGAGAGTTGACTAGCCAGCGTATGAATTGTGTCTGTAAAGAAGGAATTAAAGTCGTTGGCAATTTGGTTGTGGTTCATTGTGTCAGAGCCTTGTGGGTTGGGTGTGGTAGGTTTACTAGGCTGTAGTAGTTCATTTATATTGGCCCAGAATTTTGTGGGCAATTTTATGAAGTTTGCTGAGATTTTAGGTAATAGCTTTTCTTATCGGTCATTATGGCTTTTTTGGTCTGATTTCGTAGTAGTTTGTAGTGTTGGTAGTCTGTTGGGTTCTTTGTAGAGCGGATTTGTTCCAGATCTTGTTTCTGAGTTGGATTTTCTGCTTTGTTTCTATTGAGAGCCATGGGGCAGATTTGGTTTTAATTCTAATAGATCGAGTGGGAGCGTGATGGTTAAGTATAGTTAGGAATTTTGCATTAAAGTAGTCTACAGCTTCATCTAGGGGAAGGTATTTCAAGGGTGACCAGTTACAAGCATAAAGTTCATTTCTAAAGAGTTCCAAATTCAATTTCTTTTGGTTCTGAGTGTTCTAGTTATGCTTTGGGTAGGATGGTTAGTTTTGAGCCTGATAATGTAGGTAAGTAAGTGATCACTTATATCTTCAGGGATGGTTCCTGTTTCATAAATATGGGGATGATTGTTGGTGAGTATCCAATCTAGGATGCTTTCTTTATTGTTGGCTTTATTTATTCTAGTGGTGGAGGTGATTGTTTGGGTAAACCCATAAAGGTTAATGTGGCTAGTAGGGAGTTTGTTACAGCAAGCTTGCCAATCAATGTTTAGGTCGCCTAAGATGAATGTTTCTTGGGGTAAGTTTAGGGATAGCCAGCATAGGATGTTTTCGATGGTGGAAATGTTATTTCCAGGGGGGATATAGATGCATATGATAAAGATAGATTTGACTGAGTTAAGTTTCAGTTTGGTGATCAGAATTTCTGCATTAGAGTCCTGAGGGGTTTTGTTGGAAAGTGGTTATTTGAAGGCTAGATTTAGATAGGATGGCTACTCCACCTCCTTTTTCTCCGCCCTGTCTAGGCGTGGGATGTTATAGCCAGGAGGGTGATTTCAGTGTCTTTGTAGAAGGTTTAAGCCAGGTTTCAGTTAGGCAGATTATGTCAAGGAGTAGTGTTCTAAGAGAGCATGCAGTTGTGTTATTTTGTTGTTAACACTACGTATGTTGAGGTTTGCTATAGAGAGTGAGTTGTGATTATTTGGTAGAGGACTAGTATTTGTGACTTGATTAAAGTTCTGATTATTAGTGTAGCTAATAGGACCTGGGTTTGGGTGAATATCTCCATCTTTAAGGGGACAGAGAAGGGTTTGAGAAGAAAGGTTTGTAAATTTGCTATGGGGCAGAGGTAGTCTTTTGGATTTTGTTTGGTATATTTTAAGTGGGTAATTCTATGGTATTTCGGTAAATGGTAGTTAGGTGTAGAAGTGATGTTGATATGTTGGTTATGGAATGTAGGAAGAGCTGCAGTAGTATGTTTAGAGGGGTTGGGAAAGTGTGCTAGTAGAGGGTATTCGTAGGAGGTAAGAAGAAGTGATATTGTTAAAGTTGGAAGTATTGATAGTAAGAGTAAGGTATGTGTTATGGATATGGTGGGGTGCTTATACATTGTGGTATTTATTATTATGCTGTAGATTGTTGTATAAGTGTAGTGATGCTGTAATGCAGGATAAGGTGAAAGGAAGAAGTGGACTGGGAATGTTAGGAAGAGTAGAGAGGTTGTAGGTGTGGCGGTTACTATTGGATATAAGTCAAGGAGAGGCTGTTTAGTTTAGAAAAAAAAATAACAAGTGGAGGGAAAGGAGTGGATAGGTTACAGCTGGTTGGATTTAATTGGATGAGAGGTGAGGGGTGTGGTTAAATTGCTTGGAGAAATGGAGGGAAAAGAGTAGAGTGGTTCAGGTGATAAGCTCCTATTGGCAGAAAAGGTAGGGGGTGTGGTTTGTTAGGTATAACTGTAGAGGTAGTGGGGGTGGGTGGGAATTGGGGTAGGGTAGGGAGGAGTGAGCCCAGAGGCTGAACGGAGCTTGAGACAATGGAGAAGATATTCAGCAGTAGACAATCAGTAGAAAATACAGCAGTAGACAATCAGTAGAAATAGGTAGCTGCAGGTTGCAAGGCAGTAGGTGAGTGGAAAGGTATAGGATGTAGAGTAGATCTAGGGAGAAAGAGTAGGAAGGCAGGATAGAGTGGAAAGGCAATAGGTGAGAATGATTAGGAACTGGCAAGAGGCATAATCAGTATATACAGTTTACAAGGTGGTAAAGGGGGAGATGGAGTAATAGATGGATATAAGAGGAGTGCCTTCTAGTGGGCAGGACTGGAGTTGTAGATGAAACTAAAGGGGAGATGGAAAGTATAGGTAAGTGGAGAGAGAGAAGATGAAGAAAAATATAAGGAGAGTGTGTGAGGGTAAGTGAAAGGTTAAGGAGGTTAGGTAGGTAGATATGGAAGAAGGGTAAGGCAGCTGGCTGCTTAGGTTTAGCTATCTTTAGGGCCCTGTAGTGGTACTAAAATAGAGGTCTGGTTTTAAGAGGTAGATTTAGTCCAGTACATACTTATTTCAAATCTTGAAGGAGGGTTCAGAACAAAGGACGCTGGATGTTGAGGCTACTGGAGATGGATAGGGCTCTTTTGGCACCAGGAAGCAGTGGATTAAGTTAAGAGCAGGTCAGGAGGAGCTGGTAACAAGGGAAAAAAGGATATAAAAATGAGGTTGAGAGATACAGAGTTAGCAGCTTAGTACATATATTAAATAGCAGACAATAGCTTGCATTGACATTTAAAACATTGTGATATAGTGACTGCTAAATAACAGATAACATAGAATCATTAGGCAGTCTAAGCAGCAGTAAGTCTTTTACAGGCATCAGCAGTCAACAGTAGTACAAATAATACAGGTGGCGCATACAGCATTGCAAAAGGTGATAAGCAATAGGAGGACACAAGCATTATTTGCAATAGTATTCAAGAGGTACAACATCAAAACACAGTAGGCGGTACAACTATGACTAGAGCATGCTATCAACATGAGATAGGAAGCTAACTATTTGAACATAATTTAACCTACAAAAACTGCAGCAAGGGATCTACAAAGCTAGGCTGTGAGGGTGAGATACGGTTACAGAGAGATACAGAATAGTGGAAAAATAGTAGTAAAAATGTGAGTTGCTGAGTCTTCAAACAATTAAAACAGTGGATGCAGCAGAAAAGCGTGTTTCTAAGGTGAGTAACTAGCTGAATTCAGCTTGTCTGGATAAAATGCAGTTACCTGCAACGCTTAGACAAATCCTTAGCTTGATTGGCGTTTTGAGTAGTTGAGTCTCCTACTCGGCGTTTCCGTGGTGAGGTGGTAGTGTTGAGCATGTGGGTTGGTTAATAAAAGGGGACAGACTGCTGTACGGATATACAGTTAAATATTTAATAAAAAAGGAACAGGACTCGGGCTGAGGGACCCGGTTGACCTTAGAACCCGGTTGACTGGTCCTCAGTAAAAAAGTATAGCGGATAGCATATGTCGCCACCAGGGTAAATGTGCTAATAGTACGCCAGGTGGGTGCACTACTATATTAGAGGCTTCTACTCAGAGAAGGTTTACACTCATTTAGCTGAGCAAAGCCATTTGTTATGATGTCGTGAAGTGTGCGGATGGTACTACACATAGGTATAGTATAGCATTAAACATAAAACAGCCTTTAATCAGATAAAGTAGTCACCGCACATTAACCTGGTATTAAACCTTAGGCATTAAAGCCTCGAACCTTAAATTCCGCTCATTAAGCTGGTATTAGACATTAAAACAGCCTTAGACACTGTACATTAATCCGCCTTTAACAAAAAGCAATAGTATCCGCTTATTGAGTTGGTATTAGCTTTAAACATTAAACATTAAAACAGCCTGTAATCCAAAATTAAAGATAGTCTCCGCAAATTGAGCTTGGCAAGCATTTAAATAGGGTAGTAAATACTGAGACAGCGCGTGTAGTAATGACACGCGCAGTTTTTAAATCAGTTCTCAGCCGCACACCACGTGGCAGTGCCGTATAACAGTTGTAAGCAAATTATGATAAAAATACTGCCAGGTGTAAACGCTACTGTCTGCACAACAAATAAGTATATCTAATGCTGAACAAGTCCAGTACCTGTAGAAGCAGTACGCATTTAGGCAGATTATGATAACACAGTACTAAGAGATAACAAACACATACCCATTGGTAGATAAATAGTTTGAGTCAGTCGTGAGGTTATTCACGGTAAGCAAATTATATCAAACATGCCTAGTTATGTTGGTATATATGTAGATATCAAAAACTATATGTGCATACATATCTATTCTGATATACCTACTACTGTCAAAATATATGTAGATAGCCATAAGTATATATACATATGTATCTCTCTCTGTATAAGTGTAGACATATATTACTCTGTATATGTATATATATATATATATATATATATATATATATATATATATATATATATATATATATATATATATATGGGTGTTTATTTGTATATCTATGTACATGTACATATCCATCTATGTATGTCAATATGTATATCTGTATCTCTATATAGATATCTGGATAAGTATATGTACATGTATCATCACCATATGTCCTGAACATGGATTGTAGCCTTATCTCAGCCCCTGTAGACCCAACTTCATAGTGCAAGGGGATGTCAGGTATGTATAGCAGGTATACTTGTAGAGTATTGCTACTGTAATGGGGATTGTCTTCACAGACATGGTGTGTGTGGGAGGTCACATCTGCTTTTAACATGTGCGCCATTGGCTACTGACAGACATCCTAAGGACATCATAGTACAGTAGCACTGCTAGCATGTAATGCTCCTGTGGACTACAGCAGAGATAATGGCCAATATATTTGGACAGTCTGACACACTCAGGACAGTCCAGAGTTATACACATAACCCCTTAATGCAAGACATGTGGACCAATCCTGACAATACATTTGCCCCATAGCTTATGCATTGACACATCCCTGTCTGTCCTGGCACATAATAACCGCTGGTAAGGGGGTGCCATGGCCACATACCACCCACTAAATATTGACGTACATCTGTACAGCATCCCTCCACTCTAACATACATGACTCTTATGGTGGCCTGAAAGCAGTACATCTGGCAAGTAACTGAATATTACATCTCACTGGGTATGTACACTAAGCTGCTAGGCATGTACAAAGCAATGTGCAGGCAACAGACAGACTGGCTCAACACTGGCCTACCTTTCCTATGGGGGAATGGACAAGTACCTGCACATAGATAGCAGGCTCTACAGGCATGCCACAGCACAGAGTAACATACACCTGTTTGTAAGTGTGTCACCACAACCAATGTGAACACAGCCACAGCTACATATGGCATGCTAGCATATTATTACAGTATATCAACTATCTGTTCAACACCAACCTCATATGTGCCACACAGACACTCACCCTTCATATACTGGGCCGCTACACAGTGTGGTCCACTGCCTGTCCATGGTATGGGACATGTGCGTTTATGACCCTACAAACATGTTAGCTGATAGGGTAACATACAGTGGAGCAGCATGTAACATCAGATAGAACAGTACCAAGAACAATGACATCTACCACAATCTGAACACAGGCCAAGGTACATATTAACAACACACACACTGCCGACAGTCACCATAAGTACACAGACCGCACTACTGTATACACAACCACAGAATGTCCAGGTTATGTCATCAAATATAACTCCTACTATACATTACACGTGTAGCAGTCTGATATCTCATGACTTGTTATCAGATATGATGTCAGTAATTATGGTGTACAGTACATATGCACCCATTATGGCATGACATATGTATAAAGGTTGTCAGGGTTGTGACTGGAGGCACATACACAGGGCCAATATTGACATGTTGCTGTGATAACCTCATACATTTAATGTTGTAACAGGGTCTGTTGCACCATATGTCCTATGAGGAATATGAAGCCAGTAACTCTCACGGCTGTCACCATCTACAGACTGCAATCCTCACACTACCTTCTGCAGTTCACAGATGGGTGCTGTGTGAGTAACTCCTGAAACAAAAGGTACCACACACTGGCCAGCTTGCAGATGGCCCTACAGATGGGTCTTCCCTCATAAACCTAGCACTGACATGGCAGGTATGTAAACATGTAGGACAGCCATATCCACACACACCCTGTTAAACCAACATTACTCCAAATGCAGTATAGCAGCACTTACAGTCTGTAGTCAGGTCAGGCACATCCCCCTCCAGTGTGTTGGCCTGTTCCCACAGTGTATGTTTTTAGAGGTAAACTTCAATCCATCTGAGATGCTGTTTGCCAAACAACAGATCGAGTTCCTGCTCACAGTGAATGAAAGGGACAACACCAACATTATGTTCCTAGATATTGGTGTGTGTTTCCATGCAATTGGCTATGGGAATGTTACTACAGCTGTTTCACATGCAATCAGCTAGAGGAGGGCTGCAATTCATACAGAGACCATCAGCTGATCCTGAGCACCACTTAAAATACACATGCTGCTGCCTACGCACCATTCTTCCATATGCCAATAGGGGTTGTAGTGAGTGTGAATGTGGTCATACGTATCATATATCACACACACAGATACAGGTGCCAGTACTGACATGCAAATGTGCAATGCTTCAAGGGTGTGTTGTGGTTGATGGTGCCAGACAGCTATACAAGGCTAGGTGATGGGTATACCTTGGCATCAGACCACATGACAATGGTCAGCACTGTGGCTCAGGGGTGTAGTGTCTGGAGTTGCCCACACAGGTGGGTATTGTATTCACCATCCAGTCACCTGGATGACTATTGCATATGGCCAATGCTGAGCACTGCTTACCATGTATGACTTCCTTCATTCATGATATGGACAGTGTCTGGGATGTGCACACCTCTCACATGCATGTACAGTGACATGTGAAACTGTACCTGGGGTGTCTGGCCCATGTTGTGTACACAGATCATTATCATCAGATGTGCCAGTCCTGGCTTTATGTGGCGGGAACTATTCATGGGCAGCAGGTTGGCCCTACACCTACACTGATAGCATGCTACTGGCATTCCCTGGTGTCAGTGGCATCTGTCCATACAGAGCTTGTGTTTCAGGCATGTTATATCCATTGTGGGTCACATTTGATGGCACCACAGGTGTTGCAGGTGTCCAGTGGGGAACATGGGGGTGATGCACTGTCAGCATGTACATGCCTATTGGACTGATGGACAGGATGCCATGCCCTCTGTAGTCCACTGCAATCACACCATAGTTACTATCTGTGGGAAATATGCAGGGTGCTACCAACATAGCAGCTGTTCGGCTGTTGCCTAGGCAAGTGTGTGTGTGTGTATGAGACATGGGTTGAGAGTGTACCCTGGTTAATACAAAGGTTGCTAACATTGTTCAGCTGGCATTGATGTCACATTTAGGGGTATGGATTTGCACCCCAGCCTCTTGACTATTTCACATCTGTTATCCATGTCCGGTGGACATTGTGGTATATACTTGGCTCACCATGTAAGAAGTTTGTAAAACCCACTCCACATGGAGTCCAGTTGTTACACACACACAAACACACACACTCACCTGTCATGTCTGGGATTAGAACTCATACTTAACTAGTATATTACACTATAGCACTACACCATTATAGGACGTGCCACGGAGATTGCTGGAGGTCTCCTTCCCCAAAGGTGTACTTCACAGTGAAGGACATCAGCAGGATTGCCAAAGTAGGGTATTTAAATTGTAGTGAGTGTGACTAGCCTAAAATGCATTGCTCCTTACACAAATATCGAAACACACACATTCACAACTGCCATGTGTGGGGATAGAACCCCTACCAGAGGTCTATATCACACTGTAGCATGATGCTTTTATAGGATGCACCACAGAGATTATTGGAGTGCTCCTTCCCCAAAGGTGTATTTCACAGTGAATGACATCAGCAGGATTGCCAAAATAGGGCATCTGAATTGTAGTGAGTGTGACTAGCCTAAAATGCATTGCTCCCTACACAAACATTGAATCACACACAAACCATCCACAACTGCCACGTGTGGGGATAGAACCCCTAAGACAGGTCTATACCACACTACAGCATGATGATGTTATAGGACACACCACGAAGATTACTGGAGTACCCCTTCCCCAAAGGTGTATTTCACATTGAATGACATCATCAGGATTGCCAAAGTAGGGCATTTGAATTGTAGTGAGTGTGACTAGCCTACAAAGGCATTGCTCTCTACACAGACACTTGCCAAGTCTGGGATTAGAGCTCCTACCTACCTAATTTATCACACTAGAGCAGTACACAGATACAGGACACGCTATAGAGATTACTGGGCTGCAATCTTCCCAAAGGTGTATTTCTAGGTGGATGATATCAGCAGCCTTGCCAAAGTAGAGCATTTGAATTGTAGGGAGTGTGACTACCCTAAAAGCATTACTCTCTACACAGACAGACAGACACACACACACACACACCAAATCTGGGAGTAGAACTACTACATAACTAATTTATCACACTACAGCAGTACACAGTTAGAAGACACGCTACAGAGAGTACTGGTCTACAAACTTCCCAGAGGTGTATTTCTAGGTAGATGACATCAGCAGACTTGCCAAAGTAGAGCATTTGAATTGTAGGGAGTGTGACTACCCTAAAAAGTATTGCTGTCTACACAGACAAAGTCAGACAGACACAAACACTTGCAAAGTCTGGGATTAGAACTTCAACCTACCTAATTTATCACACTACAGCAGTACGCAATTATAAGATGTGCTACTGAGATTACTGGCTACAACCTTCCCAGAGGTGTATTTCTAGGTGGATGACATCAGCAGCCTTGCCAAAGTAGAGCATTTGAATTCTAGGGAGTGTGACCACCCTAAAAAGCATGGCTCTCTACACAGACAGACAGACAGACAAAAACTTGCCAAGTCTGGGATTAGAACTCCTACTGTCCTACTTTATCACACTAGAGCAGTATGCAGTTATAAGATGTGCTAGAGTGATTACTGGGCTATGCCCTTCCCAGAGCTGTATTTCTAGGTGGATGACATCAGCAGCCTTACAAAAGAAGAGCATTTGAGTTGTAGAGAGTGTGACAACCCTAAAAAGCATTTATCTCTACACAGACACACACACACACACACACTTGCCATGTGTGGGATTGGAACTCCTACCTAACTAGTTTATTACACTACAGCAGTATGCAGTTATGGAATGTGCCGGGGAGATTACTGGGCTACTCCTCTCCCAAAGGTATATTTCACAGTGGATGACCTCAGCAGGCTTGTCATAGTAGGGCTATGGGGAGGGCAGTGTGTGTGCATGGGCCATAACTCATTCATCTAGAGGTTGACACACTACAAGCAGGCACACACAGGGTCATATTTCACAGGTATGTGTATGCAGCTGCTAGATGACTACTTCCTTGTACAGTCATGTTGCAGAGCTTGCACGTGCACCACATAGTCTGTAATGCTGACAGATACTGGTGGCTAGTATCTACAGTGAGTGACATCTGAACCTCATGTGGTTGTGGCCCTTTGGCTGTGTGCTGGGTGGGGCAGGCCTGGATGGCTCCTTGTCACAGTCACCCTCTTCCACACATCTATTTATGTCTACCTTTGGCTTATTATAGTGTGTTGTCCTTAGATATATGTCTGTATTCCTACCCACTGTGTGTGCAAAGCATGTGTGGTGTATACTGAGTGTCTGCACCAACATCTGCGACTGCCAGATATGTCTGGTCCACTGGTGTTTTCAGACCTAGCCTTCATGTGTTTAAGTGTGTGAGCATGCCCTGTAAGACCTTTCAGTATGTTGTTGACTGACATTGCCTTCATTTCTCTAAGTATGTGAGCATGCTCAGTATGCCCATCTGTACTGAATGTGTGTATCGAGTCCGGGTAGTTTGTACTGCAGTGCTGACCTTTGTGTTGTACACCTACAGATAGCATACTGTGTCTGCTGGGTATCCGTCAATCATTTGGCATTGACTGTTACTACATTTCTACATAGGATGGAGGGGGCACACCTGACTATTTCTACATTTCTACACAGAATTGGGGGGGCACACTTGACAGTTACTACATTTCTACGTAGGATGGGGGGGCACAACTGACAAGTTCTACATTTCTACACAGGATTAGGGGGCAGACCTGACTGTTATTACATTACTATGTAGGATGGGGGGCACACCTGACACTTGTACACATTTGCTATGACTGTACTGGTATGTCAGGTACTCCATTTCATTTTGTATTCCTACCTATCATGCTGACTAGAGGCATACCAGTGTACTACAGATTGTAGCTTTGATTACCTACATATTAGTTTCTGACTTCCTACTCTACAGAACTAACATCCCACTGCCTGACCTGCTGTAGTCTGTCTGTGTAGGCCTGGGAGGGTTACCCATAGGTATCATTCAGAGGTCATAGCACAGCCTTTATTTGTGTTAGTTTAAACCTATCCTGCTGGCTGTGACTGTTGGGTATGTTAACCCCCCTAACTGGCATGTGTGAGTCACTTACCTTGTGGGTCTCCCAGTAATGACGGTGGTGCTGCAGGGCTGCCTATATCAGATGCACATAATACACTTCCTACATATGGTTGAACACAGGTAGTGTAATGCTTGGCATCCCTTTTACTGTATGTGAGTCAGAGAGAGGTGTTATTCCCTGGGTCCCTCTTGTGTCAGTGTATGTCCTATGCATTGCCTCTTTGCCAAGGCCAGGGCATACTGGGCATGCCTCCTTCTGCCTACTGGGGCAGGCTCAGGTTGTTCCTCCTGCATGTCACTCTGTGCCCGTGCAGGCCTTGGCAATGGTGGGGGGCTGTGTGGCCCTGCCCTGTGCTGTTCCTGCTGCAGCTGTTTCTGCAGGATCATATTGTGTAGCATGGCACATATGAGGACAATTTGGGTACATGGAGCTGGAGAGTACTGCAAGGCTCCACCGGATGTGTCAAGGCACCAGAACTGTGACTTGAGCATCCCAAACACATGGTCTACTATAATTCTAGTCTGTGCGTGTGCCTCATTATGGAGTTCTTGCTCGGGTGTGTATTTCTGATGGGTGTCATCAGCCACAGCTCCAGTGCATATCCATCATCCCCCACTAGGGGACCGTGAGGGATATCCCCATTGGCAAATCTCTGGTACAGCTGCATCAGATGCCAGATGTGGCAATCAAGATAGCTTCCAGGGCAACCAGCACACACATTCATTATTATGCCGTGGGCATCGCACACGACCTGGCAGTTGATGGAGGGGAAGCCCTTGTGGTTGATGTAGACCCTACCCTGATCACCAGGTGGTGTTTTGATGCATATGTGCGTGCAGTCTATGGCACCCACTACCTCAGGGTATTCTGCTATTTGGTGGAACAGTTGCATATTGATGGCCAATACCTCACGGGTGTTGAGGTAATATACGTGCTCACTGACATGTGCTGACACGGCATCCAGGAAATGGTGGAGTACCCTGGATGCTGATGCCTGTGAGATCCCCATCATATCCCCAGTTAGCATTTGGAAGGTACCTGTAGCTATTATTCTTAGGCTTACACATACCTTGGTATCCACTGGGATGGGTTCCACCTCTGTTAGTTCTGTGTGTGAGGCT
The DNA here is from genome assembly GCF_019279795.1 of Protopterus annectens. Taxonomy (NCBI): domain Eukaryota; kingdom Metazoa; phylum Chordata; order Ceratodontiformes; family Protopteridae; genus Protopterus; species Protopterus annectens. Next base: position 199,442,487 of record NC_056744.1, read on the forward strand.
TGGGCAACACAGCTCAACAATTTGCTGTAGGAGGTCCATGTCCACCCTATAGCCACACTCCACTATCTCCAGCTCATGTAGCCCCTGGTAGGTTACCCTGGGTATGTACACTCTTCTCTGTCTCCTCACTGTGGGTTGGTTGACAGCATTTTCATCCTCACCACCCTCAGCCTCTTCCACAAGTTGTTGTATGACAGCTATTGCAGCCCATATCATTTTGCTCTTGTGAGTGTTAAAAGTTCCACACTTGTTTACACCGGTGGTGTAGAGTGCTGGAAAAACCAGAGGGGAAGGTGTTTGCATAGTTTATACTAGTGTTCTGGGCTGGGCTGGTCTGCAGCCTGTGTAATTTGCTGATTCTGATACATTTCACCTGCCAGCTATGCTAGTTCTCCTAGATTACCTTCCTACTGCTGTTTTCCCTTCCCATTGCCTTCCTGTTTAAGCCCGGGGGTGCACTGCTCAAACAGAGTGCTCAGATGTGCACAGAGCTGCTATTTCCTGGTTTAACATTTGTTTTAAACCTTTAATACCTGGTGTGCGGTGCATACACCCAATTTGGCAATGTTAAGAGTGCTGGGCAGAGTCAGACACACCACCTTGCTCAGCTGTGCTTAGCTAGGAGCAAACCCGAGCCACAGGGCTCCAATCCGTTTACAGTATGTCTGACACACACACCCCCATGATGTCAGCTAACCCCTAGGCTTGCACCAGGCTATTCCTACTCTTACGCTGTTGGGATCTGACTAGCATGGTGGGGAAAACTGGGATTAACCATCATTCCCCTCATTTGCATAGGATTGCCTGCTAATGCATAGTTACGTCTCACACTGAGCCTCCCCCCTTAGCAACCACTATTCACTTGTCATGTTGTCTTCTGCCTGCCATTGACTTGCTTGGCAGAATAGTGATTTTAGTTAGAATGGTTATTTTAGGTTTATTTTATTATTTTCTCCCCGATCCCATTTGATTGCCGCTGCCCTACGCTTATACAGCCAAGATCGGCTAAAAAAAATAAAAGTTGATTTTTTTTATTTTTTATGTTGTTTGCAATGTCAATGGCCTTATACTTGGCTATTGGTATGCTTCCTGAGTGATATGAAGCCTTTATTTGGTGTTGTCACAGCTTCATTTTGGATTTTGCAGAAATGTACTGTTACTAACCGAGTATATTTCTGTAGATTGCAAGAGTCCTGCACGGCCGGTTGCAAGCTTCCTGGATCGCAAATTCCCCTCATTTGCATAGATTTTTCCTGCAAATGGGGTGATTTGCATACCGAGGCTTAGTCTGTGCAGGACTAGTGCAGGAGCGCTCATGCACGCCCCTGCAGGCTGTTTCTGGATCGCACGGCAGACATATTACCTGCTGGA
>NC_056744.1:199448857-199541357 GCF_019279795.1 Protopterus annectens
CCCGTTTGCGCAGAGCTGCGCACCGCGCAAACAAGCTAACCGATGGGCAACGTTGAGCAAGCCGTATCAAAACTGCCTTTACACAGACACACCCCTCATCATGAATAGACAGTCATGAAAAATAAAAAGCAGTGGCCAGGTTCGAACCCTGGATACTATACACCATAGTCAAGGTACAGAACCACTAAGCCATGACAGCAGTACCTTGAAATGCAATAATAGCTCATATATAGGAATGAATACAAACTAGAGCATGACAATGCAGGTTTACTGAAGTTGATACAATTCCAAAATGGCCAATCACAGATATGTGCGGGAAAAACGGACTATATAAGCCCCATAGGCGGGAATACACAGCATAAACGATTGTAGAACAGACCTGCAGGCAGAATGTCAGGTGTAGGAGAGGGTAGTCTTTGAGCGCAGAGGTGGGGTGTTGAGGAGTCCAGGTACATGGCCTGGCTCCTAGTCCACAATCATGAGGCCCAACTCATGCAGGGCCAGGTCCTCTGGGGAGTGTACAGGGCTGAGGCGTGGGACCGGTTGGCTCATGAACTCACCAGTGCCACAGGGATTCGAAGGACAGATGAGCAGGTCCATCACCACCATGCGGACCTGAAGAGACGCAAGCAGGACCAACTGAACCTTTGGATCCAGGAGGCCCGGCAATCACCCAACGCCCCACCACTGAGTAAGTAACAATTAATTATGTATGTAAAAAGTTAAACTACCTGAAATTATGGAGATGTGTATTCCAATATTACTTCATTTATATTACAGCTGCAGGTGTCCGTTCTGCGAACCGCAGAGCCTATGGCGATAGGCTGGTGCGGTTGCGCCACCAGGCAGGTCAGTAATCCACTACCAGTAACTGTAAAGAAATATAAAAGTATGACAGTCAGCAAAAGAGTGCAGTGTAACAAGTAAGGAATAAAATCTGCAAGTAACAGTGTGAAAGTGTATGCAAGTATTGCTTGATTACAAGAGTTCCCAGCCTGTAAGTATAAACTAAACATGAAACTGTCCAACATATATTCTGAAATAAAAATGCCCTGCCTGTAAGAAAATAGTACACAACCTGCAGCAGGATGTAAAGTATAGCTGCAGAAGATGATGAAATCACATGTGTGAAATATATCCCTGTGGAAATACTGAAACATGACAGAAGTGAGACTGCTGGAAAGGATTGTAATAACTACTGTTAAAACATGTCAATAAAGCCTAGAAGTACCATCCTGAATAGTAACATGAAAGCAAGTGAGAGAGTGTGAGAAAGTGTCAGGAATCCAGCAATACAGTAGTAATAACCCCTGAATAAAGTATACTGCAGTCAAGACAGAATTAAATGCATGTGAGACTCAGAACCAAACAGCAAAATCTGTTCAAAGTGTTGCTGCATGTGGAATGTGTATCCCAAAATCTGGATATGTTGCTCCCAGTCTGAAATACACAGATAGGATGATTGTCTGATATACCAAACATACACACTTGTCTACAGGTATATAAAGCAAAAGTAGCAGGATGATGTATCTGAACAAAGCTTGATATGAATGTGTATGAAGAACACTAAAATGTATATTGATGTTGCAGTAACAGTCCTATCAGCAAGGTGAAGTAGTTAACATATAGGACACTGTAGTTAGAACAGTAGTGTGTATATAACTGTAGCTATTAGAAATGTACAGCATATGTATTGGTATTCGAAGGTGTTAATATTACCTTATTTACCCCACCCTATAACCACCTATAACCCATTCCACGTGAAAATGGTATGTGCAATCACAATTAACACCCCTGGACGTTTGTCCTGTTGGGTCATATATATTTGCATGTCTGTTGATGCATCTGCCCTGTTCATACACCCACACCTGATGGCCTGTTGCCATCAATTAACCCTGCATGTTGTTGGACTGTGTATTTCTGTTCAAATTATGCATGTGTTATGCACGCTGTTCAATGGTGTGAATATCTGGGTGTTTGGTTAATGGGAATACTAATGCATGCTGTTACAACTAACTGTGAATGGTATTATATGTCACTAACCCAAACTGTCATGACATAATGCAAAACATAGAACGACAGGGAAGGCGGGTTCCAGCGGACCCACCTCTCCCACCTCAGCTGGCGAGTGCACCTGGCACTAGTGCCGAGTCCGGACCCTCCTCCGGTGGCCCTGTGCCACCTGCGGGTGGAAGCGCTGCAGGGGATGGGGCTCGCCCCCCCTCTGCAAGTGTGGCCGGAGGAGATCCACCACTCACCCTCTGTAGCGTCCAGACTGTGGTGCGTAGGGAGATTCGGGACTCTGTCCTTGAGCCCCTACGCCAGCTTGAGGCACGGGTGGCGCAACTAACGGGCATGCCCGTTGCCCCACCTACACAGCCCCCAGCACAGCCCCGTCCTGGGCAGTGAATGAACAGTGGCAACTGCCTATGGGTGGGGATATCAGTTCCACTGTTGCCATCTGTGGGCTCATGGGCTCTGGATATCCAAACCTCCGTCCCCATCAATTGTGTAACCCCCCCCCACATGTGTCATACACCGCCCCTGTATGCGTCTTGTTTGTCTTGTCTGTTTACCTACCCAGCCTACCTCCCCAGCTGAACCGACTTCCTTCACCTGACATACCACTCTTACCTGAAAAAAAAAAAAGGGCACTCTGTACCCACAAAAAAATTACGCCCCATACATAGCTGCCCATTCCACACACATGTCCACTGGACATGGAACCTATCAATTACAATTGGCTGCACAACAAGTATTATTGTTGTCCTGACACCTCTCCCAGGGGTGGAAGGTTTCAAATGTCACACCAAATTACATACATATGCACAGCTGTTGCTGCTGAAGAAATGGGCAGCTATGGGCCTTACCTACATCCCTCCTGCACATCCCAGGCTTGTTTCCCTATTGTCTTACCCTCTTTGTGACCCCTTTTTCACCACTTTCCTGTCTCCCCATTTTCTTTTCTTTCAAAGAAAATAGCGGGTGTGCCAGAGTAAGCACCGTTAAGCGGTTGTAACGGGTGTCTTGTGAGCTAACCACCAGTCGCATCGTGAGCTCTGCGCAAACCAGCGCTAGCCCGGTTACAACTGCTTAAAAGTGCCTTAGTCACTGTGATTGACAGGTCCTGTACTCAGTTCAAAAGAAAAACAAACTCCCACTGTCAGTCCCGAACCCAGGACCTTGGAAACACTAGTCTGTACAACCTACCACTAAGCCATGATTCTTATACAAAAACATTGTGCTAAAATAAATATAACCTGTAAAAGTAGGGATGAATGTAAAGGGAATATAGGATGTGTAGTACACAAAGCATGTCATTTAAAATAAATGTCAGAAACAATGGATATCCATAATAGTAGTGTGTGAAAAGAAACAGCCATGCTAGTTGGCAGCCTGTAGATAATAAGGTCAGTTAAAGTACATAGATATATGTATGCATATGTACATATATATATATATATATATATATATATATATATATATATATATATAAATATAAATATATATAAATATATCTATATATACTTGTAGGAGTCAATGTGCATACACACTTGCTACAGGGAACATGAAAGAGGAATGGAGAACTGTGAATATACAACACAGCCTGAAGCATGAGAGAGATACTAACCTTTACAGTCACAGAACACTGTCCACAGCATACCAGCATGGTCCCCGCCCACACAATCTGAAATGTCAACGCCTATCACACATACCCTTTTATAGCACTGACCTGAAATCACAGTGAGAACTGCAATCAGTACACAACTGGCTGTATGCAATTAGCAACTGCTGGCCTTCAATTGGTGCAGAGGCCATCACATGGACCTATGCAAATACCTACAAAAGCATCCAGTGCTAACACTCCCCACATGCAATAAATTAATTGCATTGTCTGTAAGCAGACAGAGGGAGGCCGAGAAGTGGAAGAGAGAGAGAGAGAGAGAGAGCACCAAAATAAAAAAAAACACACACTGTGACTCTCTCTACCCTGAAGCTGCCAGCACTGACAGTAATAGCAGCAGCAAGCAGAAGCTGTGGAACGCAACCAGCTGCAACAAACAGAGGTAATGCAAAGTAGCAGGTTAACAGTGTGCATACTGTGAACCCTCCAAATGTGTCATAGGTCTGTATCCATAGGTATGTCCATGTGATATGTTGTGTGTACGTAGTTCCAACAAAAGGGGATGACCACACATCACATGTCAAGCAGTCATAGGCCAGGATCCTGGTAGCATGTGTCTGTGCGTTGGCCTAGCAATGGCTGTAGTGACTGCTTTGAAATGTCAGCCAGGCCCACAAGTCAGGATCAGCCCATCCCAAAGGCACACTGGCTGGGAACAAGTGTCTGCAGGTACCTGATGTCACTGCACATGCATCCCAAACTGCATTACCCCATAGCGTAGCAGACCAGGCCCATCATGCATATGTTGTGGTAATTCCCAGGGTCAGTCGAGGTGCCCCCTTAGTGTTGTGGGACCACTGTTGCTGTATGCCACTGTCCAGGTACATATCCTGTAGCACGGCCAAGATAAACTATCAGTGTTACATGCGGTGGTATGTCCCCTCAGAGTGCTGGTAGCACACATCCAGGGGGACCACGAGGTCACAGTGATGCTGTGCGTTCTCCTCTGCTGAGGGCGGCCCTCACCTGGACATGTGCGGTGATAGGGAGGTTACATCCAGCTGTGATAAATATCCGAAAGGTGAGGGAGAGGGAGGGGGGATATGTGCACCGAACATGTCTGCAGGAATGTTGCCAATATGCGTGTGTTTGGTGAATGTTAAGTAGGTGTGGACTAACACAGAGCATATCCGAGGCATGTGGTCCATATGTGTAACATAACTGAAGAAGGCCTTGTGGTCATCCACAGTGTTTGTCTCTATTACCCTCCCAGAGTAGGCTGTGGCTGTTGTTATGACAGACTGTAGCGTAGTACCAGTGCTGACCACAGATGCCTACCCATAATGTGAATGTGCTCTGTCCTGCAGTAGCCCCCTGCTATTGTTATACAATCTGCCTCTGTCTGGGGTCCAATGGACAGGATGCCTAACCATTGTGCATAGGGTCTGGGTTAGACATGTGTGTGCAAGTGTCATGCAATCCGCAGCATGTCTGTGGTAAGCATTTGCAAAGGGGTCAGCAGTGTGGCTTGTGGCTTCCACTGGCCCAGTGTGCTGCATGGATACCATCCCAGTCCCAGCAAGTGAATAACTGTCTAACCACATACATATCAATGTAGTCTACTGTACTGTGGTGGTGGTGGGATATGTATATCCAGGCCGAGTAACGTCTGTCCACATCAGAGTAGTGGACGGTGTCCCACATACAGTACCTTGGGATGGACCCCCAGAGTGAGGTTGTGCATAGCACCTGTCAGTGTGTGCTGACCGATGGGGCATGCTACACGTGAGTGTGGAATGTGGCAGGTATTGTTGCACAGGTATTGGCTGAGCACTGATATCTGGCCATGTACCTGTGTATCCACCACGACACACACACATGCAACATATGGGAGTAGTAGTGTATCACTACACATGCATAGCATGTATAGTATGTGTGCCATACATTGCTGACATGGTCTGCTGATATCCTGTCTGTGTTCTCTTCCAGGGAGATGGTGCGACAGCGTAACCCCGCCTGCTCCGTTGCGGAGGATGAGGAGATCCACCAGAGCCTGGTGCGGGAGTATGACATCCTGTTTTCCCGCACCAGTCAGAACCAGCAGGAGAGGGCCGCACTGTGGCAAGACCTGGTCCGTAGGGTAAATGAAATTGGCATGCATAACAGGACATATGAGCAGGTACGACATCACTGCAGTGATTTAATCCGAAGTGTCCGTCAGCGTGCAGCAGATATCCACAGGCAACAGGTCGCCACAGGAGGTGGGGTGGCCACACATCCCCCCCTCACCAGACTGGAGGGGCTACTCCTAAGTGTTGTGGCTCCAGCCCCGGAACACCAACAGCAGTACACCTGCATTATGATGGAGGCTGGTTCCACACAGCAGCACGACATGGAGCGTGCAGGTAATATGCCATATGTACACCTGACTGTTCTGTACACTGTATCATATGCAATATCAATGGGACAGATGTGCCCACTAACATTAATCTCACTATTTCTGCAGGTCCCTCCAGGGTTACAGAGAGACAGGCCATCCATGCTGGTGAGTGTGTTTAACATAACCTATAATAGTCCTGATAATGCTAGTAACAGTAGTGTAACTCAGTAGTGCTCTGTGTGTATACTGCAGGGTGTGCATGTGTGCATGTGTGCAGGTGTGTCAGTACCCATGTGTGCATGTGTGCAGGTGTGCCTGTGTCCAAGTGTGCATGTGTGCCTGTGTCCACATGTGCATGTGTGCATGTGTGCCTGTGTCCACGTGTGCATGTGTGCATGTGTGCCTGTGTCCACGTGTGCATGTGTGCATGTGTGCCTGTGTCCACGTGTGCATGTGTGCCTGTGTCCACATGTGCATGTGTGCATGTGTGCCTGTGTCCATGTGTGCATGTGTGCATGTGTACACGTGACCATGTGTGCATGTGTGCATGTGAACATGTGTGCATGTGTGCATGTGTCCATGTGTGCATGTGTGCATGTGTGCATGTGTCTATGTGTGCATGTGCCCACGTGTGCATGTGTGCATGTGTCCACATGTGCATGTGTCCACGTGTGCATGTGTGCATGTGTGCATGTGTGCATGTGTGCCCATGTGCATGTGTCCATGTGTGCATGTGTGTATAAGTGCATCACTGGTAACAATGTCTGGAGAATGTAAACTGTGTTTCCTGTCTTCATCCCACAGGTTCTGGGGCTGCTCTGGTGACCTGCAGCAGGGAACCTGAATCCTGTGCCATGGCTACTGGTAATGATGATATATGTGTAATGGTACAGGAAGGTGTGTCAGGGTCTGCCATTGGTCAGCCAATTGACAGTACACAGCTGTCAACCCCATCATTGCGCACAGTCATCCTGCCTATACATCCTATGTCACCATTGTCCCTAGGTGATGGACAGGATACAGCGGGCATAGACCAGGGTAATGTGGTACCTGTGGCACATGCGTCCCCACACAGCAGCCATGGGCAGGGTCCTCCGATGGTACCACACAGACAGTTGCCCATGGGTTCTCGTGGGAGCATCCGTGGGCGTGCTGCCTCTGGCCGACGTGCCCAACGAGGTCTGTCAACCTCAGCGATGTTTTGGACTGTCATGCAGGCTCAGTCACGTATGGAAAGGTACACCAGACAGGGTCTGAGGGAGCTCAGAGCATGCCGCACAGCCATGACAGACAGTATGCGTGACATTGCGGATGCTATCCGTAACTTCACCGATGTCATAGACAGACGTTGTGGGGACATTTTACAGCAGTTCCACAACCAGATGTCCATGAGCCAGGGCAATGGTGGGCGTCTGCGGCATCGACGTGGCCATATGCCGGCAGCGGCAGCAGCTGGCAGTCGGCGCGGACAGCAACAGGCTCGCGCACGCCCCCATAGTGTCAGCAGCAGCCCCAGCAATGCTGGGTCTGTGCTGTCATCGGAACGCCCCAGGAGACCACGTGCGCATGGCTCTGGACAGTCCCAACAGGGACATGTGTCCAGTCAACACACTCCCGCTTCTGATGACAGTACCCAGTCAGACGTTGTACTGGATACGGTCCGTAGCACCCCTGCCAGGCACAGGTACCGTGTCCGTGCACACAGACACTGATCTGTATGGCCTGCCAGGTGGAGTCTGTGGCTGTCCACAAACCCCTGTATATGGCAGCCATGAGGTGGAACTGTGTGCGTGCATACACACATGCGGAATGTCAACACGTAGGGCAACCACATACACGCACACACTGCAGCAACACTGGCCCACCCTGTACTGCTGCCCCTCACCAACACACATACACACACATGTCAATTGGTGGTATCAGTGGCTGACTCAGGCATACCTAATCCATACCCTGTGCATATGATGACACTGTGCCACCTCCTGCAATCTCCAACATCATTGCGGGAACAGGTAAACACGTTGCTGATGCACAGGGTGACTACATAGATGTGTATTAGTAGTATCATGTTGGTAACAGTACAGTGTGCTGCTATGACTGTGTGTGTACCCCAGCATGCCTGCTGTAGTAACTGTATGAATGTCCTGAATTGTTATCTGCACCCATAGTACATACCAAAGCATAACAGCTGCACATAATTGCATGCCGGTGGTAAGGTTGTCAACAGATAGCCGCATACATGGGTAGCACAGGTGGAAAGCTAATGCAAGTAGTGATATGCAATGGTGGACATGTACAGTGATGGTGTCAAGATGCCCACAACAACTATGCCATGTGTATGTTCACGCATCTAGATATGTGTGCAGTACCAATGTTGTCCAGACCACAAATACGTATGACATAATATCGGTTCCACCATGGCCATCTGTGCTGCGTATTCCTGGGTACATGTTGACAGTGCCTACATATATGCATTGTGAATTACTGTTATTGTTACCCCTTCTTTGTTGTATGATGCAGTACTTCCAGCCCTGTGTACTGTAGCCTTGTTTGCATGCATGTTCGCCTGGGGTCCCCTGGAACACTGCTTACACCTGCAATGCAGGGTTACAGTGCTTCTGTAGACTGCTAGTGGCATCTGCATAGCGTACCATATGTATGTCAACCTTACACATGGCAGAACGTCACTGTCTGTCCTGTACGCATGTAAGTAGCTTGTGACACATTGCACACGTCTTACCCGGCATATACCCACGTGTGCAGTCAGATATGTCAGTGCTATGAGACAGAGGCAGTCCACCCACACATACACACCTTCAGTATGTTGTTCCCCATTGGCCCTATGTGTTGGTACTCACCATGGCAATCACACTACTAGGGTGGCATGTCCAAAGGTAACCTGTGAATCGCCTCTATGGTCCAGTCTTGGTTTATGTGGGTCATGTGTCATCATCACAGCTGCCACATGCATGCAGTCAGCCATCACCCTTGGCCAGGTATATACAACACATGTGTGGGATGCCACCACACAGCCAATCTGGGGACTGGTCTCTCTGAACCCAGTGATGCCATACCCTGTCAGGTGGCATGTCATATATACTACGTACAGGACAAACGTCAAACCCAATCCCTGCTGCTACTAATGATAATACCCCTGAAGATGTTCCTGATAGCTTTGACCAGTCCTTTACTGAGACAGTGCAGGCCCTAGCTTGCCATCTACCTCCTAGCTCCCCTGGTCCTGAAAGCAGCACCCCTAGAAAACTACTTGCGTCCAGCTGCCAACCAGTCGCCACTTTACTTCTCCGTACCTTGGTTGTAACAGTGAAACCCACTACACTGTGTGCCGATCAACACCCTGCCGAGTACCTATCAAAACCAGATGATGCTATTGCTTACCCCGTCTCAAAGGTAATCAAAGGTACTATGTTAGAATCTAACTTTCCCACCATCTGGAAAATGTCATATGTAATCCCACTTCACACAGGAGGCAGCTCTACTGACGTCTCCACTGATAGGCCAATAGTTATACACTCTCCACTTGCAGAGATTATGGTGACTTTCGTCATAGACAAGTCATGCACCGACTAGTCCAAACTCGCATTATGGCAGACACTCAGCATGGCTTACGTCCTCATCACAGCACTCCGTCAGGCCTCCTAGCCTTTACTAACACCATAAGCCATACTTGCAACATCAATGATATATTCACAGCCCTCTTTTTGGATAACTCAAAGGCATACGATATGGTTGATCACCAACTTGGACTCCGCACCCTGCACAGACTGTCTAGATACTGGAGCCTTCCAATGGTGTCAATCCTACCTGCATGGTCAACAGCAGGCCGGCCTCTGGCAGACCAAATACTCTAACCATCTACCAAACACCCTCAGAGTACCACAAGGCTCTATCCTAAGGCCCTTGCTGTCCTCCATCGTCATTAACGACCGTTATACTGTCATCCCAAAAGCCAGCTGTATCCAATATGCTGTATACTCTACTCTGATCTGCTCAGCCACATCTCCAGTAGAGTTATGTTCAGCTACCCAGACCACCTGTAATACAATAGCAAACTGGCTTTCTGAACATCGTCTGATCCTAAATCCCAATCAAACTGAACTGCTGTTATTCCACAAACACGTAGGTCTACCACGTTCACCGTTACCATAACATCAACCGATGGCACAATAATCTACCTTGACCCATCTCAACAACTATTAGGTGTCATCATAGACAATAACCTCATATGTGACATACATGTTAACCAGATTAGCCAAGCCATCAATAGAAAGCTAGGGTCACTTTACAGAATTAAAGCCTTCCTAGTCCCTCCAGCTAAAGGTGCCATAGCTCGCTCACACCTTGTTTCAGCCCTTCTGTATGCATCCCCTCTACTCTCACATATGAACAAGACTGTCCTTAACAAGCACTGGATTTGCTACAACCACATTGCCAGGTTTGCCACTGGCCCGCCTGTTAGGACACATCATTGCATCAATCTAAATCAGCTTGGTTGGCTTGCAATACCCAGCCTAATACAGTATAACCAACTGATTATGGCCTATAAAATCCTGTATAATCCAGACAATACTCCTGCACTTAAATTACAATCACCCCCTATAACAATCCTAGACCGCTTCGATTCTCTAACATTGTACTACTTCGGACTAGCGAGTCTATTAACACAGCTGGTGATTCTCTCTTTGCAAATCCTGTAAGTAGATCCTGGAACCCACTTCCAGCTGATATTACCCTAATGTCCACCTTAGGTCATTTAACAGTAGACCCAAACAACATTTGTCATGTAACTGGCTATGTCAGTGTATCAGGCCTGGCTAACTCGGATGTGTAACCTGTGTGAACCACTGTAGTGTGTAAATACAATTTAATCCTGGCTTGTGCTCAGGTCTAACATTAACCTGTGGAACATGTTGGACCTGCTTACTTATGTAATCTCTGTAAATAATCTGTTTGTACTATGTCATGCTAGTATTTTGTAGTGCTGTATCTGCTACCCTCGTAGCTTGTCTCCACGGGCCTACCCTGGGAATGGACATGCATCCAGTTGGGCTATCCCAGTCAACATATGTAGGACAAATAAATAAATCAATACATGATATTACAGTGACGACAATACCAGGCAGACATTGCCACACACTGACAGCATGCTGAACACACTGGGGCATACGTGGGGACTCAGACTATCAGCCTGCCTGTGCATCACACACCTCCGCAGCTGGCACACAGGCATATGTTCCGTCGGAACACAGCACATGCCACACATGGCACGCACATCCCCTGTACCACACACCCACAGCCTGTAGGGCTACACAACACACCTGCTACAGACATGTCAGGTACCTGTCATGTGTGCTGCACTGGGGTCCCGCTCAACAGGCTGTATCTGGTGAAGGGCACAGTGATATGACTCAGGGGCACTATGGTCCACCACAGCACACATGCATACAGGTCAGACAGAGGCATGGACAGATATGACTCACTCATTTTCCATGCCAGTGTGGCTGCCTGACTACATGATAGGGAACATAGAATGGATCTCTCAGCATTTGGCACAGGCCAGTATGAGCCTGATGTTGGTTGCCAACATACTCTCCCCAGGTATTCTACCACTATATGTGGGAAGGCTGTTGTATGTCTACATTATGCTCAGTCTCCACTGTCATTCATAGGGTATCCACTGGCTGTCAACGTGTGCTTACATGCTAGGGAAGCCACATTGATGTTCACGGGTCATCTTGCACGTGACACACATGGCCCCATGTATACTGGCAAGGCTCCTTGGTACACACATACTGCCTTATGCTGCAGGACATGGTTTACATAGCGACCTCCGTGGGTATCACACAGGTTAGGACACTGACAGTGCTGCTACACAACTACAGCAGTGTACACCGGAGGATGCATGCACCTGACACTGCCCTCAGCACGGTGAACTGCAGTGTCTGTGCAGTACCAGATGCATGATTCATGGCTCACAGGTGTTACCCATCACTGATAGGCTATGCCCCTTACCATGCCTGTCGTCCCCTACACATGTAACACACATGGATAGGGGTGTGGTATCCCGGGTTAACACAGATACACACACCTCCAGGTTGTTGGCACAGCACAAACCATCAGGGCCTACTCAAGTGCAGCTGACAGTGTGTCGGACTGACATCTGGTTCATAGCATGGCACACACAACCCTCACATACACAGGAAGACCACCTATCCTCCATAACAACACCGGCAATATGACAGTCCCATGAACTATGTTTATAAGGCCATACTGCAGCCATCCGAACATTGTGTGTGAGCATTGCTGTAGCTACAACACTCTAGTTGAAGAGTTCACAGCATGTGGTCACCGAAATGCAGTGGAATGACATGTTACCACTACAACAGGTGGGAACATACAGCACCTGTACATTGACTACATGTACACTATATGGGCCAGACCAGATGTGTATCCCCTGCTGTAGGTCTTTCACCATAGACACCCACACTGTATAGGGACATACCACGTGCGGACCCTGCACAGTAGGACACACAGTCATATTGGTATACATTGCTAATACCATTTATCCACACAAAGCATGTGTCAGACATGGTAACTACTGCAGGTCACAGGTATTTCTGTGTATGTGTCACACACATACATCATGTGTGCAATGCCATTGCTGGGTGAGGCAATGGCATGCATTGGTATGTACACACACCTGCACAAGGTCATACTGTGTGACACAACCACACGTGATAGTTGTGGGTTACCCAAACATGCCTATCTGTACTCTGATGATGGTAATAGACACAGTAGCAGAGCACACTATTGGCATTACTAGCCAACTAGCCCTGTCTGGCTGTGCTGATAGTGTGGTGACATCCCCTGTGTTTACTGGTGGGGTATGCAGCATCTGGTGTATAGTAGTGTTTGCCAAAAGGATCTGTTCCCTCACACTTGCATTTACACACACCCTACTACCCCCATACACATGCAAACTTGCCATATGCAGGATTCATTCCCCTACCTACCTATGTCATGACACGTGAGAGGGACGCATTAGCAAAGCGCACTGTTCGGTTTACTAGATAGTTCCTCGTCTCCGGCTATACTTAGAGGGTGCTGACAACAACAGTACTTTGAAAGGGTAAGGTGCATCAGGTAGTGTGATCACCTGATTGCCAAAACTAACATGTTTTCCATACGGAAATGCACACACACACATGTCTTTACAGGTTTCAAATTCCTACCTAATTACATTACGATACACAGGGGAAACACATTAGCAGAGCGTGCTATTCGCATTACTGGGAGGCTTCCCTTCTCCTGCTGTACTTATAGGGTGCTGACATCATCTGTGTTAAGAAAGGGGCGTGTGCATCCTGTAGTGTGTTCTCCCAGTTGGCAAAAGGAACATTTCCCTCATACATATCTGCACCCACACAATAACCCCCCCCCAATCCAAACACACACACTTGGCATCTGCAGGATTCAAACCACTACCTAACTATGTTATGACACATGAGACGGATGCATTAGCAGAGCGCGCTATTTGCATTACTGGGAGGCTTCCCTTCTCCTGCTGTACTTATAGGATGCTGACATCATCTGTGTTAAGAAAGGGGCGTGTGCATCCTGTAGTGTGTTCTCCCAGTTGGCTAAAGGAACATTTCTCTCTCACAGCCTTTCACACTCACAAACCCCACTCACACTGAGCATTTGCAGGATTCGAACCCCTACCTAACTATATTATGACACTTGAGGGCGACGCATTAGCGGAGCGCACTATCCGAATTACTGGGTATTTGTTCTGCACCTGTAGTATTTCTAGAGTGCTGACATCTTCATTTCCACAGAGGTTTGTGGTTGTCGTACTACCTGTCAGGTGGGGGATAGCATGTATATGCATTTGCAGCCACCTACATCAGGGTCAGGTGTGCACATCGCACTGGCAGGTTATGTTCTATACCATGCTTTGGGACCACAGGACCTGTAACACACAACACTACCAGTCCAGCACACCACACCCACATCCAGGACACACACCTAGCTTCCCTGGGAACAGTGCCAGGATATGCAGGTATTCACATACACCATTCCAGTTGTTAACATCAGGTACAGGCATATTGTGTGTGAGAACTACTCAGGCCTCTACTACTATACCCTACCGCCACTACAATATGTGGGTCCATGTGCTATGGCAGAACCACACACCACAGCCTCATGGGTTAATACATATTGCACCTGTCCATCTGCAACGTGGGTACCCACTGTTCCACACCAGAGGTAGACCACCATTGTTGATACCTGCCCATGTCCACCTTTCCCTGGACATCCATATCCCATCTCCACCCCCAGGCAAGGTTGTCACTGCACACAAACTGTGTTTAGCACATGCAGACTCTACACTTGTGTAGACTGGGGCGAATGACTTCAGAGGACCCATGCTGGAGGACTATACTGGCCACGCAGCATATTCCTTGACACTTGCATCCTATGAGCATGTGTACAGTTTGCATTGGTCATTCAGATATTGGCAAAGGCTTTTGTTACCCCCATAGTGCCTATGTTAGGCAGGGCTCAGATGACAAACCCACCTTCATAGGTATCACAAGGGATAAGAAACTAAGAGCAATGCTACCCAACCCCAGATATCTAAACCTCCAGATGCGTGCACCCAAAACACTCCTTGGCATGGAAAACATCGATATCTGTGCAGTTACAGATGCCTGGTTCAGGGCTACTGAGAGCACACCAGCACTACCGGGTTTAACCTGGTTGATTTCTTTGAAACAGTCACCAAGGCCATTGACGAGGGGAAGGTGGTTCACACAGCCTACCTGGACCTTGCAGAAGCCTTCACAACAATACCCCACTTGGGCATTCTAGAGAAGGTCACCAGCTTAAATATAAGGCCCTATGTCACTAGATGGATTGCACAGTGGCTCAAGGACAGATACCACATGGTTAGCATTGCTGGAGCCATGCCAGACCCCACAACAGTTACGGGTTGTGTCCCACAAGGCTCAGTCCTGGGACTCTTGTTTGGTATATATTTCTTGGAGGTACAGGCCAACATGGACGGACTGTGGCTGTCCAAATATGCAGATGACTGCGAACAGGCCACCATAATCGCCTCTTCAGCTGACACAAGCATCTTCCAAAGGGGCATCATAGCAACAGACAACTTGTGTCAGAGCCATGGCCTTCTGCTGAACAGTGCTTAGAAAGGGGAATGTGCATCCTGTAGTCTGTTCACATAGTTGACAAAAGGGACATTGTCTTCACACACACTACCCCCCTCAGACAAACACACACACTTGCCATTCACAGGATTCAAACCCCTACCTAACTATGTTATGACACTTGAGACGGACGCATTAGCAGAGCGCGCTATTTGCATTACTGGGAGGTTTCTTTTCTCCTGCTGTACTTATTGGGTGCTGACATCACCGGTGTTTAGAAAGGGATTGTGCATCCTGTAGTGTGTTTTCCTATTTGCCAAAAGGGACATTTCCCTCACACACACATACCCCCCTCAGGCAAACACACACATTTGCCATTCACAGGATTCAAACCTCTACCTAAGTATGTTATGATATTTGAGATGGAGGCATTAGCAGAGCACGCTATTCGCATTACTGGGAGGTTTCTTTTCTCCTGCTGTACTTCTTGGGTGCTGACATCATCGGTGTTTAGAAAGGGAATGTGCATCCTGTAGTGTGCTTTCCTATTTGCCAAAAGGGACATTTCCCTCACACACACAAACCCCCCTCAGACAAACACACACACTTGCAATTCACAGGATTCAAACCCCTATCTAACTATGTTATGACACTTGAGATGGACGCATTAGCAGAGCGCGCTATTCGCATTACTTGGAGGTTTCTTTTCTCCTGCTGTACTTATTGGGTGCTGACATCATCGGTGTTTAGAAAGGGAATGTGCATCCTGTAGTGTGTTTTCCTATTTGCCAAAAGGGACATTTCTCTCCCACAGACTTACACACACACCAACCCCACTCACACACACACACACACACTGAGCATTTGCAGGATTTGAAACCCCTACTTAACTATGTTATGACACTTGAGACGGACGCATTAGCAGAGCGCGCTATTCGGATTACTGGGAAGTTTCTTTTCTCCTGCTGTACTTATAGGGTGCTGACATCATCTGGGTTTAGAAAGGGGAATGTGCATCCTGTGGGGAGGCAGACACCAAGCACACTCTGGCTAAGCTGTCATTCCCTAGGGCAAACAGCCTAGTGTTGACCTCTACACCCATATGTTTAATTGTCAAATGCACATTATTTGTTGCTGATAGACTGTTTGCACATCTTTATTGCCATAGCATTCCCTGTTTGTATGAACAACTTGTGCATCTGTGGAAGATGTTTGCATATGGGAGGGATCCACTATATCACCTATGTCTCTGTAATCATTTAGCTGTGTGCACTGGGCAGACTGCTATAATGTGGTTGGTTCCTGGAATACAACATAACAATACCAGCTATGTGTGTCCAACTGCTACACCGAGATTTGGCCTATGTGTGTGAGCATGCCCAGTTCAGCCTTCCCATGGCATGTTGTCAATGTGTGTGAGCATGCCCAGTGTGAGCATTCCATATGTTGGACTCTGCAGCCCACCACATTTGTGGATGGGTGTGAACTTCAACAACTATCACCCGTTTATGGTTGTGTGTTGTGTGTCATGTTGTGTAGTTACGGTACAACTGCTTTGTGTGTGAACACAACAGGGTTATACTGTGCCTGCAGTGTTTGCATGGGATACTTTGCATACAGTTGTCAACATCCTTTCACACTGACCTAACACTGTAGTACTGTATAGTGTACTGGTAGTACTTTGACTGTGGTGGGCAGTATCCTAGGCTTTACTGCTATCACTGCTTTACATTTCGATAGTGGGCACAACAGCCTGGTTACGGGCCAGTTGTGTACATCTGACCATGTTGCATTCTGTTCAGATATGAACTACTTAAACCAGGCTTGTCCAACATTGGTAGTGTATTCCACAACATAGGTGTACATTTGCAAACACTAGCGATGTGCCCTAGTCCATGTGTAATGCTAGTTGGAGAGTATGTTTGTCCTTCAACACACATTGTAAGTGGAGTTTGCCATGACATATGTCATGGTTAGTATACTGTGCCTTTGTCTACCTGTGACATGACAGTGGTACCCAGGTTAAATCTACCATCTCCCATCTACTCATCAGGATTCATATTGAGGAAGATTGATATGTGACTCTATGGGTAGCCTGTGCTGGGGGTGGCTTCTGTGTTATGGAGCACGCAGTACAGCTTGTCCTATGTAAGTCAGTGCTGGGGTTCAGGTCTCTCATGTGCATAGCTCACTGCCATTCAGATTGTACAAGGTGCAGCATGTTTATTGATGCCAGCAACACAGGCAACACATGGCATCTGTGCAAGCTCTTTGATACTCCTGATGAGGTACTGTTGGGGACTTTACAGTTGATGGAGGTGTCTGCTGAGGTACATCCCACAGGGGCTATTGTAGTCAGTTGTACCGCTGATGAAGGATGACTGCAGAGCCACAATGACCTCCCCTTATCTAGATCTGACAGCCTTCGTGATTAGGTGGGTATATGGTATGTTCCTGCAAACACTACAGCACATGTTTGTCCAATGCAGGATATCTATCACCTTGTGTCCCCAGGTCTCTCATTACATGTTAACTACATAATGGGTTAACACATATGTGGTTGTGTCACGTTAGGCATCCCTGTTACTATATGAGTGAGTCAGAGAGGGGTATCATTCCCAGGGTTCCTACTGAGCCAGTGTATGTGCTATGCGTTGCCTCTTTTCCAAGGCCAGGGCATACTGGGCATGCCTCCTTCTGCCTACTGGGGCAGGCTCAGGTTGTTCCTCCTCCGAGTCACGCTCTGCCTGTGATGGCCTTGGCAATGGTGGGGGGCTGTTTGGCCCGGCCCTATGCTGGTCCTGCTGCAGCTGTTTTCGCAAGATCATATTATGTAGCATAGCACATACCATGACAATTTGGGTACATGTAGTTGGTGTGTACTGCAAGGCTCCACCAGATGTGTCCAGACACCGGAACCGTGACTTGAGCAGCCCAAACACATGCTCTATCACATTACGTGTTTGTGCGTGTGCCTCATTATGGCGTTCCTGTTCAGGTGTGTGCGTTTCTGATGGGTGTCATCAGCCACGGCTCCAGTGCATAACCTGCATCCCCACTAGGTGTCCGTGTGGGATGTCCCCATTGGCAAATGTCTGGTACAGCTGCGTCAAATGCCAGATGTGGGAATCGTGATAACTCCCAGGGCAGCCAGAACACACATTCATTATTATGCCCTGGGCATCACACACGACCTGGCAGTTGATGGAGGGGAAGCCCTTGCGGTTTATGTAGGCCCTACCCCGCTCTCCTGCTGGTGCTTTGATGCGTATGTGCGTGCAGTCTATAGCACCCAGTACCTCAGGGTATTCCGCTATTTGCTGGAAGAGACGCATATTGCTGGCCAATACCTCACGGGCATTGGGGAAATATACATGATCACCGACATGTGCTGACATGGCATCCAGGAACTGGTGTAGTACCCTGGAGGCTGATGCCTGTGATATCCCCATCATATTACCAGTTGGTCTCTGGAAGGTACCTTTTGCTAGTATTCTTAGGCCAACACATACCTTGGTTTCCACTGGGATGGGTT
Organism: Protopterus annectens; assembly: GCF_019279795.1. Lineage (NCBI taxonomy): Eukaryota > Metazoa > Chordata > Ceratodontiformes > Protopteridae > Protopterus > Protopterus annectens. Next base: position 199,467,586 of record NC_056744.1, read on the forward strand.
CCCCTCTGTTGGTTCTGTGTGTGAGGCGTGGCCTGCACAGCTCAACAATCTGCTGCAGGAGCTCTCTGTCCACTCTATAGCGCTCTACTATCTCCAGCTCATGTAACCCGTGGTAGGTGACCCTGGGCCTGTACACTCTTCTCCGTCTCCTCACTGTGGGTTGTCTGGCACCATCTGCATTGTCACCACCCTCAGCAAGTCGCCTATGTCTCATTATGACAGCTATGGCAGCCCCTAGCATTTCTGCTCTGAGTTCAGCTTTTTCAGTTTTCACTTCTATTAGCTTACTCCTGTCTTGCAGTGTCTCTTAATGAAAACATCCTGCACTACTGTTTGCAGAGTTTTAAGTGCTGGGCTGGGCTACTATTCTGCCTGTGTAATTGCCTGCTTCTAATTATTTTCACCTGCTAGCTTCAGCAGTTATCCCTGCTAGCTTCCTATTAATTCTGTTGCTTCCTTTTTCCTCTCTGTTTCCTCAGGGGGGAGCAACTTGCATACTATCTGAAACACGCTCACAGTGGCTTACACGCGCGCACACGTGCTTACATGGTTAAGGATCTACTTATTCAGGTTTAAACGTGCGTACACCCGAGCAAACAGTGTTACACGTCTGCCAACAGCCTCCAACATACTCAGACTGCCTTACACGCGCGCACACCCGCGCAAACAGTGTTAAACATCTCCCAACACGCTCCCACATGCTCGCGGTTCATTGCGTGCACACGTGCGCATGCACGGCCAGCAAGAAACTTTGGTGTAGGTAACAGTGTACACCTTCCATTTCTTGTCTTTCCATGACTTATCTAGTGGCACACCTCTTTCCATGATCTGTGCCTGTCATCTGTCATGTTACACTGGCCTCCAATGAACTGCGTTTCTTTCTACCATTCCCCCCAGTGATGTCACCTATCTCCTACTCTATTCCTCCCCCTTTTGTATCTCTTACACTACTCAGGCCGTGCTCATTTGCTATGTGACTGTGGGATTCAGTATCCTAACCCTCATTTACATGAGATTGCCTACTAATGCTTAGTTATATGTCTTAGACTCAGCTTCCCCCCTTAGCAACCACTACACGGTGGCCATGTTGGTTTTGGTCTGCTGGTCCCTGCATTGTCATTCCATGTATTGCATGAAACCCACATTTGTGGGTTTATAACCTTCTTTTTTATGTTTTTATGTTTTTATACAGCGCAGCCCGTTTGCGCGGGGCTGCGCTGGGTTTAAACATCGGCTATTGCCGAAAAAAAAAATAATATTTTTAATATTTTTGCATCGGGTTATCTTGCCAATGGCCACATATTTGGCCATTGGCATGCTGCCTGAATCATATGCAACCTTTTTTTGGAGCTGACATCGCTCCGTTGTGGATTTTGCAGAAATGTACTCAGTTGTCAACTGAGTACATTTCTGCAGCTAAAACGTCTCCTACACGGACTGGTTTCTGCTTCATGGATCGCTAATATACCTCATTTGCATACCTTTCGGATGCAAGTGAGGTATTTAGCATGTCCACGCCCAGTCCGTGTAAGAGACGTTTTAGCTGGTCTCTTACACGGAGTTTAGGGCTGTTCCTGGATCGCGAGGCTTGCATGGAGTGTTGCACGTCTCTTACACTCCGTGCAAGCCTTCGTGAATCCTGCCCAGTATCTTTTGCCATCAGTATTCTTCTTTATATTATCTTTCTTCACAGTGTCAATAGATTCTTATTATATGATCCCTACTAGTTGTTTGGCTGTATGGAGGAAATTTGGTCTTAAAATTATTTTTAACAAAATGTGTGCAGGAGACAATTCTGTAATGTGTGAAGTTGCTCTATATTTACTCAATAAGATATGTATGCACTGTTTGCAGAGTGTGCCCTTATTTTGTGCAATTCTTAGATTTTTCCCAATCTGTTCATAAACTTTTTAACAAATCCACTAATTCTGGTTTGTAGAGGTATCATCATTCCTGTAACTACATATTATATAGTTAGAAAGCTGCTACATATTAAATGATGGTTCATCATCTGAATCTAAAACATTAGATATGCCAAATAAAAATAACCTTCCCTTTGTAGGGATAATAGCATTTGCAGATATTGAGGCAACTGATTCTAAAATGGAATGTCTACTGTAGTCATTGTTTATAACCAGAAAATGTTCAACAGTGCTAAGGGAGAAGTATAAATTGGGGAAAATGTTCAGTGCTTTGTATAATAGTCTTTCCTTTAGCAGTAGAATCCATCTTGTTTCAAAATGGATCGTAACATCCCCGGCTTGTCTTTAGTTTTCTTGTATTGTCTTCATGAATATCAGCAACACAAAAAGTTCCCACATGGAAGATCAGAACTTGTGTCTAATAAGGAAAGGTACAGATAAGGTTCTCCAGATTTTTATTAAGTAAAATAATACAAATATATTTAGTTTTAATTTGTCAGTGTCTTGAGTCTGATAGATTACAAACTGTATGTTCATACAGTATAAAAAGAGTATAGTTCCTCCTTTTCAGGGAGAGAAGATCTTGATTGCTTATTTTTTACAATAAAGGAGATCATGCCACTCTACTGAACTGTGTTGAATGAAGTTATTTTAGTACCATAACAACAGTAAACAGACACACAGAAATGTGCAGTAAGAGTTTTTCTTAGTAAATGTCTTTGTTTTTCCTATCCCTTGATGGAGCATGTACATGAGCTGCAGACATGCAACCTGAAGTGACTAAACTATGACTATTCCAAGCCTTGCTAAGATGGAAAGATAAATATGCCATCATTAGAAATGGTAAACTCACAGTGGAAATTAGCAAACGTCTTAAAAGTTTGCACACCATCATTGATTTTTATGCTATGATGTTATCTGATACAATTTTTTACATGTTTAAGTATTGGTTCATGGCTAGTTTTCATCTGTATCTCTTCTGTTGTGAGGATATTCAGAACCATATTTACTGCAATGAAGTGAATATATTTTCCATTGGTTTGTCTTCTCTTCTCATTATTTGTCATAGGTAATTTGGTGTCTTGACACAAAGATTGCCCTCCTTTCCTTTCCCTTTTTTATAAAGTATAACAAAATCGGTATCATAGTCATCTGTATCAGTTTTAGATTCTTAGGGTGGGAATGCAGATTTGGGTAGTTCATGCAAGATTTCTACTGGGTAATCTGTGTAAACTTGCATTTATAAACATGTAAATTAATTTGCTTACCAGTCTGGACAGTGGGTAATGCTTCTAATTCTCTTTGAACTGATTTTTTACATCAGTGATTGAGCCACTTACCCATGGATCCACTTAACCATGGCATGGGTTTATAGTATTTTTATATTTCTGATTTAAATCTATATCAGTGATTGATCCACTTAACCATGGTATGGGTTTATAGTATTTTTATATTTCTGATTTAAATATATATCAGTGATTGATCCACTTAACCATGGCATGGGTTTATAGTATTTTTATATTTCTGATTTAAATCTATATCAGTGATTGATCCACTTAACCATGGCATGGGTTTAGAGTATGTTTATATTTCTGATTTAAAGCTGTACCTGATTCAACTGCATGTGCTTCAATAGCAAATTGAGTTTCTTTAGATGGATCAAAATAATGGTTTGATCAGATACTAAACAATGTTTCAGTTCATACACTGTCATGATTTCCAGCTGCACTTATGTGTTTCCTGTGAGCTTTTTAGTGTCAGCGGGCACTATTCATAAACAATATACACCTTGTTGTAGAGCTAATGCATCATAGCACAATTTCCCAAAGCCCTGCTTGATTTATAAACAAAGGTAAGATATCATACCCAGTTTTATCCCACTGTACAATCATAGTATTCTGTGGGTGCGGAGTACAGAAGCAAATGACCCCACATGATTAAAAAATAATAGCATCTGTACATGGGCTGCTGCCAATGGGATAATCAATGGGACACATTCAGTCAAATGGTGATACACCTGTCAGCACAGTGATTTCCCTTTCCTTCGGATATGATGTTCAGCATATAAAGCTAAGCAACATAATAATGCTACAGTAAAAACAAAAAAGCTCCTTTGCATGGTAGAACAAGCATTATTGTTAACTGTGTTTGCTATGGTACAGACAGCCTTGCTATATAGCTTCACTTTCTCGTCCGCATAGAGTGACACTGCAAAACTTCCAACAAGAAGAGCTCACACAGTGCCAGTTTTACTAATTATCATAAGATGGGTATAACCCCATCTCTGCTTTCTACTGTCTTGCCTAATGAATGTAATTCTTTATGAACTTCAGTGCATAATGACAGAGAACAGACTGGTTATATGTATTTGACACATATCTTATTAATGAGCTGTATCCTGCTTTGTTGATTTTCAATGCCTGAAATGCAAGACAATGACTGGAACAGCTGTAATAACAGAGTAAATAATGCACACTGTATATTGTCCCGGCCCCCTTTAAATGACTCACACCAACACCAAAAGACAGTTGATGACCTTTATTAATACAACCAAATCATTAACTTTATTCACATTAAACAACAAATAACTGGAAACTTCACAGTCTTTCAAGCAACCTCAGGGTGGCGTACTCACTCATCCTGTTCCAATCATCCATCAGTGCAGCATACCTACTCACCCTGACCAAACCTTAAATGGGCAGCATATCTGCTTCCCTTTCAAATAAGCAGCATCCAAATAAGTTCACTTATTATCAAGCAGCATCCAGCAACTCACTTGATCCCCAAACTCAAAGCCAACAACACCCTCACCTAGAGTGGGAACAGAAGAGGGCAACCCTGTCCCTCTTTTTCTCCCTTGAAGTATCAGTAAGACAACACAAAAGAAAAAAATGTGAGGGAGAGAGGGTCAGAAACTCATGCCTAAATGTGACACCACTTCCTCTGCTGCCAAAATATAAAAGCTAAGTCCCTCCCTAAACCTATCTCATTTCCCTTAACTGCCCAAGCCAATTAACCCATTAATGTCAACAGTCCATCGACCTGATCTAACCTAACTCAACCGCCCCCCCCTCCCCATTCCTCCTATACTACCCCTCTTCCCTCCATTTCCCCCAAATGAGGGTCCTGGACAAATTGTCTTGTCCCAAACTTGATCTATATTCTTATATGTGTAATTCACAGGCATTTGTGTGCTCTAGTATGCAGTGCTATGACTCATGTCTATGAATCATGGTACTGGATTCTAGTGTGCTAACCTTAGTATGCAGACTGCTCACACACAGTTGTGCAGTATATTTATGAGTTGCAGAGTCTGCTATGGTAGAAAGCTGTTCACTGAATCTTGCACATTCATTTTCCATCACTAAAAGATTCCCATTGTTTATAGACACTTTAGGTAGTGGTGCATTCTTAATTTCCAGACTCTTCCTTGAGTCTAGTGAGATGCCTTTTCTCAGAAACCATGCATACAGAATTCTAAATTGGGCTTGTTCAAGTCACATTTTTTAAATCATTTTCTTTAAGCTCTAAAAATAAGGCTTTTAAAGTAGACTCTTTGTTTTTTGATTTGCTTCCCAGTCCTGTAGTATCACCACTAAATTTCTTCCATTTTCTGTGTTTTCTGAGTTTTAAATTGCATTTTGGGTTAATAGTTCTGCATCCTTTTCATGAGATAAGAATGGAAGGAGCTAATGCATTGAAGGTGCTGTTTCTTCAAATTCCCTCCTTTTCTCAAAGTGGTACAATCCAGGGGGGTGGGGGTTATTTTAATTAAGAAAACAAAAGCCATGACACAGTACTGGAGTATAATTTATTCTTGCCACATCCGGTACCTCTGCATTTCACCTTCAAAGGATAAGTTACATAATATAAAACAGCTCCATTTATACCTAGTGCCCCCTGCTGATTGGCTGAAATAATCACATCTGTTTAAATTACATCCATTTTTAATACATATACATTTTAAATACATAAATTTATAAATTCTCAGTAAATAGAAACACAGTAACACATACATCATCATAATCATAAATACACTTTATAAAATACAAAACGCAAACTATTAAATATTTTCAAATGTGTTTCTTTAAAATATTTAATCTATTGTAAATCTATTTTAAATGATATTCAGATTAGCTTCAAGGTTTAAACTCTTTGGATGCAATGTCCTGAAGTTAAGAATCATTTTACATTCCAGATTCAATAACTTCATGGCAAAATCTCCACCTCTTACCATACAAGGTTGACCCAACACACACAAAAACAAAGTCTAATCATAACCTCCATGAACAATATGGACATGTTCGGCAAAAGGGCTATTCATATTCATATTTAGAATATCTCCCAAGTATTTTAGAATTCTAACCTTCACCATTCTCTTAATCTGACTATTACACCACTTAATACTATCACAACCACACCTCAAAATGCACTGTACCCCACAAGAACTATAATTAAAACACTCTTTTGAAGTAAATCTCCTACCATTAATGCACCTTTCCGACAAATTCTTAACTTATTTACAAATCTTACAATGACCACAAGGGAATGTGCCTACATGCTCAGATTTACTGTAGTCATTACTGTACCTTAAGGTGAGCAACTCTTTAAGATTTAAATACCTCCTATAAGAAAATTTAACATCTGTGGGAAACAAATGCTCAAACTGCTTATCTAAGGATACCAAATGCCAAGACTCCAAAACTAATTTCCTCAAAATCTCAGAAAAGGGGAAAAATTGGTAATAAAATATATATCCCTATTATTGTCCATCTTGCACTGCTTGCAGTCCATCACACTTTCCACAAAACCACCTTTCCCATTATAATTAGCTTTCCTACCATAAGCCCTTTCCACCACCTCATCCACAATTTCTTTACTATAGCATCTCCTTAACAACTTATTCACCACTTCTGTAACATTCCTATGGTTAAGCTTCTCCTCAGAACTGTTCCACAAAATACACTTGAATTCCCCAACTGGTAAGGTATCATTAAGATGCGAGGGATGCATGCTTTCAGCATGCAAAAAGTTATTCACGACAGTGGGCTTACGATATGGCTTGAACTGAATATTTTTATACTCAACGTACCTCTCAACCATACCAAATTCCTCAGTAAATACTGGTTTTGAGGACAAAATATTGGGTTGCCACAAATTCCTGTGTGTCCCCTTTAAATTCCAAATTTCCTCGTGTTTTTTTTTTGGATTTTTTTACTCCTGACATCATCACGTGCAGGGCATGTGCGATGACATCAGCTTCTGCAGACCAGTCTAGCACAGCTTTCTTCCCCGGCTCAGCTCCTCCTTGCAAGAGAAACAGCAGCAGCTTTATTTATTTAATGGCTGCAGGTTTTCCCCACCTCACCTCCTCCTCCAGGTAAAAAATGTCAAGACAAACAGCAGCAGCAAATGTGACTACTGTGTGCACTTAGCTTTTTGTTTATGATTAACTGTGCTTTACTTTAAGGGCAGGATGCCCTTTTACTTTAACGGCAGGAGAAACTGTGTGATTGCTGTGTGCAGTGCACGGTATCTTTATTTACTTAACAACTGGAAAACTGTGTGATAACTTTACAACAGCAGAAACTGTGCTTCAGGATGCATTTTTATTTTAATGGTAGGAGAACTGTTTTAATGGCAGTAGAAATGTGTGTGTGTGTGTGTGTGTGTGTGTGTGTGTGTGTGTGTGTGTGTGTGTGTGTGTGTGTGTGTGTGTGTGTGTGTTTTTACTTTAACAACAGGACAAATGTGTGTGTCTTTTTACTTTTAACAGCAGGAGGAGAAATAGCCTTTTTTGTAATGGCAGGAGAAATTGCCTTTTTTATTTTAAGGGCAGGAGAAATTGCAGAAGTGATTATTGTGTGCACTTATCTTTTTGTTTATGATGAACTGTGATTTACTTTAATGGCAAGAAAAACTCTGATTACTGTATGCAGTGCACCTTTACTTAATGACTGGCAAACTGTGTGATAACTTAACAACAGGAGAAACTGTGCTTTAGGATGTCTTTTTAATTACATGCCCCAGTTAGTGATAACTGCTGGTTAGTTACTCAGACTCAAACCCTCTACCTTAGGTACAAAGAGCACAAGCCTAAATTATACACCCATACTACCACCACCACTTGTGTTTCAACAAGTTACCCATAGTTCTCAACTGTCCAAAGTTTTACGGAAGGTCTGAAATGTGAATGTCTGGAATGTTTGGCTCATACTTTTGGTCTGTTCCTCTTAAAATTTGTGGTTTTCTGGCAAATCAATGAGAAGTTGAACTGAATTCACTAAATAATGGTAGCCATTTAAGTTTTAGTCTTCCTATCTTTCAGGAAATGCATGGTAACACAAAACCTTTTATTCTAGAAACTATTCTAAGATTATACAAGCAATGTTTAAAATGTGTCCTTGATTTTAGGCTTTTGTCACCCCCCCCCAATAAATTTTGTCTTTTTCCAGATTTCTTGTGATGCATATGTTTTTCAGGAGGAGAGAAGTTTAGTGCTGCTTATGGAAAAGCAGTTTGTGTTGTTAATAGCACAACAGGTAGAATACTTGATTTTGATGCAGAAGGATGTGGGTTCTACTCTCACAGTATGTAGCTGAATCACTGATACTGTACAGTGTTGTACTTTTAAAGGGGGTAGATGCTGCAGTCCTGAGAATGTCCTCTTTGGCAGAGATACCTAGTAACTATGAACATGTTATCAGTTTGCCATCCATTCCCTACTGCAATATTACTAGCTTATCATTTTTTTAATGTAACATAGGAAATATATTCCTTAAGGGCAACAAACATTTTATTTGTAGATGAAACAATGAAATATTAATTTGTTTGCTAGCAGCAGCCTCTTCATTAGTTACAGATCTTACAGATCTCTTTAATGTGGAATTATTTAGATGACGTTTACTTCTGCAGAAATTGTGCATATTTACTGATACTGGTGGATTGTAGAACTTTGAGTAGAATTTTATGATGGAAATGTTCTGAACTGGGCAATTTTGTCATCATTGGTTTATGCATTTTGTTTCATTGCTTACTGGAAAAATGTCCAAAACAATAAATTTAAGACACGCTCTAACACATGTGCTGTATTATACAAGGAATGTAATTTAATACAATCAGGAATGTATATCAAACAACACATGTATGCTTTGTGGCAAGGGGCCTATGATTTGAAAACAGCCCAGAGGTAGTCTTTATCAGCCACTGGTCAAATATATTTTCTTTGAATGTGGGTTTCAATGCTGTTTTAATGAATGTGAGTTTCAAGGGCAGAGAAGCTTTAATGCTAAGTCTATTTTCATTGTGAGACTGTATTATTTTTGTTTAGCAGATGTCTATTAGTGTTTGTGCTATAAAATGTAAAATGCAAGTTTTAAGTGAAATCCAAATAATCATTGTAGAAGTAAAGCAGTACACACATTACAGTGTTTATGGTAAATGGGGAGAAATAGCCAAGTAATGGGACACTGGAATGGCTGCAGGGAGGAGGACTGTGTATGGGGGCCCCATTCGACCATGATTTTGTGAGGTGGGAAGGGTTGCAAACTCAAAGACAGCCCTGGGTGGCACAAACTCAAGCTACAGCACTGATCAGTAGGCCATGGTGAATGACGTTTGCCGGTCCTAAACAACAATAATATTCTTTTGCTAAGATTAGAATATTGCCTCCAATTAAATGCCCTACTGTTACCACAAAACTCACATACTGCAGGTCAACAAAAACAAAATCCTAAGGTTCATCATCTTCTCCCTTCCCAGTGAACATCATTGCTAAACATTTAAACAAAATTTACTACAGGGTCTGGGCTGGAGGGCCATATTTTGGTTGTCTGCTCTTCAGTTTGTGTTTGAAAGTTGATATCCCACAATTCCCTTGAAGTGGGCTGGGTTACATAATTATGTATGCAAATTGTCTGTTAATCATCGTTCAGATTTTTACCTATTTTTCATGAGCTTTTGTCCAGATTTTGATGTTTCCAGATTGAGAGGTATGCTCATCAACATAACATTCTGTATCAGATTTTTACCTATTTTTCATGAGCCTTTGTCCAGATTTTGATGTTTCCAGATTGAGAGGTATGCTCATCAACATAACGTTCTGTATCAAGAAACTGAATACCAGTATTACACTATTCAAAAGAATATTCCAACCCATGAAAGTTATCATGTAATTTTTCCATGAAGAGGGAACGCTCATTCATGGGGCTCTTATAAATAAAAAGCAAGTCATCTATAAAATGCTTGCATAAGACAACATACTTCTTGAAAAACTCACTGTTATAAATAAATGTTTTTTTCAAACTCATCCATATACAAAATATCATAAGATGGGGCATAAGGAGCCCCATGGTGGTTCCCCTCTTGTGCAAAAAAATTTCTTTTCCAAACACAAAATAGCCATAGGTCAAACAAAATTCCAGTAATCTAACCACAAAAGCAGTGCAAGGCCCTTCTCCCATCACCTTGCACAGAGTTGTGGAAAGGGCTTATGGTAGGAAGGCTCAGTATAGTGGCAAATGTGGTTTTCTGAAAAGTGTGATGGATTGCAAGCAGTGCAAGATGGACAGTAATAGGGATATATATTTTGTAACCAGGTTCCCCCCTTTTCTGAAATTTTGAGGAAATTAGTTTTGGAGTCTTGGCATTTGGTATCCTTAGATGAGCAGTTTGGGCATTTGTTTCCCAAAAATGTTAAAATTTCATATGGGAGATATTTAAATATTAAAGAGTTGCTCAACTTAAGGAACAAAAGTGACTACAGTACATTTGAAAATGAGGGTACATTCCCTTGTGGTCATTGTAAGATTTGTAAAAAAGTTAATAATTTGTCAGGATCATGCATTAATGGTAAGAAATTTACTTCAAAGGGGTGTTTTAATTGTAGTTCTTGTGAGGTTCTGTACATTTTGGGTGTGGTTGTGATAGTTTTAAATGGTATATAGGTTCATAGGTTCATAGGTTTGTATTAGGCTAATGGCCCTGGAACCTTTACAAACCTAGCCCATAGAATTACCCTGGCATCATGACACCTGACCTTAGTTCCCAGTGCCTCTGTCAAGAAGAGCCACTGGAGTGATCCCTGGGGTACATTTTCTATTTCCCATCCACTTATTAACATTTCCCATGAAGAGGGCCAGTGAGGTGCTCTGTTTGACATGTATGGGAAGTCTAGTCCATAGCATGGGCAGTCTCTCGGTTATGAACCTGTCCCTCCAACACATTCTGTTGATTGTAGTAATGAGGTTGAGGTCTCTGGAGTGTGTAGTTCAGAGGGATTGAGATTTCTTTAGATGTAGCATTTTTAACAGAGCTGGGTCAGACATGGCTTTGTAAGTCAAGCAGAGATCGCCTCTAAGTAGGCGATATGAAACAGAGAATAGTTGGAGTTTTTTGAGTCTGTCCGTGTAGGACAAGTGTTTAAGGCCTAGGATCATCTTTGTGAGGTACTTTTGTGGCCTCTCCAGTTGTTACAGGTGTCTAATGAGGTACATGCCAAATGGGGCATTGTACTTGATGATTGGCCTAATGAGGGAAGATTAGAGGGAGAAGATGACCTCTTTCTTCCTGGATGCAAAACCCTTAGTAATGAGATGTATCACATAGAAGGACTTTCTGACCACAGTGGCAATGTGGTGGTCAAAAGAGAGGTTGCTGTCAACCTGTGTTCCCAGATCTCTTATAACACCTTCTGTGTTCAGTGGACTACCATTGATGTGGTAATTCGGGTTCCTATTAGATGACTGAAGACGCATTCTTTCGAATGCATCTTGGTCGAACTTAAAAAGATGAAAAGGCAAAATCACGAAGCGGTATATAAGTAAATTCTTTCCCTGGGAAAGAAATCACTTGGCCGCTTTCGTTACTTTGCCATTTTCGTCACTGTAGTGCGATCTTGGAGTTGATATATTTAAGTAGGGGGAGTGTGGGGGGCACAGCCACTTTATGTTATGTTTTTCCCTTGTAAAAAAAATCGCTGTTCTAAGCGTTCAAGTTTCTAAGCTTTCGCTTACATGGGGTTGATAAATCATTGTTCACTTTTCTAAGCATTCGATGATTTAATATAGACCCGGTAATTCAGGGGAATCAGGTTTTTCCCAAAGGGGATGATGACACATTTTTTAGCACTGAGCTTAAGGCCATGGTTCTGACACCAGTCGTTGGTCTCAGTGAGGCCTTTCTGTAGGATGTCAACATGACTTGCGGAGTTAATAATAGCTCCCAACTTGCAATCGTCTGCAAACTTTGTCAGCCAGAGTCCCTTCATGTTGGACTTCGGAGACATAGATACCAAACAGGAGAGGACCCAGGACCAAACCCTGTGGGACTCCACTCATGACTGGTCAGCAGCCTGACTTGGAGTCAGTTACTTTCACACTGTGGGTTCAATCTGTGAGCCAGTTTGCAACCCACCTAGTGATATAGGGGTTGATGACTAGCTTAGTGAGTTTTTCTATGATTCCTGAGTGGGGAATGGTATCAAAGGCCTTGGCCAGATCAAGGTCAGCTGTATGAACCACAGCTCTGGTGACTAACTCAAAGAAGTCAACCAAGTTGAGCAGGCATGATCTACCCTTCACAAAACCAAATTGTGTGGGATTCAGAGTTTGGAGATTCCCTATATCCTTGTTTATTAGGTCCATGATGATACGTTCCATAGCTTTGCATATCAGACTCATCAGACTAATGAGGCAATAGTTCCCAGGGTCTGTAGTCACTCCTCCTTTGTGGAGAGAGATAACTGTAGCAGTGCATCATTCAGTATGGACAAAGCCTGAGGTGAGGCTGTTATTGAACAGGGCACACAGGTGAGGTGCCAGTTCACTCTGTAGTTCATATAGAACACAGCCAGGGATATTGTCAGGTTCCATAGAAGCTGTATTCTTGGCCTTGGACAGTTCTGTTTTAACCAGTGCAGCAGTAATACTGGGTATCTGGCAATCTATTGGTATTGTGACTGGTGCTTTGGAGGTGCTGAGGGGTAAAGTTGGAACTAAATCTTTCGGCCATTATATTGGCAATATCTGTTGGATCAGTACAGGTGGTACCATTGTGCAGTAGCTCAGAGCAAATCTGGGTATTGCTGTTGAGATTCTTTACATAACTATAGAAGACCTTGTGGTTGTCTTTACTATTTGCTGCAATTCTGTTTTCATAGCTAGCTTTAGAGGATTTGATGAGGGATCTCAACTTTTTGTTGAGGCTGAAAAGGGAGTCTATCCTGTCTTGGGACTTCACCTTATTCCATATCAGTTTCCTCCTTCTGTTGTAGAGTTTGTTTATGGCAGGGGACCACCAGATTGGCTTCCGTTTTTTTTGGAAGAGAGCATCTTGTTCCTATTGTGTATGGCGAGATCCATGCATTTATGTACGTGTTCATACAGTGCATTGGTGTATGAGTCGGCGGTCATGCAACTATTCTATATTTGCATGGGTGCCGTGAGGTTAGCCACCTCTGTTTTTAGGAGCCCAAAGTTAGCTTTGGAGAAGTTTTTCATGGTGGTTACCTTTGCGGGGGGGTGGGGTGGATATGGATTTCCAAGGTGATTAGTTTGTGGTCAGATCTAACCAGGGTGGAGTTGACTATTGGTGTAGAGCAACGATCACCTATGTTAGTAATGACCAGGTCAAGGATGTTGCTACCTCTAGTGGGGGTAAGAACGAGCTGGCCCAGAACATTGGAATTAATGAATTCCAGGAAATGCTGGGCAAGTGTATTGGTACATGAGTAGTTTTCCCAGTTAATGAAGAGGTAGTTGAAGTTGCCCAGTATGAGAGTGTTAGGTTGGACTCTAATATTCTCCAGGGTGCTTAGGAATGTGGAGTGTGAGTCTTGGGACATGATTAGGGACCTATAGCAGGCTACAACCTGAATCACTGTCTTTCCCAATGTTAGCTGGACCTGAAGTATCTCTGATACGTTATGTTGAGTCACCAGTCTGGAGGTGTGCGCATCCTTTATGAATATGGAAACACCACTGCCTTTGGAGCTTCGGCCAAGTTCTGGGGCCAAAAGGTGTGGAATGATTTATAGCCTGGTAGTTTTCTGCTGCTTTGTACCAGGTCTCTGTTACAGCACAAATGTTGATGTTCTCCATTTTAAGGAGTGCTATGAGCGAGTGCATTTTGAGACTTAGACTTCTAGCATTGAGCCGCATGACCCTCAGATTGCATTTGTTTGTAGCTGTTATGGTGGTAATTTGGTCTTTGGAACACCACCTAAAAAAGGCACTATAGGGGTGGCAAGAGCCTCGGCCAGTATCCGGAAGCCCAGGGGTGACAGATGCAGGCCATCTCTGGCAAAGTATCGAAGCCTGTCAATCATGTCATCCCAGGCAGACAGATACTGGATCCCCTTAGAATGACACCAGAAACTTAGCCAATTGTTGAAATCAATCATTTTCTGCTTGTACTGTAGTATAATTCTGGGTGATGGTAGGAAGTTGCTCAGGGCTAGGGTCATACCCACCTGGGCTACATAATCTGAGATCTCCTCCATGTCTCTTTTCATGTAGCCAGGGAGGTATGTCTCAGGTCATTCGCACCCACATGTACAATGACAGAGTCATATTTGTACTTGTTGTTGAGGGACGTGAGTGTGTGCATTATGTGGTGGATCCTGGCACCTGACAGGCAGCTGACTGCTACTTTCTCTTTATTCAGCCTAGTGAGTGGGACATCAGTGTGCCTCACTATCAAGTCACCTATGACTAGTGTGTTGGACATGCTGTTTTGCCTTAGGGGCTTTGGTTGAGTAGCACACTGTTTAGGAGAGTTATGTGTCTCATGATTAGTGTTGTGTTGTGATGGTTGAGTGCATTTCTACCTTGGAGGTCTCTGCTGTTTGGGTAGATTTTTATTGAGAGCCTCTGCAAAAGTGGGTATGTGGTTTGTGTTTTTATGTGGAGGCAGTGCTGGTCTGTGTTTTGGAGGGCTATGTGCTCCATGTAGTGTGGTGCAAGTGTTGACCTTTTCTTGACCAGCTATTCCAGTCTTGGCTGGAGACTGCGTGCCTACCAATTTGGATATATAAGTGCATCTCTCGCCAGTCTGAGTGTTGGTAGGTAAAAGGAGAGGGTTGTCGTGTACATGAAGCAGTTGCAATATTGTCTCAGAATGCCCAAGTTAACCAGGCTAATAGGAAAAAGCACAGGGAACTGACCTTTAGACATGCCTGGAGGGGTGGGCATTAATAATAAGTACTTGAGCTGTTTCCTTTTAGAAAGTTTAGTGCTGGTAGCACTTTTGTGTGCTACAATAATTGCTACAAGAATTCTGGTAAAGAGCTTGACTAATAAGCTAGTAACACTGCAGGAGAGAACTAGCAGATCTAAGGGAAAAATTGAAGAGCAGACTTTGGCACAGCTCAGAAGCTTACAAACAGTCCTGGATACAGCAAATCTGTATCTGGACTAGACAAGTTACAGAAAAAGTGGGAAACAAGCGCAAACATGGGCTTTTAAACCAGAAAGTTGAAAGAGATGGAAAAACTGGCCAAATGTCCAGTAAACTACAATTTCTAGGCCAGAAACCACTCCTCTTGTGGTAGATAGGCTACCTATTGCTTACCACTCCCACTGATAAACTAGAAGGCTACCCTCCAACACAGAAAGGCTTGTGTGACTCAGAAGCTTACATACAGTCCTGGATACAGCAAACCTGTATCTCGACTAGACTAATTACAAGAAAGGCGGTAAAGGCACAAATGCAGGCTTTTAGACCAGAAAGTTGAAAGAGATGGAAAAACTACCCAAATGGCCAATAGGCTACAATTTCTACAACAGAAACCACTCCGCTTGTGGTAAATAGGCTACCTAGTGCTTACCACTCCCACTGAGAAGCTAGAAGGCTTCCCTCCAACACTGAAAGGCTTAGAGGACTCAGATGTTCCCAAACAGTCCTGGATACAGCAAATCTGTATCTGGACTGGACTAGTTACAGGAAAGGCAGGAAACAAGCTTAGAATATTTTTTTACAGAAAAGCAGCTAAAACAGCACTAAAAACAATTCAAGTGCAGTGCAAGCTAGCACACTTGAGTGTGTGGCAATATTAAAGCAAATACAGTTTAAATAAATACAATTTATTCAAACTGTATTCCGAACTGGATTCAATTATTGTTTTATTCAACTCTGAACAGTCAAAATTGTAAAAAAATATATACTTACCAGCTGGGAAGCACACTCAGTCAGAACACAAGGAGATTCTAGCAAAGTTTTTTTTTTTTTTTTTTTTAGTAAAGTGGAAAGGGAGATAGGAGAAACAGAAGATAATTCAAAGTTAAGAACGTAAATGGGTTGTCCTTCTCAAATGTTATCTCTGTATTTAGGTAGAATGAGCTAATGACACTAGACTAGGATAGAGCTGGCAAAGAGCTGAACAGATGGGACTGGTAGGAGTGTCTGAAATCAAAATATGATCTCACTGTACTCAATTGAGTGAGCAAATGAGATGGGCCCAGGAGGAGTGTTCAAACACAAATTCACATGAGGGGCAGGCAATTTCAAAGCCACCAAGACTAATACCACAACAAGAACAGGGAGGCAGGACAGGAAACTAACTGCAGAGAGACAGAGAGACCAAAATATTCAATGAAACAAATACAAAGAAAAATAAAATGCAGTACTATCTTTAACACTGCAAGTTTGTACTTAACTCAGCTTGTAATACAATTGATTGTAGGTATATAGCAGCCAGCCAAACAGCTCAGATATTGAGCAGAAATAAATTCACAGATATGTGCTTAATACTTATAAGCACAGAGAAACCCTTTAAGCTAAGAGATAAACACCAAATATCAAAGAAGTGAAAACAACAATAACCCCCACTAACTGCAGAGAGACAGAGAGACCACAATATTCAATGAAACAAAAAATAAACAGAAAAATAAAATGCAATACTATCTTTAACACTACAAGTTTGTGCTTAACTCAGCTTGTAGTACAGTTGATTGTAGGTATATAGCAGCCAGCCAAACAGCTCAGATATTGAGCATAAATAAATTCACATATATGTGACTAACACTTATAAGCACAGAGAAACCCTCTAGGCTAAGAGTTAAACACTGAATATCAAAGAAGTGAAAAACAACAATAACCCTCACTAACTGCAGAGTGACAGAGAAACCACAATATTCAATGAAACAAATAAATAAACAGAAAAATCAAATGCAGTACTATCTTTAACACTGCAAGTTTGTACTTAGCTCAGCTTGTAATACAATTGATTGTTGGTATATAGCAGCCAGCCAAACAGCTCAGATAGTGAGCAGAAAAAAATGGTCAGATTAAGAGAATGGTGACGGTTAGAATTCTAGAACACTTGAGTGATATTCAAAATATGAGTACAAATAGTCCCATTGCTGAAAATTTCCATACTGCTCACAGAGGTTCTGATGAGACTTTGTTTTATTGTGTGTTGGGTCAACCATGTATGTTAAGAGGGAGAGATTTTGCCATGAAGTTATTGAATCTGGAAAGTAAAATGATTCTTAACTTCAGGGCATTGTATACAAAGCATTTAAACCTTAAAGTTAATTTGAATATCAATTTAAAATACATGCATTTGAAAATATTCAGTAGTTGGCATTTTGTATTTTATAAAGTTTATTTATGAATATGCTGATGTATGTGTTACTGTGTTTGTATTTATTGAGAATTTATAAAAAATGTATTTAAAAAAGTATATGTGTTAAAAATGGGTGTAATTTAAACATATCTGATTATTTCAGCCAATTAACAGGGGACACTAGGTATAAATGGAGCTGTTTTATATTATGTAACTTATCCTTTGAAGGCAAAATGCAAGAATAAATTGCACTCTAGTACTGTGCATTGTGGCTTTTGTTTTCTTAATTGTGTTAGTTTATTTTGTTTATTGCTGTGCAGTAGGTTGTTTATTTTAGCAAGGTGTGTAATGGGTAAGACCCCCTGCCATGAAAAACTCCAAGACCTACCACTTTAAGAAGGGCAAACTCAGCAAAATGGATTTTCAACAAGTATGCCCTCAACAAGATATCCATAAATCAGTAAGAATGCATTCCTCCTTGTCTGCTTATTAAATGCAGGATTACCTAGACTGTTTTTAGAATACGTAGTATACGCAAAGTTTATGGCAAGACTCAAAGTGAATATCTCCTTTGGTATGCAATATTACCTGTGAGAAGGACCAAGCTACTAATAGTGATAAGCTTGAGGTGAGCCTCCAAACAGACTATAATGTTTTTGTCTTAATCCTCTATGAAATGTTTTCTGATACTGATCATTTAACCAGAGATGGAGTTAATGAAATTACCATGCTCAGTTTTTCTTCCTGTGTATCGCACTGATTCTTTTAATACTGTATTTTTCTCATATGTGTTTGTGCATTATGGATCATACTGGTGGATATGTGATGCAGCTTAATAGGGAAGACTGGGGCTGTCTAGTAAGATTGCATTACTGTACACTGAAGAATTGACAGGATTTCTTGCTCTTTTGTATATCATCCAAAAGATGCCCCAGAACTACCTTTTCCCACTAAAGGTATGAGATCTGACTCCTGGCTCCTTGCTCATAAAATAATTAATAATAATTCCACAGTGCAGCACAGTATCAAATATTAACTTAAGTATCTTCCTAATATGTAGAAACTGCACAAAATGAATATGGAAGACAAAGAAAACCAGGAATCTGTAGAGAATTATGAATGAAACTATCAAACTCCATAGCAAGTAAGCAGGCAAATTACTTTATTGGATCATAAGCACTTTACACTTTATAGCCTCAGGGATAACACCCTCTTATGTATCAACAATTTAGAAACAGCATTTCCTAAGCTACAACACATCACTGTTATTGGCTGAACAATTAACAGTTAACATTTTTAAAGGCACAGCTATAATTTCTTATGTAACCATGTCAAACTGTTCTTCTTGCCTTGCCTGTACTTCTGTAGTAAATTGTTTCCCATCAATTAATAGGATAAAATTATATGTATAATATAGTTTTACTTGTGGTACAAGTTGTGTAGTATATACCCTCAAATGCATATCTAATCTGTATCATGTTAATGAAACTAAGAGGAGATTTAAAGATAGACATGAAACAATTGAGGTAGATTACAAATGCTAGAAAGGAAAGTCTTGTTAGTGAATACTTTGTTTTATGACATGACGTAATGATTTCCTTTCTGTTGTAGTTTTATTTCAGGTGTCTTCTAAGTTTACTGGTGGAGTTTCAGTTCAACAAATGTTATTATATATAAAGAGAGCACATCTGTATTTTGAAATATAAACATTTTCAGTCTAATTGTTTAAGCATGGAATTCAGTTAAAAGTATTTTTAGTCACTTGTCTTAATTTGTTTTACCTAAACTTTAATTAATCACCTAATGTATTTAAATTATATCTTTTTATATGTGTTTTCCCATGAAAGCTTTACCAAGGTGCCAGGGTTTTATCATTAATGGAGTGTGTTGTTCTTTGAACTTTGTTATGTTTATTTATATTTTTGTACATTTGTTTATTATGTTAAATTATTCATTCAAATTGTGCCAAATGAAGTAATCTAAACATAGTAAAATATGTGGTAGCACTATAGAATCTTTAACTTTGCATAGGCCTCTAATCTTACAGGTCATAAGAGAATAAGAATTCAATAGATTGCTCCATCTAGCTGTAATCACTTACCTTCTCATATTAGAAATTTGACTGAGTTCATGATGTTTAGAAGTAATGTAATGTAATGCCTTAAAAAGACACAGTCCTGCACTTATTTCACAGATGATGATTAATGTCCTCCAACTTTAATTACTGCTCTTGTAAGAACTAGCAAGTAATTATATAAATTACATAAAATTTTATTATAAGTTATTCTGGGTTTAGGGTCTATATTAGATCAGCGAACGCTTAAACAAGCGAATGCTGATTGATCGACCTTATTTTAGCGAAAGTTAAAAATATCGAAGCAACAAAAACTCAAATTTTTTCCTAGGCAAAGAATTTGGTTGTCCGTTTCTGTTGCTTCAGTATTTTCAGTGCTGTGATGGAAAGTTACGGGTCGGATTCAGGTAAGTGTGCGATTGTGTGGATGTGAGTGTTAGGGTGGGTTAGGTGAGTTAGGGTTAGGGCTCGGGTTAGGTATGTATGCGATTGTGTGGACATGAGGGTTAGGACGGATTTAGGTGAGTTAGGGTTAGGGAGCAGGTGAGGTGAGTGTGTGATAGTGACGGACCTTAAGGTTAGGGTTTGGGTTAAGGTAAGTGGATAGTTAGTGGTATGTGTATAGCTTAGTGTAGGGTTAGGTGTCAGATTTTATGTGCATGTGTGTGGATTTCTGTTTGTTTGGTGTGCTTGTGTTGTGTGTATGTGTTTTGAATCAGCGATTTTTTTCCCTAGGAAAAAAATCGCTGATCTGACAGTTCGAGATTGTAAGCTTTCGCTTACATAAGGTCGATCAATCAGTGTTCGCTTTTTTAAGTATTCGCTGATCTAATATAGACCCTGGCTTTGTATGTTAATCATAATGAATTTTGTATTACTTTTGTATCTTTCATGTATTCTATTTAACACATCTTTCATGTTTCTTTTATGTTGCAGTTAACCAGTATATTGTTTCTTTACTTATTCTGAAGTATAGTTCTTCCAATTACACTAAAATGTCAACTACTTCAATGGAAATTTAAAAATATAATAATTCTAATCAATAAATAAAATAGCCAAATAAATACATTTTACAACTTATTTGTTGTGGATTTTAATTCCAGATTTCCTGCAAAGTGTTGCTTTATTTTTGAAAAATGCATTTCAATTGATTTTAACCACAGAGAATTCAGGAAAGGTATTATGACCCACAGATCTTCCAAAAGATTTCTGATTGCACTCAAATAAGACAGATATGAAAATAAAAAACACAAAAGCCCTTCAACAAGACAACCACTATTTCTCATACAAAGCATTTGGAAATATGCTTTGGGTTATTGCTAGACCAAAAAGAAAGATTGCAAACTAGAAACATTTTAGAACACTTTTATTAAATTATTACTTAAGATACAGGTGAACATATATTAAAAGAAAAAAAAAAAAACAATAGTAACATTTTCCATGTACATGCATTACACATCACATACATTTTCTTTCTTTTTAACTGTCATCAGTCCAACATTACATAAAGTGCTGAATTCCTGATTTCCCTTAAACCTCACTGGAAATATTGATGATGTTCTGGAGATTAGGGAACAAACAGGGTCTATATTACATCACCGAATGCTTAAAAAAGTGAACAGTGATTAATCGACCCTATGTAAGCAAAAGCTTACAATGACGAACTATCAGAACAGCTATTTTTTTTCCAAGGGAAAAAAAATCACTGTTTCAACAAAAAAAAAAAAAAAAAGAAAGGAAACACTTTAAAACATTACATTAAGTGGGGGGGGCTGCTCCCCCCACACCCCCCTACTTAAATATACCAACTCCAAGACCGCACTATAGTGCCGAAAATGGCAAAGTAACGAAGCAGCCAAGCAAATTATTTCTCAAGGAATGAATTCACTTAAAAGCCGCTTCGATATTTTGCCTTTTCAGTCTTTTATTTTCGACCAAGATGCATTTGAAAGAATGCTTTTTTGGTCTTGTAATAGGAAACCAAAAAACATTTGTAAATGGTCAATACATATATATGTCTATAATGACCATTTAGATACTCTGAGGCAAAAGTTTTAACAAGTACTGGAATGCTGTTTCTCTGAATTTTCTTCCCCTTAATATATATTGAGCCATCTATGGTTTGTCTATACTGCCCTTTCTTTAGAACCAGAAACATATGGAGTAATAACTTGTCTTTTAAGATGTGAAATCTTTTTCTATCACCATTTTTAACATTGTGTAAATACTTTTTCTCTTATAAGATGAGAAATATTGTTATATCACCATGTTTAACATCTTCTTAAGAAGAAGCTCTGCACGTCCAAAGACAGACCTGGGCATTCACAGAATTAGCTGAAATTTGATATTTTCAGGCCATTCTCTGGGCCACCCTCTAATTTTGAAACAACATACCTGATCAATCATAAAATTAATTAAAAATATGGTATTTGTACCTACTGTCTGGAATACCCTTCAGTCAGAAATATCTAGAAATCATACCTCTCATCCTCTTAATGCAAGAAATCTGGACAAAGTCATAAATAATGGGGTAACAGAGGCCAAAAATAAGGATAATTTTTAAATATTACTCTTATAAATGTAGAAAGTCTATAGAATAACACGTTTTGCCTTAAGATTATTATTTTTTGAAAGTTATGAAGTCTGAAACTCAAATGCCTGTCATTATTAGCCTCTTTATCATGAAATATAAAGCATATTCTCCTGTTCTATATGCTTATTTTTCATAAAGTTTTTGTTAACTGATGAATCCCCTATTTAGTGTTTTCAGATTATATTATTTTTGTTTATACTTGCAAGCCTATACTGACCTCTCTTATGCACTCTTTATGTATATGTATAAAAGTTAATAGTGCTAGCATAATATTTGCTTCTTATCACTGGAACCATTTATTTCTTGTATCACTTACATATTCTATCCATATATATTATTTAACTCTCTACAGTGTTGTACAAATGTACTGTTGAAATTATTTTTCCTATTTTGTATGTCCCTGGCCTGGCTAGTGACAGAAAAGGGGTCCTTGGACCAGCCCACCTATCCAGTTAAACAAACAAATATATAAATAAATACATAAATAAATTAAGTATACCACAAACAGATATTCCTTAGAATATTCAGCTGCAACCAAACTGGTTTGGTAGAAATTTAAACCATCAGATAAAGCCTTCTACAATATTAATGGAGAGTTTCTAACTCACTGAACCCCTATGACACCAATATCATGCTTCAATTTTTTTTTTACATGGCTGCCTGCAAAGGAGTAAGAGAAAAGGCAGCAGTGTACAATACAGAAAAAGTTATATATACAACGGTTCTGTTTCAATACTGAGTTTCTTTAGTCAGAACTCATTGATCTATCTAAAAAATGACAAGCCATTTGTTGAATCATCTATCCTCTCACTGGGTAGTTCAGATTCACGACTGAATTTATAGTTACTGTCCTCTGAATCAGCTATTATGGTGGAGTTAGGGAGCTTTGCTTTTTAACAGAAGACTGCTTGTTCACAAAAAATTCTAAGCAGATACTAAGCAGTTTCATTTGTAAACATAATTTAGAAAATATTTGGAGGTTATACAGGAACAATTAATGCATGACATTACCTGAAATAACATGGTGAGCAGTGGTGTGAGGGACGGGCTGATTTACAGACTCAGTTAGTGCAATCACACTCACAGAGAAAACAAGGTGGAATGCATTGTATGCAAATGAGCTTCAACATGTAAGTGAGAGCTATTGTGTATGCAAATTATAACAGACATGGCAGGACTATTCAAAAACATATAAAATAGCATGATGAGTCAGTTATCAGCTTCTTGTACACCAACATTTCTCAGTGAACAGGATTATCACTTGTGCAATGACACTAGGAGTAGAATCTACTTTAGCCATTCAAATGTGCTGGTAGCCATTCTGGCAATGGTGTCCATGAGGTTGCATGCTGCCACCCTCTGCATCACAATAAACTCCATTAGTGGTCTATATCAGCATTTTGAATATTTAATAGGTCGAATCACTAAATGTCGAACTGAAATGATCAACCTATTAAATATTCGAAAGCCGAAAAAATAACAAACACACCCAAAAAAAAACTACAGGGTGTACGCAGGGGGGCAACCCCCCCTGCACCCCCCACAACCCCGCTACTTAAATATACCAACTCCGAGACTGCACTACATTGAAGTAAATGGAAATCTCCCCTTACAGAGATTTCCGTTTACCCATTCGACATTCTGCACTTTCGACATTCTCGAGGCGACAATATTGGATTTGATATTGTCAGCATTTAAGATGCTGATATAGACCCTCCATTAGTATCTGATGTACAATCAACTTCATAATCAGGACATTGTTAGCCACTACCATTAGGATGGACATAGCATGTGTGAACATGTTTATTTATGCCATTCTTAGATCACAGGGATGCATAGAATGCCTATTATTGTGAACATGAAGGTTTGTGTAACATTAACCAATCATGATAGGGAAATATTCCAACATCCAACTGGGGCAGGCTAGGAGTTCCATAGCCATTGGGCATGTGAATGCTGTACCATTCCTTAGATGTGATTATGATGCAAGATGTGGCTTCCATGGACAGTCAAGGTAAGAACCACCATCATGTGGGTATAGCTCATTTCTCTAAGGTCCACTAACTGCATTCACATTGCCATCAAGGCCCACTTGGCCCACATGACATCCTGCATATCTACTGGAGTGGTTTCACTTCAACTTCCAAGTGGCATAGGCATCATAAACAATATGTCTGTGCATAATCCAAACAGTTCCCATGATTCCCACATCTGACCTATGTATGACCTATCCTAGCTTTTCACAGGGGGACTTTACACATGGTCATCCATTTGGTAGGTGCACTAATTACCACTCCCAGAGCCCATGATGGTCCAGTGATATGATGATGCATAGCAGGCAGCTCAAAATGGTACTTGCTGTTGTGTGTTACAGGTGATGCCACATATGCATTGGAGTTATAGTTGATGACTCCCATTCACAATGAACAAACAGAAGACATACACCACCACACCAGTGCAGACATGGAATATGACAGAGTACGTGTTCTGAGTGTTGAAGTTATATTTCCATTGCCTGGATACATCTGGCTATGCACTGTAGTACATTCATGAGATGTGCGCTGCAATTATTTCCAGCTTCTTCCATGCATCCTAATTGTGTTTGCCACACCCATCCTAACATAGTCTGACATATCACTTCTAGAGTCATTACAATATAGTATACAGCAATCAGTATGGTCTGACAGCTGTGTTTGTGGCAAGCTCACAAAACAAAATAAGTCCAACAGAAAAAAATAATAGAGGTGCCACAAATAATAATTTTCTCTGTTCTTATTCATGGAGCTGTGTGTGACAGGCATGCACCTTGGAGTTGTTCTTCAGTAGGGTGTGCATTAAAAGTACTGTCATCGTCTGCTATTTTTACTTAAATACAAGAGCTAAAACTTCTTCAGAATGTATAGCTAGGCTTCTAAAGATCCTCTTAGATCAGTAGCCTACTATGTACCTATGAACTTAAAAACCTATGTAGATTTTCTTTTAATTACCCATAGTGCAATATCCCATGGTTTCAGTAATCTGTCCACTTCTGTACTGCCGGGTCTTGCAATATGGCAATCATGCTGTTCATTACACTGTTCTGTGGCTCACAGTGCAGAGATTATGCTAATGAGGCAATATAGTACAATTTTCTCTGATTGTCACCAATAATGCAGTATATGTCATTAGCCCTATTCTCTACCACAAGACCTGGTTTACCTCAAGCGCATGCACTGTGACCAATTATGGTTTGCATAGTTTTGTAGCTGAGTTATGCTACTACAACTATGGGCATTGCTTTAGCCAACTGCCCATTATGAGTATGCATGGACATGTATGTCAGTTGTGAAGCTCTTGACTGTATGGCATGACTTTTGGTTGTCAACCTGGCCCTTACTATGTGCATCATGCTGCTATATATATATAGCTATTGTGATACTGTGCTGACTTTCAGTCAAGTCACATGATTTCTACAACATTCAGCATCACACTCCACCTACTGTTTTCATTCCCAGACCTGACCTCTTAAGTAGATAAGACATCTACAAGATCCGAGAGTTGCACAGCTCTGGCATAGTATATCAGGGACACTACAATCTTTCTTTGCCTGTTGTACAAATAGAACAGGGAGATCCTGCAGGGAGACAGCCATGAGGGTGTTTTAACAAAGCTGATGCCTTGCATTCACTTGCCAGAACAATGAACAATACCACAGGCATCACCCAATCTGGTTGGCGTGCCAGAAATAGTATTGCAATCTGTGGAGATGCCACCCTGCCCTTTTCGTCCAATGAGAAAAAGTAAGGAAGAGCTAGACAAGCTGTTCCATTAAAGATGACTTAATGCTGTCATGTTACAGTAGACAATACTATATAACATTTTCTGATGTTCATAGTTATACTGTCCTCATAAATGCTGTCTTGTGCATTTTGAATCATATTAAGAGATATCTGAAAACTGACTTGCATTCCAGAGGAAGCGCATCAGCTCTCCAGATGTTGGAGTAAGTGTAGGTATTGCTTCCATACCTGTGTATCTCTCCTTCACCTGTTTATCACAACACTACCCAGCTTTGCATTTCTGTTTAAAAGCTAACAATTGATATATGTTGTCACTGTTTGCAGGACTGATATATGTTTTACACACATTTGTAACTGGTGCTGCCTTTTCTTCTACCACTAATTCTTGACATTACCATCTGCATTCCAGCTATACTGACCTCTGACCTTTGGTGAACCAATGATGTTAGGCTGCTTTCCTCTTTTGTAATAATTCAGTATTTTATTGTTCAGTGCCTCATAGTTTTTGTGATTAGTCATGGAATAGCATGAGTGTGGCAACTGTAATGAAGATGTGTATAACAGTTCTCTGATGCTTAATTTTTCAGCTGGACCACTGCATCAGTAATAAAATGTCCATTGTCTAGTCATAATTCATACTATTATGGTTAGGCATATTCTATATGGTATTGTGCCACCCGTGTAATACATGTGTGAACTTGTGAAGTCACCACACTGTGTATGATAACTCCACATACACTTATTGTACACAAGGTTGCACATTTCAGTTGGACAGTTTGGTTATGTCTTCCTTGCTTCATTGTCAATTACCCATGCAGTGGTTACTTTGCATAAATTGTACTGCTGTATATGCAGCATGAGGAGGGCACAGCCAGTCATAACCCCCCAAAGTTATCTCCTATCTTATCATAGAGGTTCTCCAGGCATTTATATCATCATTGCTCTGATGATTGTGTTTTTCTTCTTTCATGGCCTATCATTCAAGAGTATACCATGACATGCTGATATTGCTGTTTTTGCCCTGCTCTCTTTCTCTTTTTCTGTTTCTTTTTTATTGTTTTTATTTTGTTCTTTTGTTTTTCTCCATCTTTTTTTATTTATTCTGCAGTGTCAGCCTGGAGCAATATGCTGAGTGAAAGTGGATACCACTCTCTGCACTGGCCACCACACCACACAGTCCCTCCAGCCCATCTTCCCCTATCAAATGTACTAACTCACTCTATATTGCACATCTCAATATACGTAGCATTAATAACAAAGTTGCACTCCTCCATGCTCTTTTAGATGTGCACTGTTTTGACGTCCTATGCCTTACAGAGACATGGCTAAAACCCTATACCCAAGATACTGAAATCATCCCACCTGTATACAATATTATAAGATTAGACCGCAAAAACAGGAAGGGTGGGGGAGTAGCTATCCTTTTCAAAAATGGCCTACAAGTTACCTCTTTAGACTATACACCACCCCTAGAGAATAATGCAGAAATCCTTATTTCCAAATTTCAGCTCAATTCTAGTAAATCCATATACATCATCTGTATCTACTTACCGCCTGGTAATAATACCAGTATACTCGAGGATATCCTCAGCTCCCTGTCATCATCCTTCCCACAAGAAACTATAATCCTTGGTGATTTCAATATTGATTGGAAATATATCAGTACTGAACATACTACTTCCCATATTAACCTTCATGGCTTTTCACAAATCATTACCTCCCCAACCAGAATTAACAAACCAAACAAAAAAGAAAGCACCTTGGATTTGATTCTCATAAATAAACACCACCAGACTTATAAGGTAGGAGTCTTCCCAGACGATATAATTGACCACTCATTAACCTTCATAATCAGGCAAAAGATTGATATTCCCTTCACAGCCACATATAGGTCAATATGGTCCAACAAAGACTTTAACCCTGAACTATTCCATAATGAACTTAGGGCATGTGATTGGTCCTCCTTAAAAAGTCTCCCTCTTGAAGAGGCAGTTAAATACTTTAACACTAAATTCTTAGCCATCTTAGACCAGCATGCACCAAAACATTCTATAAGAATTAGGTCAAAACCAGCCCCTTGGCTGTCTAAAGACAAAAGACAGAAAATCCTACTCAGAAACAAAGCTTGGACCAGGTGGAGAACTACCAAAAATACTTTAGATCAACTAACATTTAGACAAATGAGAAATTAGACAAAAAAAGCTATACTCTCAGATAAAAAAAAAACTTTTATTGTCAAATGCAGAAGTCACACCATAATAATCCAGAAAAGTTTTGGGCAAGCATTAATAGACTCCTACACCCAGGTCAAACTAGTACACCAACCCCACTAGGTAGTAACCATGAAAACCCTAAGTAAACTGCTAATGCCTTCAATACATTCTTCACAGAAGCTGTAAAATCTCTAGCAAACCAACTAGCACCTGACAGCTCAAGCCTACCTACCTCCATTACTAGCTCTCTCCCTACATTTCAGCTGCAACCCATCCCAACACACTTCATCTACAAGCTCATCCAAAAACTAAAACCTTGTACTCCATCAGCTGACCAGCTACCTGCAGACTACCTGCAGAAAGCAGCTACAGCTGTAGCCCATACAATATCCATCCTCATAAACAGAACCATAAATGAGGGAACAATTCTAGCAATCTGGAAAATCTCTCACATTATCCCCCTACACAAAGGTGGGAACTCTAATGAACATTCTAATTATCATCCTATTGCACTACTATCACCCTTAGCAAAAATAATGGAAAAATGCATTCATAAACAACTACTCAACCATCTAATTCAAAACAACATACTAGATGAGTGCCAATATGGCTTTAGGCCATTCCATAGTACCTCTACTGCCCTTCTATCATTCTCTAACCCCATTAACAATAACAGAAATAACAACATCCTCTCTTCAGCACTCTTTATTGATCTTTCCAAAGCTTTTGACATGGTAAACCACCAGCTACTTAAAATTATTCTCACATTTCTTTCTCTTGATGCACAGGCTGTAAAATGGTTCAGTTCCTACCTCATTAATAGGCAGCAAGCTGTGCTCTGGGAGAATAACATATCTTCCCACTTACCAGTCACCTTAGGTGTCCCTCAGGGCTCCATTTTAGGCCCTCTCCTATTCTCAGTTTTCATCAATGACCTTCACTTAGCAATTCCTCATGCTACTTGTATACAGTATGCAGACAAATCTACAATTATATGCTCAGCCAACTCCTCATCTGAACTGCAATCCATAACTCAAAAAGTGTTTAACTTAGTAGAAACATGGTTTCTTCAATGTTGCCTCCTCTTGAATCCAAAAAAAAAACAAAGCTCCTGCTCTTTACTCCTACCCTTAAATCCACCCCAGTAGATTTCTCAGTCACATCTAACAATGGTACACTCATATCACCTGATTTAACAACCAAACTCCTAGGAGTTACAATTGACAACAACCTCAACTTTGATACTCATATTAACAACACAGTAAAAACAATCAACAAAAAATGGGCTCCATCTATAGGATCAAACCCTTCCTTACTCCATTAGCTAGATCTACTATTGCCCACTCCCATCTAATCTCAACACTTCTCTATGCCTCTCCTATTTATACTAATCTGTCTAAAAATAATCTTCAGAAACTGGCTAAATCATACAATAATATTGCCAGATTTGCCACTAGAAAACCCTTCAGAACCCACCACTGTCAGAATCTAAAACAACTAGGTTGGCTGGAACTTCAGAATCAGCTTAATTTTAACCAACTTACAATTGCCCATAAGACCCTTTACCATCCTCATAATACTCCAATACTATCCAGCCTGATCACCCCCTACAAAAATCTTAACACCTTACGCTCTTCAAATAAACTACTAGTTTGCATAAGTAAATCCAGTAAGATGGCAGGTGACTCTCTTCTAAAACACAGTTGGGAAAAACTGGAACCTTCTACCTAGTGAACTTACATCACTATCCTCCCTAACACTTTTCAAACAAAAACTTAAAATTCACCTTAAAACACACTGGCTATGCCCTTGTTGTAACTCTGACTAACATTTGACTGATTTTTATTAACACTTTTACTTCTACTACCTTTCTTTGACTAAGTTTCTTGTTCCTTCTTACCAGAGAAATTAGGAACTGTAAATTAAGTAATCCTCTATAAGATTACTTCTTCAAAATTATTTATCTTATGTGATCTCCTAAATTGTATTGCTATATTAAATGAACTGTAACAATGTATACAAATATGTACTTTGCCTATATTATTGTAACCTTTATTACTGTTATAACTATTTTGATTTTTCTTTGGAGCTTTTCTCCCCCGGCCTCTACTGAAAATGGACATGTGTCCAGTTAGACTAGCCCGGTCAACAAACGTAAAATAAAATAAAATAAATAAATAATGGGTCACTCAGCAGTCCAAAGGCCAGAGTTTCTGCAGGGTGATGAAAGTCATCCTGTGGAAGGCAACCTGGGGGGCCCACTGGTAGCTCCTGGTGCTGTTTCTTTGATGGGGGGCATAGGCCCATCATCAGGCAGAGGTACAGAAGGGTCCTCTTGGGTCAACCAGTGGGAGGTTCAGAGGTTGGTCAGGACTGAGATGGACCAGTGGCTGAAGACCTGGATTAGCAATCTAAAGTGCATCTTCATGTGACTGGTAGAGTCACATCGTTGCAAAGCCCCAATCAATCAGGTCATCAGTGACAGACCCTGCTCATGTCAGCCATGGAGGTGACTGACTTCTGAGCACTTACCTTGCTGAGACAGGCTGGCATAGAGTCTTCTCCCGATCTTATCCACATCATGGTGCTCCACTTCTTTGTGTGTCACTCACTTTCCCTGTCATTTGTATACCCTCTGTCTGTCTATCTACATTGTGGCCCATACCCCTTCTGGCTCATACCCCTTTTGCATCAGCACTTCTCAATCAGTCTTTGTGCAAAATGTGTTCTTGTGTCTGCCCCATTGCTTTCCCTATAACCTCTTTCTCACCTACATCAACACATGCTTCTTCCCCTCTATTGTTCTTGTCTAAAAAAAGTCACTTATCTCACAAAAAGAAAAAAATATCCCCCTTCCCCACTCATACTATTTTTCCTTTACCTAATAATTTTGTCACCCATTTCCTTCCCATTTATAAGATAAATATAGTTGACACTTTGGCGTGTAGTCTTTCTATGAATTTCAGCTCTGTCTGTGTTGAATATAAGTAGTGCATCAAAATGAGACTGCATATACACTGTAGCAAGCATACCACATGCATGTGTGCTGCTGCCGGTGGGTCACACGATATCTGGTAGCATAATCTGTCCAACTGTGCAGTGACTGCAATTTTCATGAAAGCACAGCTTCATTATGAAGCACTCTCCCTGGCAGGTCTATGTTATGTCAACACATATGCATACCTAATTCCTACTGGAAGGATTTGTGTAATTCTAGTCATGTTATCTATCATAGCATGGTCATATTACCATTCTTTCACAATGCACTCCCGGATATCAGACTGAAACTGTTAACTGCATTTTTATCACATCTATAAAGAGCACATTCTATACCAATGAGATTAGAAGCTATAGGAACCCTGAAGTCATTTAAACAGGGTGGATTTAATTTGAAACTTTCACCTGTAATACTGCATTGAACATGAAAAAGAAGAGTCATCTGAGATATTTTTATAATCCATTTTAATCTTGTTTAACTTTCGATTTCTAAAACAATGTAAAAACACTTTCTTTTATGAATGAACAATGCCAAGCCTAGTTGCTAAGCCTGGGTTGATTGAAAGCCCATTGGATTCAGAGATCATACTGAGTTAAGATTTTCTAATGGTTTACACAGTCAACTCGGTACAGTTAAATCTGAAAAAAAATCATGATTGTTCTTGGAGTGAGTTGTTACTACATCCTGGTTGATGAGAAGCAAATCGGATAAACTCCAGAACTGTACAATTAATCTTCGGAGGTGTATGGCTGTTTTATTAACTATAATACCAGACTCATTTCAATTTCTAGTGACCAATAACAAATCTATTAATAAGAAACTTTTAAGTTGCATCAAAAGTTATGTAGTGATGCTTTGACACAAGTTAAGAACTGGAGTGGTACAGTTCTCAGACATCTCAACATGGTAAGCCTTCTGAATTTCTTCTCAGCTCAAACAGTTATGTTACAGGATGCTATCAGCTTAGGATCATGGAGGCATAGCAGAATAGTAGGCAAATGACCCTAAAGGACCTTTTTAACCCTAGCCATGCTTCTCAGAGGTATTGGACAGATTTTGGTCACTCAGGCTTGTGTGAGGGGTATATATAACTTGGGCATCATTCACATGCTTCCTCCGTTTAATAGAGACCGAGGTGACAGACCTGGGATATATTTATAGTTAACCACCCACTGATCCAAGTTTCACTTGAATAAGTGCATGGAAGAACTCTGCTTCATATGGATGGGAAGCCTATCCCAGAGAAGGGTAGTCTCTGAGACACAGACCTGTCCCTCCAGCATGTCTTATTTATGTTTCAGATGAAGTTTACGCCCTTGGCTTGGATGTTTCTGAAGTCATTTATTCTGTGTATGTGTAACAATTCCATTTAAGCTGAATCAGAGGATGATTTGTAAGACAGGCATAGGTCACCTCTCAGCAGCCTGTACAAGACTGAGTATTAGGATAAGGCTTTGAGGTAGTTTGCATAGCACTTGTTTTGTATGCCATATATTCTTTTTGTGAGGAACCTCTGTGGATACTCCAGAGCTTCTTCAAGTGATTAGTAATATCCTGAATATCCTGAGCAAGACTGCAGGTCCTAATGGCTTGAATCCAGAAGTATACAGGCAGTAAAGGGGATCCTTATCTTACAAAATGGAAGGAAAGTCAAACCATGCTTTTTAATGTCCACCTTTACAGTGCTCCCCAAGGCAAGAAAAGACCCATCCAAGGCTGTATATTAATATCCTGTGATTAATATTAATTTGAATATTTATGTCCTAGTATTACCAGGTTGGGTGAAGTTGGTCTTCACTTCAGTGATTTCACCTAATCAGGCTGGATTCATACCAAAGAGACCAGGTTCAGTCCATTTTCATACAATCCAGGTCTATATGCAGGCACTCAGCATGGTACCAGAACACGTCTTCACAGTAATGGTAGACTTGAAAAGGCCTTTAACTATATTTGGTGTCCTTTGTTTGGGGTGTTACTAATGGAGGCAATAGAGAAAAGGGGTTTCCCCTTTTTTCCTTTGTTTGTTCTGCTAGAGCCATTATATATCCCAGCTGTTGTAGTACTAATGAACTGCATTTTAGAACTGTCATTTAGACTGTGCCCTGATACATACCAAAGTTGTCTCATCACCAGCTCAATTTCTGATAGTCACACTGTTAAGCATGGGACTACAATAGACAAGGGGATACTATTGGCTAAACACTGTATGAGACTGAAATGGTAGTCTTTTTATTTCCAGATGACTGCAAAATTCTAACAAAGACCCGAATGAATGATATTCCCCTGGTTGCAGTAACTCTGTTAGATCTTATTAGGGTGTCAGGACAAAGACAAATGCAAACAAAAAAGGAAATATCCCTCATCACTGGAATAGCATAAACAGTGAAAGATTCAGGCAAACAGCTCTTGTTCACAAGGAGTAGAACCAAACCTAAATGCACAAATCAAATGCCATCATAAAAGTTAAATTGTATCCTGTTTGGAATAGATTATTTTTGTAGGTGCGCCATAGAAAACAACATATCTGAGTTTAATGGAAAGGATTGTTGGGGTAGAGATATATCAGTCATTACTACTCTATTCTGTTTTTGAAATATATGTTAATCCCACCCCCACCCCCACCCCTCCAAACCAGCTTGGTATTACTTATTACATTTGCAGATGAAAGTTTAAAAGGGTGCCTAAGACAATGTTCAGGTCAGGAATAGGGAAGTCCCAAGTGGAAATTGCATTCATAGGCTTTCACATTGAACCAACTTTTTATATATAACACCTTTTCATTTTCA
The DNA here is from genome assembly GCF_019279795.1 of Protopterus annectens. NCBI lineage: Eukaryota > Metazoa > Chordata > Ceratodontiformes > Protopteridae > Protopterus > Protopterus annectens. The sequence goes on from NC_056744.1 coordinate 199,501,516, forward strand.
AATCATGCAACACTGGAGTAAAGAAAATTCAACTCACACATATCGTTTACCATAAAGAGATATAAATCATCACTTCCTAACACTGTACTATGTGAAATAACATTTTCTGTACATTCAAAGCCTTGAAATCATTGAAAAAAGTAATATACAGACAAAATATGGGGTCATCTCTTTCTATATAGAAGTGCCTTGCATTTAAGGATGACAATATTTCTGTCAACAAACATTGTTTCAAAGCTCTCACATTAAGTGTTGGAAATTAAATGTGTGCATCTTTTCACTATTATTGATTGTTATCTACAGAAATCCTTATTTTAACATGTATAGAATTATAGGTTCATAGGTTCATAAGTGTTTACTAGGCTAACAACCACAATGGCCTTTTAAAGCCTAGCCATGCATCCCAAATTTCTGACAAGTTCTGATACCCTTGATAAGTGTAAGTATGGGCCTGGGAGATGAACCATTTACAGGTTATCTGTTTGCATTTGAGACATAGGTGCCAAACCAGGGATAAATTTCCACTTTCCCATCCAATTGTCCAAGTTGCACTTGAATTGCGTTAGGGAGGAACTCTGCCTCACATGGATGGGGAGCCAGTTCCATAGCTGGGGTAGTGTCAGGGATACATACCTATCTCTCCAGCAGGTCCTTTATATCGCAGGCAAGGTTTAAGTGTTTTGAATGGGTAATTCTGGTACTGTTTGCTTTGTGGATATGCAGGAGGTCTATCATAGTGGGGTCTGACAATGCCCTGTATTTCAGGCATAGATCTCCCCTCAAAAGCCTGTAGGTGACAGAATACAGGGATAGGGCCTTGAGGCGGTCTGCATAGGACATATTACTTACGCCCTGTATTCTTTTAGTGAGGAACATCTGTGGACATTACATTTGTTGGATATGCCTGGTTAGGTACATATCAAATGGTGCATTGTACTCAATGATAGGTCTCATGAATGCCGAATACAGTGGAACAATGACTTCCTTGGACTTAGATGCCATACCTTTGTTTATAAGTTGTGCAACATAGAATGATTTCCTCACCACTGTTGACACATGATGATCAAAGGCTAGATTGCTATCTATGTGTGTCCCTAAGTCCCTGACTACTGGGTCATCTCTAAGAGGCGTGTTGTCAATATTATAGTTACCAGGGATGGATGACTTCCCAAAGGATACTATTATGCATTTCTTGGCATTTAGTTTTAGTCCATGGCTCTGACACTGGTTATTTGTCTGTGTCAGCCCCTTCTGGAGAACATTTGTGTCAGTGTGATATTCAATGACAGCTCCTAATTTGCAATCAACTGCAAATTTAGTCGGCCAGCGGCCACTGACATTGGCCTTCACTTATGAGAAGTAAATGCCAAAAAGGACCTGTCCAAGGACTGATCCCTGAGGGACTCCATTTGTGACTGGCCTCTTTGTAGAGGTAGACTCCCCAATTCTAACTTCCTGGGTCCCTTCTGTGAGCCATTTGGCTATCCACCGTGTGACATATGAGTTTGTACCTAACCTCTTGAGTTTGTCAACAATGCCCGAATGGGGTATTGTGTCAAATGCCTTGGCCAGATCAAGGTAGGCAATGTGAATGATTTTGCTCTCATCCATTGCTTTGGTGACCCTCTCAGAGAAGTCCATCAGGTTGAGTAGGCATGATCTGCCCTTGATGAAACTAAACTGGGTTGGGTCCACTGTCTGGAGGTTTACTATATCTCTATTGATTATCTCCATGATAATTATTTCCATGGCTTTACATATAAAACTAGTGAGACTTATGGGTCTGTAGTTTCCAAGGTCTGTAGATGGCCCACCTTTGTGCAGAGGGATGATTGTTGCCTTTTGTGAGGCACAAAGCCTGTTTGGAGGTTTCATTTAAATTGTAATTCCAGAGGCCCTGATAGGTCATGTTTCATGCTATTTAGAAGGCATCCTGGGATATTGTCTGGGCTCATTGATGCAGTGTTCTTGTTCTTAGAAAGACCATTAAGGACCTGCTCCCTAGTGATAGTAGGGGGACTTACATTTGATGATATTTCCTGAAGGAAGGTTGAGGGGGAGAGAGGAGTAAAGTTGGAGCTGAATGTATCAGCCAGGAGGTTTGCTATATCTACTGGCTCAGTATAGGCAAACATATGATGTTGATAAGCACCCACACATGTAATTACTGTTTGTTAACTACATTCATATGCTTTTCCCTAAAGTGAGTTTTTTTAGTTCTACTTGTGTTTCTGTTTTAGCAATACGCAGCAAGTTACCCTGTATTTTAGGCATCTCTGTATATCAGTTTTATAGGAGGATTGTCTTTCACTCTGTATGTCTTTCTTTATCTTTTTCTAGTTCCCCTAACCTCTGGCGTTTTACTGAAGCCAACTCTCCAGAAGTGTTGCCCTGTCTCTAAACCAAACTGGTTCACCTCTGCAGCTCGAGGACATAAACCTGCAGGAGAAAATACATTACAAACTAATGTATGTGTTAGTGTTCTTTGTTAAATAACCACTAAATAACATCAGAACTCCTGTTTTTAATAACTTTGGGTGCATGCTTCTAGAGTTCCTTGGTCATCTCTAAAGTTTTAGTTTGTATTGTCCTGTCCCTACCTGTGGGGAATTAGTTTTTCTCCCCCTTACTTCTAACTACTTAAACCTATGCCAAGTGTCTCATTTGCCCTGCCCAGCTACTTAACCACTCAAATTAGTCCTGTGATATCTTTCTTAGGTTAGATTTTAGCTCTATGCTTCACATAAAGCCAATCTCTTCTAGAGCAAGTACATTATGTTTCAGACTTTCCTTTTTCTCTTGGCTGATCTCACTACCCCGACTTTGATCCTCCCCACCCAGTAAACATTTACTTACATTTTTGGCCATAATTTCACTTACCTTTGTTTCTGAATTGGAGATAGGTTTTTAGCTACTTTTCTTGTCTTTTCTGGGAATGGGCGCAACCCGCTGTGTTCACCCTCTGCTTCACACCAGGCTCGTTCCACTCCTCTAGCCAACCCCCATTCCCACCCACTACTTTTCAATTACATTTATACTTTCTGTAAGCCCCCCTTCCTCTCTCACTTCCAGTAGAAGTCCTTACACTATCACCAGTATCCTCACATAACTCCACCCAATTAAACACCTTCGACATCCCAATCTGTTACACCATCCCTGTAAACTTTCTCCATTCCAGAAGCTACCTCCTACTCCACCTTTAATCTAGAGTACTGCTATTATTTCGTAACATGTTCTATACCTTAAAACTCTGTACTGCCATAATCAGCCTTACCACCACTCTTTTCTTTCTATCCCATACCACCTCAGTCCATACTATATTCAATTCCTCACCTACCATATCTCCCACACTACCCATAGCACCCCACTCTACTACTAACAGTTTTTCCGACATCTCACCTTCTTTATTCAACTGCTATATTTGTCACCTAGCAAATTTTAAATTCTTTCTTATCACAATCAAACTAAAATTAACTTACAATCCCCTCCTTAGGCCTCTCTCACTAACCCAGCATCTGTCCATCCTTACATATCACTATCAGGTCATTTCCCCAATGTGGGGATATTCACCCCAATCTAGTTCCAAGTAACCCTTCAACCCACAACCTTCCTTCCAGTACCAAAAACCTTTGCATAACTACAATCAATGTACATAGTATTTGTAACAAAACCACAGAATTCCATGCCTGGCTCTCTCATTACTCTCCAGATATCATAGCGCTCACAGAAACCTAGTTAAAACCACATATGTCCGACACGGATATAATCCCCCAGGTTATAATGTCCGTAGAAATGACTGCCTCCACAAAAAAGTTGGAGGCATTGCATTAATCTACTCTGATACTTTAGCTATTACTCAATTTTTCAAACCTATTCCAACATTTGGAAATATGGAATTATTGTTGGCAAATCAACACGTTAACAGTAGAAAACAATTATGTATTGCTGTACTTTATATTCCCCCAGGTCAAAATATACCTACTCTGGAAGATTTATTATCTTGGACAAGACTGAACATATTTAACAAAACCATCATTCTTGGTGATATCAGTATAAACTGGCAATCTCTCATCTCCAACTCTCCATCAAATAGTATAAATTTGCATATGTTTACTCAATTCATCACAGACCCCACACATTGGTAAATAAACAAACTGAATCAACCCTTGACTGGATATTCATCTCACACCCACAAAAATATGCCAAGGCCGGCACCCTCCCTAATACCGTTAGTGACCATCTACCCGCCTATACCCATAGAACCCAAACACAAGTAGGCAAACTGCATCTCTAAGAACATCTAGGAATCTCACCCATTTCAATCAACAGATATTTTGATACTCTAAAAACCCATAACTGGTACCCAACCAAGATACTCCCACTAGACAATGCAGTTAACTACTTTAACAAAGTCTTTCTTGATACTCTTAACAGTCTCGCCCCTATATGTACCAAAAGGACTAAGCTTAACCATGCCCCTTGGCTAACAAAACATACAAAACAGCTGCTTACCTCTAGGGATAAAGCCTGGAAAGAATGGCATGGAAATAAAACCGCACAAAATGAATTTAAATATAACCAACTTCACAGCTACGCCAAAAACATGTCATTTGTGAGAAAAAAAAATGTCTTCATTAAACTTTCTACCCTACAAAATAACCCCAAAATGTTTTGGAACACGGTTTCCTCTCTTCTTAATCCCAGAATTCATCATAACCCTACACCATCTCCTGACAAACCCACAAGAAATTTCCCAAGCTTTCAACTCTCATTTTATTGATACTATCTAAAAACTTGTTAATGATTTTGCTCTACAGACTAATAAAACTTCAAATTGTTAAATCCACAAAGACAAACCAAAGGCACAGCAACAAATCAAAGGAACTATGGCAGTTAAAACCCACAATTTTAATACGAACTCTTTCAGATACCCAAGCACTTTCATCCTTATAATCAGGACTTCCTCAGGAGCATGCACACAAATACAAAAACCTATTTAAATATCCTGCCAAATAAGTCATATGACCATTCCCATCAATTAATAATTAAAGGCAAATACTAAAACACAAGACATAAAAATAATTAAATTAGTTGTTGTGTCTTTTGGCTTTTCCCGGTTAGGGGTCGCCACAGCGGAACTCCGGTCCGCTAATGATTGGTAGTTGATTTTTACATGCCGAGTTACCAGCCCTAATGCACAACCTTCAGCGAAGGTACGCCCATTCATGCATGTCTCCATGCAGAAGACGCTCTAGCTGAGAATCGAACCGGACAGCGTCTGACTGTGAGGCGACAACGCTACCGCAGCACCACCACTGCGGATTTAGTATAATAAAATTATTATAAATACATTTCCTCACCATACAAAAATATATTTTATCTATCTAAACTTTTTAATTTTAAAAGACAAGTTATAGAACAATGTTTCTTTAGTCCTGGGTAACTAAAAGCATTTAAGAGCAACTGCCAATACAGTCCTCTTAACTCTAAATGTAAAGTGTGACATCCACCCCAACATTTGGTACAACCTGTTCGAGCACAGAAAACAATGCTCAGTGTTATTTGTAATGAGCTTTGCTAAAGCATTAGTACTTAAATTGTAATGAAGACAGTGATATATTTTCCAACCCACTTTCAAATCTCAACTCTCCATCTGAAAATTGCAACTCAAACAATACCCCATCCACTCCTCCTTTTACCATGTATCCACCTCTCTAGAGTGCAAATGGCTCTCAAAACTGAAGCCATGCTCCCAGTCTTTCGACAGCCTCCCAGCTGAATACCTAAAACTTGCAGCAGATTTTATAGTTTTCCCTGTCAGCATTATCATTAATCGATCTATCTCAGAATCATATGTCCAACAACTCTGGAAAAACTTGATTATTACTCTCCTACATAAAGGTGGTAACACCAGTGATCTCTTTAATTACCAGCCTATCTCTATACTTTTACCTCTATCTAAAATCCTAGGAAAGTATATTCATTCTCAATTGCTAAAACATCTCACTGACAATAACTTACTTGCACCCACCCAACATGGCTTTCGGCCAGCTCATAGCACAATTACACTCTTACTTTCATTTACCAACACAGTAAACAAAGCTCTTGCTGCTGGTCTACTAACTTCAGTTATATTACTAGACCTATCAAATGCTTTTGATGCAGTGTCCCACCCTAAACTGCTTTTACAACTTGAGACCATAAACTGCTCCCCACATGCTCTAACCTGGTTCAACAGCTATCTTCACAATAGAAAGCAATCTGTCAGATGGCAAAACAAACAATCCAAATACCTAATCAACAACAATGGAGTCCCCCAAGGGCCTGTTCTTTGGCTCTTGCTTTTTAATATATTCATTAACAATTTCCATAAAGCATCCCAGCAAGGTACACTCATTCAATATGATGACAGTTCGACAATAATCACCTCTTCTAACAATTTCTCAGATCTCCTAAGGTTAACACAAAAAGCATTTACATCAATCAAATCCTAGCTTAATGATGCTCAACTGCTACTTAACCCCCCAAAAAATCAAAACTCTTACTATTCTCATCCAAGCCTCTTACTCTAGACTTTAAAATATTCTCACAAAACAATACTGAAATTGAAATTGTAAAAACATCTAAATTACTTGACATCATAATTGATGATAAACTCTCCTTTGAGAATCATGTACTCAGCACCATCAAAAAGACCCATTTTAAGCTAGGTAAGCTCTATAGGCACAAACTCTATCTGGACATGTCCACCAAGTTAAAATTGGCTAACAGTCTACTTCTCCCTTCCCTCCTCTATGCTAGCCCCATTTTCACTAACTTACACACATCTCTCATGAGGAAGGCCGTGGTGGTGCAGTGGTTAGCATTGCTGCCTCACAGCAAGAGGTTCTTTGGTTCTATTCTCGGCTGGAGTTCCTTCTGTGCAGAGTTTTCATATCCTCCCTGCGGCTGCGTAAATGATAAAGACATGCAGGTAGGTGCATGCGTGTGTGCCTTCTGTGAAGGTTGGGCATCGGGCTGGCACTTTGGCACCATAAAAATCCACTGCTAATCATTAGCAGACCAGTGATACACTGTGGTAACCCCTAACTGCGAAAAGCCAAAAAGAAAAGACACACATCTCTCATGAATAAATTACAATCATGCTACTGCAAAATAGAAAAGTTTGTCTCTAATATGCCAACTCACATGCATCACTGCATGGCCATTAAAACTTTAAACTGGATTGAATTCCCTCGGTACCTATATTACACCCAACTAACTCTTACCCACAAATTGCTATACAAAACTATGATGCAAACACACACCCCAACTTGGAATCTTAGGTCTTCTAATAAACAACTCCTAACCATAACTAAACCCAGCAAAATAACTGGATAATGCCTTTATTCCCACGCTGTTACCAAACTATGGAATGATCTCCCTCCCTCCATTACCCAACTAGACTCTACAAAAACATTCAAATCAGCACTGAAAGACCACTATCTCAATAAACATATCTGTTCCAGTAATCAAATGAATAAACCACCTTAAATATGTTCCTTATTCTGCAATGCCTAACTAGTACTTATAAACTTCAATATATCAGCCTACTATTTCTCTATCTTTTCTTCTTCTCAAGTTTGTCTCCTAATACTAGCCTTTTGAACTGTATAATTAACTTACATAACTCTTATTTTTCTTATGTGACTGTGTAAACTGAAATACTTAAAGACTTGCACACTCAATTGAATTGATTGTATCACTTCTTCAATTGTAATATTTAACATCTATATATTGCCTATACCATTTATAGATCTTCTTCCATATAAATTTCTGTAACTGTTTTTGAAGCTTTTCTCCTTGGTTCTCCACTGAAAATGGGCCCTTGGCCCAGTGGACTTTCCCAGTCAACAAATGTCAATAAATAAATAAATAAATTATCCAAAATCCAAATGGAACTTGGACAACAAAGACCACTGAAAGTGTTTACAACTCCATCATACATTTATAAAGTCAAAATTTAAGGTGAATGTAAAGTAACCATTTGCTTCTCTCCCTTTTTGCTTTGCAAGAAATTACAGGTATCTGGAGCTCAGAAAATATTCAAAAGTTTCTACTTTGTTTTTGGCACACATATAGAAAACATTAATGAGATTACTGAAAAACTCCATAATTTCATGATTCAAATAGTGAGAAATGTATAAGGTTCAATCTACCCAATAGATTTATGAGAAGGCTATTCTGTTTTTCCACAAAGGGTATTGCTCCCAGACCATAGCACTCAAAAAGAGTTACAGACTTCTTGCATCTGCTTGGGATGTGGTGAAAACTGAATTATCAGATCTACATACACTCTTCAGCTGTCTGTCAGTCAATAAGCTGCAGGTAGATCTATTTAGGTAGCTGACTAAACTTCAGTATTCATTGCATCTTTTACTTCTGCTTCTTCTTCACTGGTGATTATCCATGCACAGGCATCTTCAGTGTATGGCAGAGGCTGTGGATCCACCATCTATCTGCAATGACAAGGACTTTCACTGAAATACACATCTCACATCAACTACACCTCCAAAGACTAAATCTTATAGGCAACTCCCTCAACTAGTTGATTCACCAGCTACCTAAACAATCACACCCAGTCTGCAAACTGGAATGATTCCCACTCCATATTCCTACCAGTCACTACAGGCATCCCCCAAGGCTCTATAGCCAATACATTTCAATATCTTCATTAATGATATGCACAAGGAATCAAAACTCATTGCAATAATGCAATATGTTAACAACTCAGCTTTAGTTTGCTCAACCCCAAATCTTCCAACCCTAGAAACCATCACACAGGAAACTTTCACCTCTGCAGGAAACTGGCTAAATAAATCTCAATTGCTCTTAAACCCCCACAAAACTAAACTATTCTTATTCCTTACTAAAATAATTTATGTCAAAACAACACTGTCCTTAACATTATCTCATGAATCAATGGAAAAATTGAAATCATCCCCAAAACAAAATCACTAAATGGATATTATATTGTATATATATATATATATATATATATATATATATATATATATATATATATATATATATATAAAACAGACAGCCCTCAGGGAACAAAAGATGCTGGTGGACAACAACACAATGTAGAAAAGAAATCAACAGCACCCAAACACGGCTAAAACCAATAAAATTTATAGCAGTTTTATTAAAGAGGTAAGCGCTTTCACACATTCGCTGTGCTTCATCAGACCAAATGTAACAAAATAATTCAACAGTTAAATAAAGAGCATCATCAATTAACCATTCAAAACATCCAATAGAAAACAATCACTGAGACATACATTAAAACAACAGGATGTCATTTAAAGAGCCCCTTAGCTTTTAGGCTAGGTTTAATGGAAGTTCTGCCATTGATGCCTGGAAACGTATCCGCCTGCATAGTAATGATCCAAGAAAGTTTATGGCTTTCCGTGTAGTTCCTAAAGTTACCCCCACGCTTGTCTTGAGTCAAAGTTTCAACAACCCTAAAACCAAATATATGGTCACTGCCATATTCCATATAATGTTTGGCCAAAGCATTATGCTCATCAAAATTATGTACACAATACAAGTGCTCCCTCATTCTTTCCATAAGGGATCTATTTGTCTTGCCTATATAGAAGCAAGTGCATACCCTGCATTTGGCCAAATAAATGAGATTTCTACTGCAACAGTCAGCATTCACTTTAAAACAATACTCATGATGTGTGGTCGGGTGAACAAAAGTCAGTAATGGATCAATATGTGTGCAAAAATTACATCTCAAACAACTTCTCATGCCGAAAGCTGATATAGGCTTCACACTTTCTGCTGATGTATACTTCTTATAACACAGTGTGAAGCCTATATCAGCTTTTGGCATGAGTCATTGCTTGAGATGTTCACCCGACTGGAATCCAGGTATTCAGGAAAGAATATTCAGCAAATATATGTATGAATAACTTTGATTGAACTATAATTACTTTGCATTTAATATGTTGATTTACTTATTGTATCCTAAATATTATTTGTATTTCAGATGTCATGTTTTCAGTTATTATAAAGTCATGTCTTTTAATATATTAGCACTTTATGACAGGGTAAGAGCTCAGTAATATCTATGACTTGTGATACAACAAACAAGTTATGAGTTTCAGTATTACCCTATTACTATGGTAGATATTTACAGCTATCTCTATCTTAATTTTGTCTTTGAGTCATTCACTTTTAAGACCTGTTATCCATAGTAGGTTTTATATAAATGTTTTTTACTAATTTTTGTCATTTTAACTGATGCCAGTTAATTATTATTGATTTTAGTCAGTTACCTAAACATCTGCTATTCCAAAAGTTTAGGAGTTAATTAAGGACAAATACGTGTTGTGGAATATTTCTAAAAATCTATGTTAACATCTTTTGGGAATGACACACACTCACTATGTGCTAACACCCAATTCTCATGAAGTTTTTGTTTAGTGGGAGTTTGTCATGATAAGATTTAATCTGATGTTGTAAATCTTCGTTTATTCATTACCATTAGGACTTCGGTTCCATCCTCGGAACTGATACAGCTGTTTCCAAGCTCGCGCCAGCCAAAACCTCTCAGCTAAAACCAACCCATAATGCCCCTCCCCTAGTTACTCCAGATCTCATTTGCCACGTTCCTCGTCAGACGTGCTAGCCATCTCTCTCAAAGCTAAGTGGAAAATTGTGATTTTTAATATAGTTTCTCCTCAAAATTTCTTATTTTTTAGTCAATTTAACTTTTTCTCACTGTCGCCTATAACCTACTTCTAGTCTCTACCCTTTACGTTGGTAATCAAATTTCTACCATTGTTGGTACTGTCCCTCCCTCCTGCCTTTGGCAGGCCCTTTCTTACCACTTGTGGTTGTTTTTAAATACCATTGTTGGTATTCTCTCACTTTTTGCTCTCCCTTCTTTTGTTTTTTATATTAGGATAGCCTTGTTGCCTTACTATGTCAGACAAAGCTAAGTTGGGGTTTAAACAGTGCTACAAGTGTGGGCATAAACTTGGACAGACACGCTCGTTGTTTCTACTGTTTGGGCATGGACCATATTAAAGCTGACTGTGACATTTGTGCTAGTTGTATTAATTGTACACTAGCAGAATGTAAAAATAAGCTTATTTTAAAAGGTTTGATTAAGACACCTTTTTCGGAGGCTGTCTCTGGCTCGGAGGTCTCAACCCCTCCAAAGAACAAAAAACATAAGGAAAAATGGAGTCACTCAGTTCCTGCATCTCCGTCAGTTACGGAACCGAGTCAGCTCCATGCTTCTCCGGCACCCTCAGCACAGACCTCTTCAGCACCAGGCTCTGTATCTTCTCCCTTGGTGCCTTCTATGATATTCACCCCTATTTCGGTTCCAACCTCAGCACCACTGACTTCGGTGCCGTCCTTGGATACAACATTGGCTCCTATGACTATACCTGCTTCAGCACCATCCCCGGCCATGGTGCTGATAGTTTCTTCAGCTCCATCAGCTCCTAAAGTCGAATATCTGCCAAGGACAAGATACTCTCCAACTTATGACCAATTTTTGAGGCAGAGGTTTAGCCCCTTTCTAGAAAGACCTGAAGCTCCTTCAGCAGCCTCCTTTAGATCCACGAGGAGTTTTTTCTGAATTAGATCTAGTGCGGGTTGCGGACCAGCTTCTGGCAGCTAGGGGATTGCCCATTCCAGCTAGACCTTCTGTCCCTCAAGGCTCGGAATCTTTTACTACATCTTCCCCTGTTTATCCTCCTCTGGCCTTTACCCAGGTCCCGGAGATCTCAGTACCGATGTCAACCCCAGTGCATACTGTCTCAGCTCCAACAGCAGTTTTGCCCCTGTTGGCACTGACCACCCTTGCTGCATCAGCTCCCATGGAGCCAATGCTCTCTCAGAGCAGTGCTTGGACCATCCATACCTTGGTACCTAGCCCGGTGCCTGTTTTCTCACTGGTACCATCTATGTCCACAGTTCCATGGCTTTCAGTCCTCTTGGAGCTCCTCAGCTGGAAGTGGGCTCCTCAGGGTGGGGTGTGACCCCAGTTCTGAGGTTGTCCTTCTTGGTTCCGGGCTCCTATCCCTTCTTGGGTGGGCCTGCTTTCCTGGTGATGGAGAAGGTCCTTGCCTCTGCAGGCTTGCAGTCAGCACCAATGACATCAGCATCAGAACCCCCCCCCCCCCAGCATGCAGCTGTCCCAACCCCCCTGTTTTGGGATCCCAGGCATGGAAGCCACAAGATCCCCCTTATGAAGAGAGTCCTCCTCAGAAGATCCCACTGGGGAGCCACCCCGGAAGAAATGGTGCAAGAGGAAGCACCTTGATTCCTCAGAGGACTCTATCACTGAAGACACCAATTATGATGAGGGGGAAGGGCCCCATGGTCTTCCCCAGATGACATCTCATTCTGAGACATTCTCAAAATCCTCAAGCAGTGGGGAGACTGGAGGTCCTCTAACCCTTCTTTTGAGGAATCAGTGTTCTTGCAGGCCTTCTGTGCCCAGTCATCTACTTTCTGGGTGACCCCCACTGGCAGATGACCTTGTTAAGCTCATTGTGCAGCATGTCTGGAAGACCCCAGACAACATAGAACCTGTCCCCCAGAGGCCAGACAAAATTTTATCTACACCTGAAGACCAGCCCTCACTGGTCCAAGCAGTTGACAGTTGATTCCATGGTCATGACAGCGGCCACCAAGAGGGAACTGGCAGAAGATAGTTCCACTGTCCATCCTCTGAACAGGGAGTCTCGGACCATGGACAGACTAGGGAAGTGGACCTATGCTTCAGTGACCTTCACCATTTGGTCGCTGAACTATCTGGCACACTTCACTTGCCTCCAAAGAGACCTAATTTCTGAAATGTCTTCCTGTTTGGTGGGGGTACTGCCTGATGAGGTGCATAACATGGTCAGGTCACAGCTAGCTACCCTTGAATCCATCTCAAACTCCTCGTTGCATTTGAGATCTCACACCACCAAGGGGGCAGCTTGAGCTGCCACATCAGGCATTGTCATGAGACGTAAATGCTTGGATATGATTGTGTGACTTCACAGACCCCTTTAAATCTTCCTTCGTCAATGCACCTGTTGACGAATCTGAACTTTTTGGACCCAAATTACGAGACACACTTGCATGAACTGAGAAAGACAGAAAGACCTTGTCTGATGTGGGCATACACTTTTCCAACCCCCAGAGGTCCTACTCCCGGAACCAGAAGGGAGGAAAAAATGTGGTTCAAGAAATCCCAAGGATCTTCTCGTGACACTCTTGGTGAGCAATCCCCCCGGGGCAGAGGGGGTAACTCATTTGGAAGACATCCCTTTTGGGGTAGAGGGGATTCATGTGACCAGGGCACTAGAGATTCTTTCTCTGACAGACCCTACCAGTGCTCCTGAGCAGCGGCCCAATTGCTTTCCTCTGAAAGCAGTTATTGGTCATTTTTCTCTGCACCTACCAGTCTGGCAACTTATTACTACCAATGTTTGGGTGCAGAGAATAATATCCAGAGGTTACCAAATACCATTCGATTTAACTCCCAGACCCGTCAAATGAATCCCTGATGTACCACCCAATCAGAGGGAATTAGCAGCTTTAGAAATAGAAAAGCTGCTAAGAAAAAGAGTCATCCAACCAGTCCCCCCAGACTAGACAGGGTTTTACTCAAGGTTCTTTTTAGTGCCAAAAAAGACAAGAGACTGGAGACCAATCCTGGATCTCAGCCTATTGAACAAATTTATCAAACCTCAAAAATTCCGGATGGTCATGGTACAGTCCATTCTCCCCTTCCTTGGGCGGGACAACTGGATGTGCTCTATAGACCTCCAGGGTGCATACTACCACATAAAGATGGATCATCACTCCCAGATGTTTCTCCGCTTCTGACTGGGAGCCATTCACTACCACTTTAGGGCACTGCCATTCAGTCTATTAACAGCCCCCCCGAGTGTTCACCAAATGTATGGCAGTTGTAGTAGCTCATCTTTGATTGCAAGGATTCCAGGTGTTTTTGTATCTAGACGATTGGCTCCTTACCACTCTGACCAGGAATCTCCTAGTCTGCAGCCTCTTTTACACTCAAGGTCTCCACTTGGGGATTACAATCAACAAGGCCAAATCTCAAATGTCCCCAACAAAGACAGTGGAATTTATTGGGGCAGTCTTCGACACAACATCCTATCAAGCTTCTCTCCCCCCTCACAGGCTTTCGAAAATAAGACACCAAATCCAAGACCTTCTTCCTCAAACCTATGTACCAGCACTCCTTGTACTGCAACTATTAGGCTCCATGGTGGCTACCATTACATTAGTACCACTGGCGAGGCTGCAGTGGTTCCTTTCCACACAAAGGTCATTTTTAACTCACCCACTTGACCACGATACTTCTTACAAACCATCGCAAGGAAGAAATGCTATGGTGGATGAAGCCACAAATGAATCTTTGGTGTTGACCATTCTGTCTTCCCCAGCCCACAGCCACGGTGACCACAGACACTTCCCTGTTAGGGTGGGGGGCATTTCCAGGGAAAGATGGTCCAAGGCACCTGGTTCCCCATGGAGGCCAATATGCACATAAATGTCCTGGACCTGAGGGCAGTTCTCTTAGTGTTGCAAGCGTTCCATGCATCCCTAGCTTCTGGGACCTATGCAATTCAGTCAGACAACATGTCAGTCACCTGGTATATCAACAAGCAAGGTGGAACTAGGTCTTACCCCCTGTACCGGGAAGCCATGAGGATTTGGCACTGGGCAATAACTTCCAACTGCTTTCTTACAGCAATGCACATTCCCAGGAGTTCCAAACTTAATGTGGACAATCTGAGCAGGAACATCCTGATGCCTCACTAGTGGTCCCTCAACTCTGTAACAGTGGATCGGATCTTCTGATTCTGGGGCAAGCCTTGCTGTGATCTGTTTGCTTCCCCCTAAACAGAAAATGCAGAAGCTACTTTGCCCTGATCCCCCCTCAGGGGGAACCCCCGAGGGATGCTCTAATGCACTATTGGCCCCAGGTCTTCTGTATAACTTCCCCCATTTCTCCTCATTCCAAAATTTCTCCAGAAAGCTGAGAGGTTGAGAAGCAAAGTGATCCTCATTGCCCCCATTGGCCCCATCAAGTCTGGTTCCCATTTCTATGGCCTCATCTGATTCACAGCCCATGGATCCTGGATCATTCCCAAGACCTGTTATCTCATCCTCAGGGACTGATTCATCTGAATCTCCACAGTCTCAAGCTCACAGATTGGTTCCTCCACTTCCAATGATTGCCAGGCTGCCTGACATCCCATCTCCTGTTCATGAAATTCTTCTGGCTTCACACAAACCTTCCACCAGGAAAGTTTATTCTAGTAAATGGACTAGGTTTTCTATTTGGGCCAAAGATCAGAACATAGATCCCTTCTCTATGTCTATTCAAAAGATCCTTCAATACCTGACAACTCTTTTACATGCAGGAGCCTCAGCATCAACAATCACTGTACATTTAGCAGCTATCACTAATTTTCATAATGGATTTGATAATTCTTTGATTATGTCACACCACCTATGCAAGACATTTTTGAAAGGCTTATTACACGCTAAACCTCTGGTCAAGCCTCCCTTAGAACCCTGGGACTTCACTTTGGTGCTTCAGTCTCTCACAGGTCCTCCTTTCGAGCTCTTTGATTCATGCGATTTAAAGTTTTTGTCATGGAAAACCTTACTTCTAGTAGCACTTACCTCAGCGAGAAGACTATCTGAGCTGTAGGCCTTGAGTGTCAAGAGACCTTACTTGACCTTCCACATGGATAAGGTGTCCCTTCGTACTGAACCTTCTTTCTTGCCCAAGGTCATTTCTGGATTTTCCATGAACCAATCTATTGACCTGCCAGTTTTCTTCCCTCAACATTCTAATAGAGGGGAGTACCTTTTGCACACGCTTGATGTGCATCAGCAGCTTCATTGTTATTTGGACAGGACTAAATCTTTCAGGAAAATGGATCAATTGTTTCTGGCCTTTGCAGGACCCTGATTGGGAAAATCTGTTTCCAAAGTGACTTTATCCTCCTGGCTTAGAAACATCATTACCTTTATCTACCATCAGAATAAGCTTTACTTACCTTCCAGAATAAAGGCTTATTCTACCAGATCTATGGCTACTTCTGTAGCATTTCATTCCAGAGCCTCTATGGATGATATCTGCAAAGCAGCCACTTGGGCAAGACCTCATAACTTTATATCTCATTACAAATTGGATTTGGCCTCCAGGGAATGAGCATCTTTTGGTTCTATGGTGCTCAGGAATATCCTTCCTTAGGGCCACCCAGGTCTCAAGTAGCTGGGGACTCGGTCCTAATGGTAATGAATAAACAAAGATTTACAACATCAGATAAAGAAGTTATGTCTTACCATAACATTCCATCTGTGTTGTAGATCTTTGTTCATTCATTACTTCCCGCCCTCCTTCCTCCTGCCTGGACTCCTGGTGGACTTTAGAAACTCCTGGTTAGGGTATTTGCTCAGACAGAGCCTTCTATTATTTTTCTATTACTACCTTTATTATATAGGGGCGGGCAAACTTGATCTGGAGTAACTAGGAGAGGGGCATTATGGGTAGGTCTTAGCTGAGAGTTTTTGGCTGGCGCGAGCTTGGAAATGTCCGTATCAGTTCCGAGGATGGAACCGAAGTCCTAATAACAATGAATGAACAAAGATCTACAACACAGATAGAACATTATGGTAAGACATAACTTCTTTTTCAGAGGGCAAGTTAATAAAATGCTAAATGATTCTTTGATTTGTTCTGCCATTTTGAAGTTTTTATTAGAACTAATATAGATGACATGCTTAGGTATTTTGGGTAATCATTTAGATTGTTAATAAAGCTAATGTTTCCTTAGTATATTAAGCACTAAATTCAGATTATATATATATCCTAATGTACGTCTCTTGCTTCCTTAGTAAATAATTACTGTATAAATGTTTAATGTTTCTAATAATAGTGTATGTAACTCATCTCAAAAACCTAAGTGGAAGTAATATCTGATTAGTTGTTTACCACTACTATTTTTCTCTTAATTTATAAGATATTCTCCATGTTTTACTTTGTTTTCATGGGCTCGAACCAACAAAGGTTGACGGTTGGGATAGGTAGTCTAGCAGATTTAGTTTTGTTTGCTAGACTAGGAATGTATTTCATTCCATGTATAGGGTGTATTAAAGTTTATATCAGAGTGAAATATGCTAATTTTTTGTTATTTAACTGTTTTTCTAGTTTTGAAATGCCTGATACAATTGTTTTGCTTTTATCTTTCATGGGAAAGTTATTTGGATTGAGATAAATAGAAATACAACAATTGATATTCTATTGTCTATTCAGGAAGAGTATTATGTATGCAGGTTTCTATTAATACAAGTTCCTTTATTATTTGTTATCTTTAAAGAATTCTGATATGGATTAACTTTGATATCCTCAAATACTAATGACTTAAACAACCCATATAAGAGAGCCAACCTACTAAGGTGTCTTAAACTAAACAAGGCTCAAGTAGTTTTTCTCCAAGAGACACACTTTAAAATAAATGACACATTTATGTGGGACCCTAAGGAATACACAATACTTGCTCAATCTTCTTATAAAAATAAGACCAGAGGAGTAATAATTCTATGGAAAAAGACTTTCTTATACCCCCAAATCATTTACAAACATGTAGATAATGATGGACTCATGGCCTTAGTTATACTTAAGTTTAATAATAGAATTTGGACCCTGGTTAATTTATACTGGTTCCCAGGTATGGGAGTTAGACTAGCTAAGAAACACTTAGACTTTATTATAACTACTTTTAAATGTAATATTATACTATGAGGTGATTTCAATTGTATCACAGATATTACAGAAACTACCAATAGGAAATCTCCTAGACTACTGTCCTCAGCCAAACAGTTAAAAAATGGACAGAAATGTTTAAATTAGAAGATACCTTTAATGCTTTGGTACCAAATTCTTTACTATTCTCACACCAGGACTATAGACATGGTACCCAAACTAGAACAGATAAAATGTATATCTCACAAGATATTTATTCTTAAATCTTGAATTTTTCAATACAACCTTGCCCTTTTCAGATCATAATTCCCTGTTGTTAACAATACACTTGGAATTCAGTCAATTAGTTATTACTTCAAGGATTCCTTCATATATCACAAAAAGTAAAGACTTTCAATATTGGATAACTTCTGAACTTTAGCTTTTCTTAGAGATTAATTATAAACCTGTAGCAAATACAATTATGGTTTGAGATTTTCTTAAGGCCTATCTATATGGTAAAACCATTAGCTGGTACAAAAATAAAATTAAAGAATGGGACTCAGAGTTACAGCAACTCCAAAATCAAATATTATCTCTTAAATCTAATAAAAGCATAATTGCTACAGATAATCTTAGGAAAATAGAAGAAGCAAATAAGAAATACAATGAAATATTATCCCATAAAACTAATTAAGCTATGGAAAAACTGAAATTAAATTATTATGCTACCTCCCCTAAGCATGTTCATAACCTATCTATGAAAGTTAAGATACAATCAAAAATTGATAACACTGATAGTATCTTTCGTGAAGGGAAAAGGAAAAAAGTCTCAGACATAGGGGACATTCTGGAGGATTTAAATTATCATTGTGCAGAGCATCATAAAGATAAGATAAGTACAAATTAATGTGAGAAGTTAGAGAATATAGTTCCCAACATAACAAGAATCCCTGAGAACTTAAGTTAGATCTACAAAAACCTATTTCTCAAAACGAAATTATAGATGGGATTAAAGGAACTAAGTCTAATAAAGCACCTGGAATAGATGGTTTAATTATAGAAATGTATACATTGTTCCCTTCTTCTGTAATCTCTCTCCTATATAAAACCTTTCTTGAAGTTCAAACATTAGCAAATATCCCTCCTTCTTGGAGATATTCTCTAATTTCTCCTATATTAAAAGAGAATAAGAAGGATTTCCAAGATGGCCGCCGACTAGTCTAGTCCTTACTCTCTGAGCTCCTCACAGCTATTTAACTTTTGGCTTTTTTTACAACTTTACATCAACCTTTTTCCTCAAATTTTTATACTAAAAGATTTTATAAATCTTTTTCTACGCATTTGGATTATTTTTTCTTCTGGAATTATTATCCTGGGATTTATTTTACCTCAGAACATTCTTGTTATCTCTGCTGCTGGGACTCCAACTGCTCCAGTCTGTTCCTGGTTCCTGGTATCCTGTTAACTGCATTCCATTTCTGGGCATGGCTACAAAATCTGACTCCATGGAGACTCAGCCTACAAAGGCCAAATATAGTTCAATGCTCTCTCCTGAAAAAGATTCGGGTTCAAAAAGACTGAAATCATCTAGACAACCTACAGAAACTTTTAATGTAAGTAATAAAGATTTAAATGGCTCAAATTTCCTTTTAGAAGAACTAAAAATAGCATTAAAACCAATCCAAAGTGCTATACAAAACTTTTCAGAACAGTTTGCAGACTTTAGTAAATCTTTAAAGCAAATAAACGATAGTATTGTTACTATTGAAAATAAAATCTTAGCTTTGGAGGTTAAAACAGACTTATTGGAAAGTGACTTTAAATCTAGAGATAAAACTGTTTCAGATTTACAAGCTAAAATATTGGATCTGGAAGCCAGGAGTCGAAGAAATAACATCATTATTCGTGGTTTACCTGAATCTTATGACAATAAAAACTTGTTATCTGTGACTAAAAATATCTTTGAAACACTGTTAAATTGTGAAGCTTCTTCAAAATCTATAATTGTAGAGAGAGCACACAGAGCACTGCGTACAAAGCAAGATTCTTCCACACCAAGGTTAATTTATACTAAGTTACTAAACTTTCAAGACACTTTCCAGATCCTAGAAACTGCTAAAACAAAGAAACAATTCATATGGAAGTCTCACAAACTATCATTTTCCCAAGATCTTCCTGCACAGATCAAATTAAATAGACAAAAACTAGCCCCCTATTGTGCTGACTTGATAAAAAGAGGGATTAGATTTCGAATGGCATATCCTAATACCTTGTCTTTCACAGCTAATGACAAAAGATTTGTATGTTCAGATCCTAAAGATGCAAATGACATTTTTCTTAAAACATTTAAAAAGCTTCCTGACACTGTATCTTAATATTCTACTATTAAAGAACTACAATAAGGTTTGATATTTTCTTTTCTTTAATATGACAGTATTTGTGTTACATGATTTGTAATTCTGGTGTGACATAATTATATTACCTTAAGAACTTGTCATATAATTTACACATGATGGATTTGGTGTGACAGTGTGCAGTGACAGGATATATGCTTGTTATATTTGTGTGGATTAATAGAAGCATTTAAATTCCTATATTTACTTTTTTCTCTTTCTCTCACATATGCTTGCTGTGTAAATAGATAATATGTTAATTTTACTACAAGCTTTGGAGTTACAGCCTTCTGTGTAAGCTAAATGATTTTTGGAGGGAAAAACATTCCATCTCAACATTCTAGCAAGAAAATCTTCCCCTCAGAGTTCCAGCTGATGCTCTGCATGAACATGCGCACACTACAGTCTCTCTGAGATGGATGGTGATGTCATCATTTGTGAGGAAAGAAGGACAGTTTCAAATACACAAGTCTGCTTGTTTTCAACAAGTATTCAATAGCACTAACTTTTAATAGATCTGGCTATTATTTAAAGTGTTTTCTCTTCATAAATGAAGGTTGCTTTTAAATTTAAACAGATTCATGTCACATAATATATTCAGTGACTTTTAATGTGTCTGCATGACTTCAAAGCAAGCTGCTACTTTCATAAAGCAGAGTGAAAATATTTCTGGAAACAAATGAACAGGTTAGTTTTATATATTAAAATTCTAAAGGATGTGTAAAGAAATGAACATATTTTCCTATTCAGAATATTTTTTCATACAATATTTTATATTATACTGAAGTGTTTAATTTGACAAATGTTACAAAGTATGCCTGTTCATATGAAAGTTTCATGTTCTTTCTATTCTCTGCTCTCTCTCTTCTCAGAGGCTGGATGTGATATTTATGATTAGTAGTTTATGTTTAAGAAAGCCTTTACTTATTTGAAAGGTTTGAAATAACTATCTTTAATATGATTAGCTGAATCTACATGTATATATTTAAGCCCTTAGATTTACTGCATTTAGCTTGCTTGTTTCTGTTTTAATTAGATTTTCAAAATGTTTACTTTAAAAGCCTTGTCTTTTCATGCTGTTTTGCTATGTTACATCTATAGCTTAGAAGAATAGTATGGCTATATAACCTAACAGAGTCATTAGTAAAATATTCAAAAAGTAGATTTAAAATTATATGTATGCACATTGTTGTACATTCAGTCCAATATAGATGATGCTGTTTAAGTTACTATTTAATAATATAATTATAATTTATTCATGTATATTAACTAGTGTTAAAACCTTACAGCTTATAATATTTCATTTTGAATAGTTCCTGTACTATTATTATCTAGTTAATAGATACATCTCCAGACTGAATTGTTTTTCATTTTGAGATATGGTTGCTTGGTAGTTGTTTTTTGCTTTATTTGAACTATAACTAAATACTCATTCTACAGGTATTAGTGCTTTTATCATACTAATGGTCATGCTGATTAATGAAATTATCACTAAAGTACTAAAGAAAGTTCAGTAGATAGTGCATGACTATTATCTTTAGTTCAGTAATGCTATGCTTATTTACTTATATTATAATGTTACCAGTTGGTTTTGTTATACTTATATATGTTATCTTACATATCTTTCAGTTTTAATTGTATTACTTCTTATGATAGAGTGTTCTAGTTAAGCAGAGTGTGATTTATTTATTATTTACTTGTTTCTCTTTCTCTTGAAATACTTGAGGAAATACATTTAATCACTATAAATTTCAATTTAAGGATAAGAGCTTTAGATTAGTATTAGAAGTAGGGATTAAGCATGTTGGACGTCTTGAAATTAGTTAATTTTGTATATATTTTTAGTAGTATTACTCTGACTTTATGTTATGTTAGGCTTCCTTTGAGTAATTTGTATTCTAACTTGAGGTTATTATTATCTATAATTACAATGTTTTTTTCATGTTCTTCTGCTCTTCCTTTATCACAGGGGGATTGGTGGGTAGGCACTAGGGTTAGGATAAAGGTTATTATTATACATTTCATAGTTCTTAAAAAAACTTTTTTCTTTTTTTTTCAACAAATGTTATTTGATGACTTGCTTGAATACTTAAAGACTGTTTTTACTTTTATTTTTTTTCTTCTTCTTTTTAATGTTGTGTTGGATTTGCACCTTGAGTTCACTTTTATAGCATCAATAATGATTATACTTGTAGAATATGCCTGTTGACATAATTTTAGATTCTTGGAATGTTAGAGGCATTCAAGATAAAGTGAAAAAGTCACTATTATTTCATATGATCTTTAAATCACAGGCTAACATTTGTTTTATTCAAGAGACCCATATTTCACATATTGATTGGAATAAAGAGTTAAAAAATGGATCAAAAGATTATAGCTTCAGGTGACTCATCTAACTCCAGAGGTGTAGCTATAATCATTAAACAAAAATTCATTGGGAATATTATTGATGAGAAATTTGATGATGAGGGGAGGTGGTGCTTATTTACGCTTCTATTGCTGGTTTGGACAAACCCTTATTAATTTTAAATCTATATGGCCCATGTAATTCACAACATTTGTTCATTTTAAAAATTTACAATATTCTTGCATCCTATAAGGATCATAATATTATAGTGGGTGGTGACTGGAATGCAGTTATAAACCCTGTAATTGATCGTTCCCGCTCCACTGTCACCTATAATCTTCAATCTACTCTGGCTATAAATGATTTAATGACAGAATATAATTTAATAGATCCCCTCCGCACTGTTAAAAATATAAACAAGAATTATATATATACTTATTATTCTAAGTGCTATCATTCGTGGTCCAGATTAGACTTCTTTCTAATTTCAGATTATATTTCAAAATATATTGTGGACTTTACTACAGAACCCAGATTCTTTTCGGATCACTCAAGAATTTCACTAAAATTGAACATAAAACCCAATATCAAAAATAAAACTATGTTTAATAAGTGGACCTTAAATAATAACTTATTGTCAAATGAAGATATTTGCAAACAAGCTTCAGAAATCCTAAATGAAATGGTGAATAGTCTTGAATCATCAGACATTCCTTATGACATACAATGGGCTGCATGTAAAGCAAGATTAAGAGGTTTATTTATTAGTAAAGCTGCTTTTTTCAAAAACAATACTTTAAGAAAGAGGAATTCTTAAAATCAAGAATTTCTTCGTTGGAAAATCATCTTAGTCTGAACTATGATGCTACTTTAGAAAAACAAATTTTTGATTGTCAGAAAGATTTAATTCTGCTTCACCAAAATAACCTCTCCTTAGCTGAACAAAAGCTACTTGCTTCATATTCAGAGTGGGCCCAGGTTCCATCTAAATTGTTAGCGAGAATTATTAAAGTTAACTTCAGAAATCCAAATATTACATCTTTATCTTATAATAACAGATTATATAATACTGATGAAGAAATTATTCAACTTTTCACCTCTCTTTACACTGAGTTATATTCAGGTTCTTCTAATTCTGTTAAAGATAATCACTCAAAACTCTTTTAGACTCTTTGCAGTTCCTAAACTTAATGATAATCAGCAAAACTACTTTCTACCCCTATATCGGTACAAGAAATCTCGGATTCAATAGATAATCTTAAATTGGGTAAATCTCCGGGACCTGATGGTTTTACTCCAGAATTTTTCAAAACTTTCAAATTGGTAGTTCTTCCCTTTCTATTTAAAGTTTACAATCATATAAGAGTTAATGATATCTCAGATATTCATTGGAACACATCCAAAACCATTCTAATTCTAAAAATAATAAAGATAAATCTGACCCAGTAAATTATAGACCCATTTCTTTAATTAACGTGGATATTAAGATTCTGTCATCTATTCTGGCTAACAGATTGAAACGGATTTTACCCTCAATTATCTCGTCAGATCAATCAGGTTTTATGTCTCAGAGACATGCTTGGGATAATACTCTATCTTTAGAGACTATACTTCATCTCATTAAGAAAAATCCAAACCCTATATATGCTTTGATTATAGATGCATCAAATGCCTTTGACAGAGTATGTTGGAACTTTCTATTTCAAACTATGTTATGTTTTAATATTCCCTTATTCTTTATAAATTTTTTAAAAGTTTTATACAAGAATATGTTTACTAGACTATACATTAATGGTCAATTTTCTGCTCCGATAAAGATCACTAAAGGAACAAGACAGGGTTGTCCATTGTCCCCTTTTCTTTTCAACATTTACTTAGAGCCTTTGCTATTGTTTATTACTCAAAATACTTTACATAACATCCCTAGAATTCTTAATACTAATATTCATTTCTCTGCTTTTGCGGATGATTTAGTAATCTACTTTCAAACTCCATTATCTGATTACAGAAAAATAATGAATTCTATTGATTATTTTTCTTTGGTTTCCAACTATCTTTTAAATTCTACAAAAACTCATATTTTTCCCTTAAATCATTTAGCACACAAATCTTTTTTGTTTCCAGACGATCATTTTCAGTTTACTTATAATATAAAATATTTAGGAATCAATTTAGAACACAATAATAAATCTTCCTTTCAAAATAATATTAATAAATTATGGAACTCTATATTGTCTGATATGGACAGATGGAAGCAACTAAACCTTTCATTTCTTTCAAGGGTGGCCATTATTAAAATGAATATTCTGCCTAAATTTCTTTACCAATTCTCATCATCTGATCAGATAATTTCAAAAATTTTTTGAGTCTGTAAATAAAGCTTTGGCAAAATTCATATGGTTCCCTAAATCTGTTAGAATTTCCTATTCTAGATTGGCATTTTCGAAGGACAAGGGAGGTTTGGGTTTACCTAATCTTTATCTCTATTATTTGATTGTCTCATCCAATAAACTTCTTACTATCTCTAAATTC
This sequence comes from Protopterus annectens, assembly GCF_019279795.1. NCBI lineage: Eukaryota > Metazoa > Chordata > Ceratodontiformes > Protopteridae > Protopterus > Protopterus annectens. Next base: position 199,526,582 of record NC_056744.1, read on the forward strand.
AATAACACTTCTTATCCAAATCACTCTTTATGGATAAAATTATGGTATAATTATGTCATTTCTAATAATTTAAATCCTGAAGCTATTCCCTTTATCTCTCTGGATAGTTTATTTATTAAAAATATATCTACAGTATTTAAACAAAAGATTAGAGATTTCCAAACCTTACTCAAAATGTGTAAACTAGAAAAGATCTCGCACCATGTTCAGCCAATTCATCTAAACCCAAATATATTATTGGACAATAAACTTTTGAACTTAACAAATTATCCTTTAATTAAAAATCTAAAAGTAGGAGATGTTTTGAAATATCTTGACTTGCCTTTATCTGACTGGCGTAAGTTATTGAAAGTAAACTGGAATTACTCACCAATTCTTACACAACTAAGAGCAATAATTAAAAACAAATTTGTATCTCTGGTCCCCATAGACTCACAATTGAAAAACCTTAACACGATTATCAAAATACTTTCATCATCTGATAAAATGCTCTCAAACTCATATAAATTAATTAATTCTTTAATGATGGACCACAACTGTCTTTTATCTAATGTTTGGTTGAATTATAATTCCCAATTGTCAGAATCTCAGAAAGTCCTGGCTATTAGACACACTAAGGAATTTATCCCTTTTAAAAATTAGCATACACACAATTAATGATTAATAATGATGCCTACTTTACCCCAATCAAATTAAACAAATTTAACCCAAATAAGTCTCCTTCGTGTTCATGCTGTTCTCATCCCCAAGCAGACCTCCTTCATATTCTATGGTATTGTCATTTTTCTCACAGATTGTGGACATCTTTGAAAGTCAGACTGCAGAAAATGGGATATCAAAATCCACGTTGACGTGGGAATTTGCTATTCTACATATTCCATTGATTCATCTTTCAAAAGTTGATATTCATGTTATCATTTTTATTTGCTCATTACTAAAACTTTATATAATACAAAATTGGATTGATCGTTCTAAATTAAAATGGGTTACTTTCCAGAAAATGGCTTTTAAATTTATTGATGCTCAAAGATACTTAGGTGGAAGTCCAAAAAAAGCTATTAGAAAGGTTGTGTTAGAAAAGGTTCTAAACATATTAAATAGCTAATGTTAAATATTTTTTTTTTTTTTTTTTTTTTTCTCTCAGGTTGCCTAACTTGTATATAGTGTACATATGGTGTATGTTTTATTTCTAAATAACTTATCAAAATCTCATGAAGGTTGTTATCACTAGATAAATTGTTATATGTTCATTTATGCCTTCTTGTTATGTATAATCTTTTAATTGTCTTGCTATTCATATAATTAATAAAAAATTTTTTGAGAAAAAAAAAGTTTAAGTTTAGGGGTATAGGTACAGTAAATATGGGTAGTAGGGGAGGTGATATGAATAATACACTGGAATTGAAGGAATATGAATGGATCATTAGGCTTCAAGCAGATGTTAAACCTGGTTTGAATAATGCGGTTAGTTTAAAACCAATATTAATAAAAACAAAAACAAAAAAAAAAGAGAATAAGGACCCTAATCATTGCAAGTCACATAGACCAATTTCATTGTTGAATAATGATTATAAACTATTTATGTCAATTGTGGTCAATAGATTGAAAATACCCATATCTAAAATAATTAATGAAGACCAAACTGGTTTCATACATAACAGGCATACAAAGGATAATATTAAAAGAGTATTAACTCTGATAGATTACCTCAATAGAGGAAGCCATGAAGCATTGATAATAGGTCTACATATTCAAAAGGCCTTTGACTCCTTAAATTGGGGTTATTTATTTAAAGTCTTACAGTTATTTGATTTTCCCTCCTTTTTATAACAATGATAAATAAAATCTATAAAAATAATCAAGCATATGTCAAATTAGGTCCCTTTACTTCCAAAGCAATCTAGATCACTAGAGGTACTAGACAAGGATGTCCCATGTCCCCTATCCTATTTGCTCTGGCCATAGAAATACTTGCCATTTTAATACGTAATAACCCAAAGATAAGAGGTATAAATATATATGACCAATATATTTCTAAAATAAAGATGTTTGCTGATGATGTCTTACTTACCTTATCCAACTCTAAGGAAGTGTTAGGTGAAGTGGATATAGTAACAGCAAATTTCCAAAAAAATCACAGGACTCTCCTTCAACAAATCTAAATCAAAATAGTTATTATTAAATAAAAAGAACATACAGGTTCCACTTAATCAAATTATTGGAAACCACGTTTCAACTCTAGACTATTTAGAAATAGTCCTAGGCAAAAATATAGAGGAAACCTTACAGCTTAACTATGCTAAAGCCATAGACTTAATCAAGACATTAATAAGCAGATGGAATAGTTTGTTTATACCATTTGATGATAGGTTACAACTGATTAAAATTGTTTTGTTACCTAAAATATTATATATAGCACAAGCCCTTATACTTCCACCAGGAAAGAGAAGCCTTAAAGAAATCACTTCAACTCTGATGAAATTCCTATGGTACCCCAAAAGAAACAGAGTGGCATATTCTCATCATATCAGAAAATGGGACAAAGGGGGTTAAAATTCCCAGAAATTGAAACTTATATAAAGGCATCTATAATTAAAATAGTGATGAATTGGATAAATCCTAGATACTCTTCCAATTGGAAACAGCTACACTTCATTATACTAATAAATGAAAATTATTTATCAAAGAATGCTTTGGTAACTGACAAAGATAACAAGATATGGCACTATTTAAGTTTAAATTTACAGTATAGTACAACAAAATTAACTAAACTAACACTAATAAACAATATTTTGATATGTTTAGAAAATTCATTAACACAAATTTAGATATAAAACTCTGGCACATATTTTTAATAAAATTTACTATTACAAGGATTTCCCTGATAAAACACATAGAGAGATTTTTGGTTTATGAAAAAATAATAATCTATGTTGTTGGTTACAATGTATTGAAAACCAACAAGCTTTGAACACACAAAGTATATTGTCAACTTATGGCCTATCCCCTAATGACTGGTTGGTTCTTCAGAGTGTCACAGCATACATTAAGGATTTGTGTAGAATAATACATAACTCATCCTTCAAAATCGTACCAAAAATTATAAACTGGATTTTTGGAATTCTATATAATAATATGAATGTTAAGAATGAATTATCATATCTATATAACACTGTGTCTATAAGACAGCTCCTAAAGATTCTTACTGGCAATATCTAACTAAAGGGTTTCAAGTATCATTATCAATGGAAGATAAAACAAACATTTTATGTTCAGTTAAACTAACTTCTTACTCACAATTCTGGAGGACTTTTCATTGGAAATTTCTACACAGATCCTTTTTGACACATGAGAAACTCTCAAAAATGAACCCTTCAAACAGCAATTTATGTTGGAGATGTCATCTGTCCACTATTGCTGACTGGTCTCATATTTTGTATGACTGTACTAATATTAAACCATATTGGAATGAGAGTAACAAATTTCTTCAAGCTATCTATACTGATATATTTGTTTTGACAAAGTCTTTAATTTTATTGAATGTTGTTAATAGTAATAATATGAAGAAAGATGACCTGTATTTGTTGTGGACAATGTTATCAATAGCCAGAAAATTTATAACTAGAAGATGGAACTCTAATGCAGCACCCGCAATGGAGGAATTCCTATCATCACTGAAGAAATGCATACTAATGGAGAAAAGAACTAAAGAGTTAAGAACTTTTCCTAAGCCATTGGTTAATAGTGAGTGGAGGAAAGTTTTGAATTTGATTGATACCCTACAGATGGAACCAAACTCTTCCTAACTATCATAATTTATATATTAACTTATTTAACTACAAATGTTTTTATATGAATCCTTTTTGTCAGGCTGAATATAAATACTGTAAATAGTTATTGAATGTTATGAATGTATTAAATTATTGTGTTATTTCATCAAAATAAAATTCATTTCAGTAAAAAAAGAATAAAGCAGATAACTAATCCTGGATGTGGTATGAGTCCATTGCAGAACTGCAGAATTTACACACACACACACACACACACACACACACACACACACACACACACACACAATTACTCACATGCTGAACACACAAACACACACCTATAAGCACATTGGAAGATTACTAATTTGCCTAGGAATGTCTTCAGGATGTGGGAGGAAACTACGGCAGTCTTCAAAAACCCATACAGACAAAGGGAGGATGTGTACAATGCACTTAGAAGGTACCACAGCTGAGTATAAAAATGGAGACTCAAGCACTTCGAAAGAACAGCACTAAATACTACAGGACTATACAACCCTGATAAAATATCATCACACCAATATAAATAGTTTAAACTTAAGGTATTTCTACACAGCTAGTACGTAGTCACCGAGAATAAACGTGTGTAAAGTACGGATATTATACAGCACTTAACATCTATTCATTTCATTGTTAGACTCTGTTAATCAGGTAGATGGATTGATCTAAGGACACTTCACAGCTATGATACAGGCACAGACAAAAGTACAGACTATTAACATGCATAATACTAAGGAATATAGAATAAATATGTTTTATCAATACTAGTTGAAGTTGTACACATTCTAAAGAAAAGAGAAGGATGATAACTCATTACATTATACTTCCATACTAAATTACAGTTTTAGATCCATTTGCCCTCACTGAAGCTTTACAATCATGTCAGCTTGTGAAAGAACCATTATTGTTGATTCTCAATCATCCATATAGGAAAGGTTTTGCCTAGATCTCTGAAAAAAATGTAGCTATATTACATTTTAGGTAAGTTACTCGCCCAGATTCTCAGAAGCTTGTATGGCATGCATGATTAGGGTAAGAGGTAATTTTGGCAATATGGCGGCCGAGCGATCCACGTACGTGCATGTTTGACGTGCGCGAGTGCTCTTGCACTGGTGCTGCACGTTCCATATGCAAATTACCCCATTTGCAGGTGAAAAACATACAAATGAGGTAAATATGCTATCCAGGAAGCTGGAATCAGGGCATGCAGGACTAGCGTAATATGCAGAAATGTACTCGGTTAGTAATCGAGTACGGTTCTGCAAAATACAAAACAGGGACATGACCGCTCCAAATAAAGGCTGCATATCATTGAGGAAGCATGCCAATGGCCAAGTATAAGGCCACTGGCATTGAAACCAATGCAAAATGTAAAAAATACAACTTTTATTTTATTACCGCCGATCATGGCAGTTTAAGCATAGAGCAGCGGCGCGCAAACGGGATTGTTGAGAAAATAAGAAAATAAACCTAAAATCAGTATTCTGCCATGCAAGTCAATGGCAGGCAAAAGACAACCCTGCCAGTGAATAGTGGTTGCTAAGGGGGGAGGCTCAGTGTGACACATGTAACTATGCATTAGCAGGCAATCCTATGCAAATGAGTGGAAGGATAGTGAATCCCAGTTTTCTCCAACATGTGAGGCAGGTCCCAACAGTGTAAGCGTATGAATAGCCACGTGCAAGACTAGAAGGTAGGTGACATCATGGGTGGGTGTGTCAGGCATACTGTAAGCGGATTGGAGCCCTGTGGCTTGGGTATGCTCCTAGCTTAGCACAGCTAAGCTAGGGGTGTGTCTAAACCTGCCTAGCACTCTTTACAAAGTGTAAGCAGGTGTGCGGGCCACGCTCCAGGTTTTACAGAAAAAAAAATAAGTTAAACCAGGAAACATCAGCAGTGCGCACATCCGAGCACTCTGTTTGTGCGGCGCAGCCCCAGGCCCAAACAGAAGGGCAATGGGAAGGGAAAACAGCAGTAGGAAGGTAATCAAGGAGAACTAGCATATCTGGCAGGTGAAATGTATCAGAAGCAGCCAATTACACAGGCAACAGCCCAGCCCAGCCCAGCCCAGCCCAGAACACTACTATAAACTAAGCAAATACCTTCCCTACTGTTTTTTCCACACTCTACACCACCAGTGTATACAAGCGGGGAAATTTTAACAAACAAGCCTATAAAATGAGAAGGGCTACAGCAGGCAACATAGAACAACATGTGCAAGAGTCTGAGGGTGGTGAGGATGTGCATGCTGTCGAACAACCCACAGTGAGGAGACGGCGAAGAGTGTACAGACCCAGGGTAACCTACCAGGGGCTAAATGAGCTGGAGATAGTGGAGCACTATAGGGTGGACAGAGACCTCCTACAGCAAGTAGTTGAGCTGTGCCGGTCACACCTGACACACCAAACTGACCGAGGGGAACCCATCCCAGTGGATACCATGGTATGTGTAGGCCTAGCCACAGGTACCTCCCAAAGCACAACTGGGGATAACATGGGGATCTCACAGGCATCAGCATCCAGAGTATTCCACCAGTTCCTGGATGCCATGTCAACACATGCCAATGAGCACATATATTTCCTCAACACTCACGAGGTGTTGAACAGCAATATGTGTCTCTTCCACCAAATAGCAGAATACCCAGGGGTAGCTATAGGCTGCAAGCACATATGCATCAAAGCACCACCTGGTGAGCAGGGTAGGGCCTACATCAACCGCAGGGGCATTCTCTCCATCAACTGACAGGTCATCTGTGATGGCCAGGGTATTATAATGAATGTGTGTGCGGCTGCCATAGAAGCTATGACGGTTCCTACATATGGCATCTGACGCAGCTGTACCAAAGATTTGTCAATGGGGACATCCCCTATGGTCACCTAGTGGGGGATGCTGGGTACACACTGGAGCCTTGGCTGATGACACCCATCAGAAATGCACACACACCTGAACCATGCCATAATGAGGCACACGCACAGGCCAGACATATTATAGAGCATGTGTTTGGGATGCTCAGGTCACGGTTCCACTGCCTGGACATATCCGATAGAGCCTTGCAGTATTCAACAGCTACATGTACCCAAATTGTTATGGTATGTGCTATGCTACACAATATGATCCTGCGGAAACAGCTGCAGCAGGAACAGCATGGGGCAGGGCCACACAGCCCCCCACCAATGCCACGGCCTGCACAGGCACAGAGTGACCCAGTGGAGGGACAGCCTCAGCTGCCCCAGTAGGCAGAAGGAGGAGTGCCCAGTATGCCCTGGCCTTGGCAAAGAGGCAATGCATAGCACATGCACTGACACAGTAGGGTCCCAGGGAATGACATCTCTCTCGAACTCACACATACAGTAAAAGGGATGCCAAATATGACACTACCTGTGCTTAACCATGTATAGGGAGTGTACTATGTGCATCCAGCATAGGCAGCCTTCCAGCACCATCCACAAGTCTGACACACCCACAAGGTAAGTCAATCAACCTACCAATTGCCAGATGGACTAGAATGTGTTGTTACCTGTAGCTATTGTATGGATGTGCGCATGCAAGGGAATTTTGTGGCTGAATGTTATGGCAGCAGACAGTAGACACCCATAGTGGCACCATGACATCAGTAACACATACTGGAGTCACCATAGTAGCCAGTACTACACAGGGTGGCAAAACCCATTGCAGGAAATGTGCTGTGCGACATGTGTGTCCATATGACCCACACATGCCAGTCAGGATGGTTCACATACCCAACAACAGTGTAAGCCAACAGGACAGGTGTAGACAAACCCAATCAGAGCCTGTGCCATGGCTCCAGAATGATGACTATGGTTACCACCCCCCCAGCCTACACAGACAGACCACAGCAGAGCAGGCAGTGGGATGTTAGTTCTGAAGGGTAGGAAGTCAGACAATAATATGTAGGGCAGCCAAAGCCATGATCTGTAGTACACTGGTATGCCTCTAGTCAGTATGATAGTTAGCAATACAGAATGAAATGGAGTACCTGACATACCAGTATGGTCATAGTAAATGTGCACATGTTTCACGTGTGCCCCCCCCATCCTACATAGTAATGTAATAACCGTCAGGTGTGCCCCCCAACCCTATGTAGATATGTAGAAATAGTCCAGTGTGCCCCCCCATCCTACATAGTAATGTAATCACAGCAGGTATGCCCCCCAACTCCTGTGTAGAAATGTAGAAACAGTCAGGTGTGCCCCCCTGCTATGCAGGCATGTATTAACAGTCAAAACCAAATGAACGATGGATACCCTGCAAAGATAGCATGCTACCTGTTGGTGTACAACACAAATGTCAGCACTGCAGCACAAACTACCTGGACATGATTCACAAATGCAATACAGACGGCCCTACTGGGCATGCTCACACACTTAGAGAAATGAAGGCAATGTCAGTCTACAACATACTGAAAGGTCATACTGGGCATGCTCTCACACACCTAAAACACATGAAGGCCATGACAGCAAACACCAGTGGACCAGACATATCTGGCAGTTGCAATTGTTAATGCAGACACTCGTCAGTATGCACCACTCATGCCTTGCACACACAATGGATAGTAATACAGACATATATGTCAGGACAACACACTATAATAAGCCAAAGGTAGACTTATATAGATGTGTGGAAGAGGGTCACTGTGACAAAGAGCCATCCAGGCCTGTCCTACCCAGCACACAGCCAAAGGGCCCCAATCACATGAGGTGCAGATGTCACTCACTGCAGACACTAGCCACCAGTATCTGTCAGCATTACAGACTATGTGGTGCATGTGCCAGCTGTGCAACATGACTGTACAAGGAAGTAGTCATCTAGCAGCTGTATACATGTACCTGTGACATATGACCCCATGTGTGCCTGCATGTGGCGTGTCAACCCATACATGAATGGGTTATGGCCTATGCACACATCGCCCTCCCCATAGCCTTACTATGACAAGCCTGCTGAGATAATCCAATGAGAAATACACCTTTGGGAGACTTGTGGTCCAGTAATCTCCATGGCGTGTCCCATAATTGTGTACTGCTGTAGTGTGATAAACTAGTTAAGTAGGAGTTCTAACCCCAGACTTGGCAACTGTCTGAGTGTGTGTGTGTCTCTGACTGTGTAGAGAACAATGCTTTTTAGGGATACTCACACTCCTTACAGTTCATACACTCAACTTTGGCAAGGCTGCTGATGTCACCCACCTAGACATACACCACTGAGAAGGCTGTAACCCTGTAATCTCTGTAGTGATTCCCGTAACTGCATACTGCTGTAGTGTGATAAAGTAGGTAGGTGTTCTAACCCCAGACTTGGCAACTGTGTGTGTGAGTCTGTGTGTTTCTGTCCATCTCTGACTGTGTAGAGAACAGTGCTTTTTAGGGTACTCACACTCCTTACAGTTCATATACTCAACTTTGGCAAGGCTGCTGGTGTCACCCACCTAGAAATACACCTCTGGGAAAGTTGTAAACCAGTAATATCTGTAGCATGTAGTGTAACTGCATAAGGCTGTAGTATGGTAAAGTAGTTAGGTAGGTGTTCTAACCCCCGACATGGCATCTGTGTGTCCCCGACTGTGTAGAGAACAATGTTTTTTAGGGAATTCACACTCCTTACATTTCATATACTCAACTTTGGCAAGGCTGCTGATGTCATCCACCTAGAAATACACCTCTGGGAAGATTGTAGTCCAGTAATCTCTGTAGCACATCCTGTAACTGCATATGGCTGTAATGTGATAAAGTAGTTAAGTAGTTGTTCTAACCCCAGACTTGGCAACTGTGTGTCTGACTGTGTATAAAACAATGTTTTTAGGGTACTCACACTCCTAACAATTCATATACTCAACCTTGGCAAGGCTGCTGATGTCACCCACCTAGAAATACACCTCTGGGAAGGTTAATGGCTCGTACAACTACAGGAAACCACGTAGTCCACTCAGTAAAAAACACCAAACAACTACATGAAGGATACCAAAGAATTGGTGATGCACGGGGTAGGATTTATGACCATCCGTACGCCATTAGGAAAAAGGATGGAAACAAGGCCTTATACAGGCACATTAGGGATAGTGATAGATGTTTCACCTTCAAATTTGCCATATTAGAGGTGTTGAACAAACCAATTAGAGGGGGTACTGTCAAAGCATTACTAGGAGAGAAGGAAGTTAGATGGCAAATTCTTTTGAATGCCACAACTCCACCAGGTATTAATGACCACATCCCCAATAAACCTGTTAATAAAGCTAGGATTCATCAAAATAAAGCTCAATTTTATATATATATATATATATATATATATATATATATATATATATATATATATATATATATATTTCCCCTCCCCCCAACACGAATGGGGATGTGACATCATCTCATGAATATTGCAATCAGAGAATGAGGAATTGTGATTGGTGATGTTAAAGTATTTAAATCTTAATTGATTGATTTATTGTATTAGTTCTGATGAAGTCTATATTTTTAGATGAAAGCGCTTAACTTGTAATTTTTTAAATAAAAATTTTAACTTTTAACTGAGCCGCACCCTGTGCATCAACAATTCTTTGGTATCCTTCACAAGGTTGTAGCCCAGTAATCTCTGTAGCGCGACGGTAACTGCGTACTGCTGAAGTGTGAGTTAGAACAGTGGTAGGGTTCCATCCCCACCCATGGCAGTTCTGGATGTTTTGTGTGTGTTTCAATATCTGTATACGGAGCAATGCATTATAGGCTGGTCACTTGCAGTACATTTCAAATGCCCTACTTTGGCAATCCTGCTAATGTCATTCATTGTGCACTACACCGTTGGGGAAAAAGTTCCCTATTAATCCCCGTGGTGTGCCTATAACAGCTCCATGCTGTAGTGTGATATACATCTCTGTCAGGGGATGTATATCCACACATGTCAGTTGTGGATGTAGTGTGTGTGTCTCACTGTCTGTGTAGGGAACAATGTATTTTAGGCTAGTCACTCGCAATGACTCAAATGCCCTACTTTGGCAATCCTGCTGATGTCATTCATTGTGAAATACACCTTTGTGGAAAAAATACTCCAGTAATGTCCATGGTGTGTACTATAACTGTGTAGTGCTGTAGTGTAATAAACTAATTAGGTAGGAGTTCTACTCCCAGACATGACGTGTGTGTGTGTGTGTGTGTGTGTGTGTGTGTGTGTGTGTGTGTGTGTGTGTGTGTGTGTGTGTGTGTGTACTTTGTATCCTGCGTAGAGGTGGTTGTGAGTGTGTGACACCTGTGGCCAATATGGAGCAGGTTTTGCATATTTCTTATATGGTGGCCCTACTATATATCAAAATGTCCATTGTACAGGGATAACAGATGTGAAATAGCTGAGAGGCTGGGGTGCAATGCCATACCCATAAATGTGACATCAAGGCCAGGCAATCACAGTTAGCATCCCCAGTATTACTCAGAGCACACTCTCAACCCATGTCTCATACACACACACACATGCCTAGCCAATAGCCAATATGTGGGTAGTACATTGCATAATGGCCACTGATAGTAACTATGGAGAGATAGCAATGGGCTACAAAAGGCATGTCACCCTGTCCATCAGTCCAATATGTATGTACATGCAGACAGTGCACCTACCCCATGTTCCCCAGTGGACAACTGCACCACCTGTGGTGCCATCACATGTGACCCACAATGGACATACCATGCCTGACAACATGCCCTGTATGGACAGATGTCACTAACACCAGGGAATGCTGTTAGCATGCTATCAATATAGGTGCAGGGTAAACCTGCTGGGATGTTCCTGCCACAGGTGGGCAAGACTGGCACATCTGATGATAATCTGTGTTCACAACATGGGCCAGACACCCCAGCTACAGTTCCACATGTCACTGTACATGCATGTGGGAGGTGTGCACATCCTAGACACCATCCATGTCATGGACTAAGGAACACATACATGGCAAGCAATGCACAGCATTGGCCACACACAATAGTCCCCCAGGTGACTGGATGGAGGATACAATACCCACATGTGTGGGCAAATGCAGACACTACAGCCCTGAGCCACAATGCAGGCCATTGTCATGTGGCATGATCCCAAGGTATACCCATCGCCTACCCTTGTATAGCCTGCAGGCACAGTCGACCACCACACCCCCGTACAGACATGCACCCATGCATGTCAGTACTGGCATCCTGTGTGTTTGTGTGTGTGTTGTATGGTGTGTATGTTCACATCCACATTCACTACAACCCCCATGGGCATACTAAAGCATGCTGTCTGATGTCACCTCCTCATACCCTTTGCCCATACAACCTCCGTATGACCCATGTGGTGCATGTGATACCTGCCCAGTGATGTGTTGTGGCACTCCCACTACTAATGAGTTGTACTCCTGGCCCTGCCAGGTGTGTCAATGTATGTGTGTGTGTCCTTGTGAGAGTGTGACTGTGTTGACGCTGGTACCTGTTCATGCGGACAGGCACATGTACGTCACCTACCGTATAGCGACCGTATCCCTGTTGTAGATGTCACTCACCATCACATATATGTTCTGAGTGCTCCAAAACAGGTATCCCATGTGGCGCATTCAATAACTGCGTCGAACTGTGATAGCACTACATAGTTGTTGGGGGTTTGATACCCTGTGCTGGTAAATGTATGACACAAACATGCTTCAGTTTTACTCTCCCACCCCTCCCTGACATGTCTTTGCCTCTGTCTGCCTCTCCCACTCCCTCACTGGTGGATGTGGAGACCTACATCTGCTTTGCTTAGGCAGCAGCATGTGTATTTTAAGTGCTGCTCATGATCAGCTGATGGCCTCTGCACGTATTGCAGCCTTCCCCTAGCTGATTGCATGTGAAGCAGCTGTGGTAACATTCCCATAGCCAATTGCATGGAAACACACTCCAGTATCTGGGAACATCATGATGGTGTTGGCCCTTTTCATTCACTGTGACCAGGAAATAGATCTGTCGTTTGGAAAAAAGCATCTCAGATGGATTGGGGATATACCTCTAACAATATTCACTGTGGAAAGAGGGCAACAAATAGGAGGGGGATGTGCCTGACCGGTCTATAGACTGTAAGTGCTGCTATACTGCATTTGGAGTAATGTTGGTTTAACAGTGTTTGTGTGGATATGGCTGTCATACATGTCTCAATACCTGCCATGTCAGTTCCATGTTTATGAGGAATCCCCATCTGCAGGGTTATCTGCAGACTGGACAGTGTTGTGCCTTTGGTTTCATGTGTTACCCACGGAGCATCTATCTGTGGACTGCAGAAGGCAGTGTGAGGATTGCAGTCTGTAGATGGTGAAAGTCGTGATAGCTGCTGATGTCATATCCCTCATAGGACATATGTTGCAACAAACCCTGTTACAACAGTAGTATGAGGTTATCACAGCAACATGTCAATATTGGCCCTGTGTATGTGCTTCCAGCCATACCTCTGTCAACCTTTGCACATATGTCATGCATGAAGTGGTGCATATGTGCTGTACACCACAATTAGTGTCATCATATCTGCTAGCATGACAGTGATATATCCAACTGCTACACATGTTATGTACAGTAGGAGTTATATTACATGACATAACCTAGACATTCTGTGAATGTTTGCACAGTACTAAGGTCTGTGTACTTATGGTGAATGTCGACAGTGTGTGTATTGGTAATATGTACTTTAGCCTGTGTACATACTTTGGTAGATGTCATTGTTCTAGTTCCCCTCCTACCTGATGTTACATGCTGCTCCACTGTATGGTACTGTATTGGCGTACATGTTTGTAGGGCCATATACACACATGCCCATACCACAGACAGCCATCAGACCAAACTGTGTAGCAGCCCAGTATATGTATGGTCAGTCTGTGGGTGCCACATATGAGGATGGTGTAGAACAGATAGTCCATATACTGTACTATTATGCTAGCTTACCATATGTGGCTGTGGCTGTGTTCACATTGGTTGTGGTTATGCACTTTCACACAGGTGTATCTTACCCTGTGCTGTGACATGCCTGTTGAGCCTGCTATATATGCAGGTACATGTGCTTTCCATCATAGGAGATGTAGGCTAATATTGATCCAGTCTGCCTGTAGCCTGCACAGTGCATTGTTACATGCCTAGCAGCTTAGTGTACTTACTCATTGCGATGTCATGTGCAGATACTTGCCAGATGTACTTCTGCAGGGCCACCCTTAACAGTCATGTATGTCAGAAAGAGCAGTGGGATGCTGTACAGATGTATGTCAATATGTAGTGGGTAGTATGTTGCCATGGCACCCCTGTACCAGTGGTCATTATGTGTCAGGCCAGACAGGGGTGTGTGAATGCATAACCTATGGTGGCATATGTATACCAGTCGTTATGTGTTATACCCATCTACATGGCTGTCTACATCCATATTGTCAAGCATGGTACACATGTTTTGCACTAAGGGAGTATGTGTATACCTCTGGACTGTACAGAGTGTGTCAGAATTTCCACATATATGGGCCAATATCTCTGCTGCAGTCCACAGGGGCATTACGTGCTAGCAGCGGTACTTTACAATGATGTCCTTAGGATGTCTGTCAGTAGCCAATTGCACACATGTTATAAGCAGATGTGACCTCCCACACACACCATGTCTGTGAAGACAATCCCAATGACAGTAGCAATAGTCTACTAATATATCTGCTATACATGCCTGACATCCCCTTGCACGACGACTTTGGGACTGCAGGGGCTGGGGTAGGTCTACACTCCATGTCCAGGACATATGGTGGAAATATATGTTCATATACTTATCCAGATAGCCATATATATATGATTACACATGTGTAATACTTCCAATTACCACTGTCATGGCAGCGACCCACTATTAATCCCTACATCATGTGGGCGTGGTCCCTTAACATTTCCTGTGTGATGGACATCATTCCTGTGTGTGGGCCTCAGTGTTACTGACAGCAGGTAGCAGTACCTCTTACAGGA